>NC_068368.1:43591982-43910732 GCF_020536995.1 Dreissena polymorpha | reverse complement strand
AAAGTTTTAATACATGTTATGTAGCATTGTATTGCGGTTCTCTACAAACTTTGCTTAAAAAATGTCCCTTTAAAGTTTATTCAAACTGGCTGCACACAATGGGCATATTATTTATTGTTACAACTTACTACATTTTGTTACATGCAGCATCAGGGATTTTCATCACCACTGTGATAAGTTTTATTTTGTCCTGTAGTTCTTCTCGAATGCTCTGAGCTTTTATAAGTACATACGTACAGCTCAGAGTTCTTCTTGTTAACCGATTTTTTAATGTCTCATGTTTGTCTATAAAATCAAGTTCAATCAACCTAATACATTGTAACAAACACAATACCTGTTATTGCCAACATTAATTTGCAAGTGATTTGTGGAGAAATACTCAAAACAAAAACTTATTTCAACAAGAGATGTGTTTGTCAGAAACACAATGCCCCCTATTGCGCCGCTTTGAAATAAAATTTCAATATATCATTTGGCAGGTTTAGAAATTATCTCCCTTTTAAAGCTTATTACTTCTCTTGGATTGTATTTTGTGACTTTTGACCCTGAATGATGAACTTGACCTTTCACCACTCAAAATGTGCAGCTTCATGAGATACACATGCATGCCAAATATCAAGTTGATATCTTCAAACAAGAGCGCCATGATGGCCCTGTATCGCTCCACTGTTTTTTTATGCGAAAAAAAACGTGCAATGCGCATGGGCTAAAATGTACTCAAGCATGTGACTTTCTCTTTCTATCCCTCGTCCCACTGGGCGCTTTATGTTGGAAGTGTGAGCATTTATATATGGAAAAATTTACTACCGTGTTAACTAAACAGACTAAAATGCCCGGGAATTGTTGCACAGGTCCTTTGCTTATAACGTAGGTACATTTATCTCTCCAAAAGATATTGTCGTTCTTTCTATTTCACATATTTTTAGATGCTGAAGATCAAATCTACGCATTTGATTTGAAACAGATTCACAAGACCCATATGAATCAAAATGCCTTAACCCTTTACCAAACGACACATTTTGGACATTCCCAATTAGAAAGAGGTTGCAGACGACAATTAAATTGTAATGGAATCTGAAGGAAATGATCAGGTAGGGAAGAAATAATTGTGATAAAAGGAGAAATTGCTCATCTTGAGCAATTTCTCCTTTTATCACAATTATTTATAAAGTCGTCACCTACAAACCTGTAAAATCCTGTTAGTGTTTGGTAAAGGGTTAATAATCTCTGGTTCCTTCTTAATAGCCTTTCACACATTTATAACAAATACAATAGTAGAATATTTTTTTGTAAAGAATCATCTCAAAATATAACAAGGGCTGTTTGTAAAACATGCATTCCCCCCCATATGGGCTGTCAGTTGTAGTGGCAGCCATTGTGTGAATACGTTTTTTGGCACTGTGACCTTTGACTTTGTGACCTAAAAATAAATAGGGGTCATCTGCGAGTCATGATCAATGTACCTATGAAGTTTCATGATCCTAGGCGTATTAGCTTTCTTGAGTTATCATCTGGAAACCATTTAACTGTGTAAAGTCACCCTGACCTTGACCTTTGACATAGTTACCTTAACGTCAATAGGGGTGATCTGCGAGTCATATTCAATGTACCTATTTAGTTTCATGATCCTAGGTGTAAGCCTTCTTGAGTTATCATCCGGAAACCATTTTTAGCTCCACTGGCCAGAGGCCAGCGGGGCTTATGTCATGGTCCTGTGTCCGTCATGTGTGCATCAGTGCGTCTGTGCCTCCGTGTGTGCGTTAACTTTTCCTTAAAACATCTTCTTCTCCTAAACAACTGGTCCAATTCTGATGAAATTTCACAGGAATGTTCCTAAGGTGAATCTCTTTCAAATTTGTTCAAATTATGCCCCTGGGGTCAAATTTGACCCTGCCCCGGGGGTCACAAAAATGAAAATTTGCTTATTGAGGCCTATTTTGTGAAAACTTTCAAAATCTTCTCGTCCATAATCATTGGGCCTAGGGCTATCAAATTTGGTATGTAGAGACATCTAATAGTCCTCTACCTAATTTCAGTGCTCCAGCTAGGATTTGAAAAGGGCAGGGGGGGGGGGGGGGCTTTTTTGTCAAAAGGGCACTTTCAACGCGCAGTATTTTGTCAAAAGGGCACTTTCGACGCGCAGTATTTTGTGAAAAGGGCACGTTCGAGCGCGCGGGTGTTTCTGGAATGCTTCCTATTGCATGTTATTTTATATGTTACCAATAATTGTATTATTCCCATTATTATTAAACCATTCAAATATAATGTCTACAATGAGGATTAAACTCATAACAATGTAATAAGAGATTTATGAATTATCATGTAAAAAAAAAAAATATATATTTTTTTTTTTTTGAGGGGGGGGGCGAGGGCGGAGGTTCGGGGGGGGGGGGGGGGGGGGGGGGGGGGGGGGGGGGCAGGGCGGAGGTTTGGGAGGGCAGGGCGCGGCGCCCTTCGATTTAGGCCTAGCTGGAGCACTGAAATTTGTTCAAATTATGCCCCTGGGGTCATTTTGACTCTGCCCCGGCCCCCCAGGTGTCACAAAATTGAACATATGCTTATATAAGGCCTATTTTGTGAAAACTTTCAACATCTTCTCGTCCGTAACCATTTGGCCTAGAGCTATCAAATTTGGTATGTAGAGCCATCTTATAGTCCTCTACCAAATTTCTTCAAATTATGCTCCCGGGGTCAAATTTGACCCTGCCCCGGGGGTCACAAAATTGAACATATGCTTATATAAGGCCTATTTTGTGAAAACTTTCTAAATTTTCTTGTCCCTAACCATTGGGCTATCATATTTGGTATGTAAACTGTAGAGACATCTAATAGTCCTCTACCAAATTTCTTCAAATTATGCCCCTGGGGTCAAATTTGACTCTGCCCCGGGGGTCACAAAATTGAACATATGCTTATATATTGCCTATTTTGTGAAAACTTAAAAAAAAATCTTGTCCATAACCATTAGGCCTAGTGCTACACAATTTGGAATGTAGTGACATTGTATAGTCCTCCACTTAGTTTGTTCAAATTATGCCCCAGGAGTCAAATTTGACCCTGCCCTGGGGGCCACAAAATGGATTATATGCTTATATAGTGCCTATTTTGTGAAAACTAAAAAAATTCTCTTGTCCTACACAATAAGGCATAGGGCTACCAAAGTTGGTATGTAGTGACATCTAACAGTTGTCTACCCAGTTTGTTCAAATTATGCCCCTGGGGTCAAATTTGACCCTGCCCGGAGGGGGATCACAAAACTGAACATACGCTTATATGGGGCTTATTTTGTGAAAACTTTAAAAATCTTCTTGTCCATAACCATTAGGCCTAGGGCTACCAAATTAAGTATGTAGTGACATCTAATAAATCTCTACCAAATTTGTTCAAATAATGACTCTGGGGTCAATTTTGACCCTGCCCTGGGGGGTCACAAAATAAATAAACGCTAATAAAGCGCCTATTTTGTGAAATCTTTAAAAATCTCCTTGTTGAAAACCATTCAGACTATGGCTATCAAATTTGGTATGTAGAGACATCTTATAGTCCTCTACCAAGTTTGTTCAAATTATGCCCTTTGGGTCAAATTTGACCCTGACCCGCGGGTCACAAAATTGAACATTATATACACTTATATCTTGCTTATTTTGTGAAAACTTTTAAAATATTCTTGTCCTTAACTCTTGGACCTAGGGCTACCATATTTTGTATGTACATGTAGTGAGATATAGTAGTCCTCTACTAAGTTTGCTCAAATTATGCCCCTGGGGTTAAATTTGACCAAGCCCAGGGGGTCACAAAAGTGTACATGTGCTTAAATAGGGCCTATATTTAAGTATTTGCACATGCAGAGAATATTTGAATAGCCTTTTTTCAGCAGTGGAGCGATATAGGGCCATCATGGCCCTCTAGTTCTAAGTTGAGTCACCGTGACCTTGACCTTTGACCTAGTGACCTGAAAATCAATAGGGGTCATCTGCGAGTCATGATCAATGTACCTATGAAGTTTTATGATCCTAGGCATGAGCATTCTTGAGTTATCATCCAGAAACCATTTAACTATTTCGGGTTACCGTGACCTTGATCTTTGACCTTGTGACCTAAAAATCAATAGGGGTCATCTGCGAGTCATGAACAAATTTGGTTGACGACTATTAGATACAAATGTATCACTACATACCAAATTTAGTAGCCATAGGCTCTATAATTCTGAACAAGAAGATTTTTAAAGTTTGCACAAAATAGGCCTTGTTTAAGCATATGTTTATTTTTGTGACCCCCGGGCAGGGTCAAATTCGTCCCCAGGGGCATAATTTGAACAAACTAAGTAGCAACCTATTAGATGTCACTACATACCAAATTTGGTAAAAATAGGCCCAATAGTAATGGACAATAAGATTTTTAAAGTTTGCGTAAAATGGGCCCAATATAGGCATATGTTCAATTTTGTGAACCCTGGGGAACGGTCAAATTTGATCCCAGGGGCTTAATTTGAACAAACTTGGTAGAGGACTATTAGATGTCATTACATACCAAATTTGGTAGCCCTATGCCATACGGTTATGGACAAGAAGATTTTTAGAGTTTGCACAAAACAGGCCTTATATAAGCAAATTTTCAATTTTTTGACCCCTCAGGGCAGGGTCAAATTTGACCCCAGGGGCATAATTTGAAGAAAATTGGTCGAGGACTATAACATGTCACTACATACTAAATTTGGTAGCCCTAGGCCCAATGGTTATGGACGAGAAGATTTTTAAAGTTTTCACAAAATAGGCCTTATATAAGCAAATTTTCAACATTTTGACCCCCAGGGCAGGGTCAAATTTGACCCCAAGGGCATAATTTGAAGAAACTTGGTAGAGGACAATAAGATGTCACTACATATTAAATTTGGTAGCCCTAGGTCCAATGGTTATGGACAAGAAGATTTCTAAATTTTTCACAAAATAGGCCTTTTATAAGCAAATTTTCAATTTTTTGACCCCCCCCCCGGGGCAGAGTCAAATTTGACCCAAGGGGCATAATTTGAAGAACAGGCTTTTTCCGCTCCATTTTGGGAAAACGCCACACTGGAATTTTGGGAATTTTGCGTCGTGAAAACCCCCATTTTGGGAAAAAAAAATAATCGCAAAATTGGCTCAATTGGGAAAAATTATCGCATGTAAAAAGTGTTTCTTATATTTCAAAGAAGCCGTTAACTGGTAAATAACGACTATTTTGATAACTTATTATTAAAATTTTACAAAATATTATGAACATGTGTAATAAGTGCAGGTTTTTTAATCTGAATTTGGGGGAAAGGCCTGACCTTTTTTGAGGGGAAAAAAATTGCGCGAAGCGCCGGATTTTGAGGAAAATAAGGAAAGTCTTAAATAATCATTAACATATTTTACAGTTTTTAAAACAAATTCAAGGCAACAAATAATTTAATTATGCAAAACTTTCTATTTTCTACACTGCATCAGGTTAACTCATACATTTTAAGGTTAAAAAAAAAAAAATTTTTTTTTTTGGAATTGGGAAAAAAAATTTCAATTGGGAAAAAAACAACCAGATTTGCATTTGGAATGGGGCCGAATTTCGGACCTGTGGCATAGGGCGGAAAAAGCCTGAAGAAACTTGGTAGAGGACTATAAGATGTCACTACATACCAAATTTGGTAGCCCAAGGCCCAATAGTTATGGACAAGAAGATTTTTAAAGTTTTCACAAAATAGACCTTACATAAGCAAATTTTCAATTTTTGACCCCCTGGGGCAGGGTCAAATTTGACCAAAGGGGCATAGTTTAAACAAACTTGGTAGAGGAGTATAAGATGTCACTACATACCAAATTTGGTAGCCCTAGGCCCAATGGTTATGGACAAGAAGATTTTTAAAGTTTTCACAAAATAGGCCTTATATACCGGTAAGGAAATGTTCAATTTTTTGACCCCCGGGACAGGGTCAAATTTGGAGAAACTTTGTAGAGGACTATAAGATGTCACTACATACCAAATTTGGTAGCCCAAGGCCCAATGGTTATGGACGAGAAGATTTCTAAATTTTTCACAAAATAGGCCTTATATAAGCAAATTTTCAATTTTTAACCCCCAGGGCAGGGTCAAATTTGACCCTAGGAGCATAATTTGAACAAATTTGGATGAGGTTCACCCCAAGAACATTCCTGAGAAATTTCATCAGAATTGGACCAGTAGTGTAGGAGAAGAAGATGTTTAAAGAAAAAGTTGACGCACAGACGGACGCACGGACGCACGAAGGACACAGGACCATGACATAAGCCCCGCTGGCCTCTTGCCAGTAAAGCTAAAAAGCAAAAGTTATGGCCAATGTTAAAGTTTTTGGACGGATGGACAGACGGACAGACTGACTGACTGACAGTTCAAATGCTATAGCAACCCAACCAAGGCATAAAAACTGTTATCAAACGGTTCAGCGCCCTCTCACTACTTTGGGGGAAGGTGTCCGCAGCCCTTAGGAGGGGGAATTTTCGCGGCGTTTCCCTTTTGGGGGGATTTTTTTACCTACTCTCTCATTATTACATTTGAACATGTTTGCACTATATTCATTGCATTTTTCATAATTTAGTATGTTTGCAAAGATTAAATTGAAAAAGAATTAAGATATAATTATCATGAGACACATCTTAATATTAAAAAAAAAAAACAAAAAAAAAACATATTTTTTTTAGATGGAATTTTTCCCCCCATAAAGAGGAAAAAAGTGTACTTTTCAGGTGGGGGACTGCCGCCGAATTTCGGCGGCAGATTTAATAGATTGAGGGCCCTGAAACGGAAAGCCGAAGTTTTGAATTGATGATTCGATCTACATGTATCTTACAGATGTTCCAGAGATAGTTGGTATATTACGATTGGTAGATTATACACAATATATATCTCCCAGGATTCCAGAGATAGTCAATAGTATTTTCGAATTTTGTTATTTGGGAATACTTAGTTTTAATGTCTTTTGCAATAACATACACATTTAAATGAACCGCTGACCTGTTTGAAACTTTGGATTAATATCAATATTATGCGAGCATACCATATCATGTAGGTTGTTTTAATTTACTTATTATATTTACGATCTATTTGTGTTTATTTATGTCAGAAAATAGTTTATGTGGCTAATATTTCAGATTTAAGTGCTGCCCAGATTCTGGACAGCATTTTTACATGAATAAATGTGTAATCAGTAGCAACTCCTAGCTATTGACCCTCCTGGATTATTGCAACTAGTTCGACCTGTACAAATCTTGAAATAAGACGAAAGACAAAAACAATAGATAGTTCTTAATTTTATGATCTGCAATATAGTTGTTTGACTGAATAATTTATTCAGAAGTCTGATTTTACATGATTAGGAGTTATTAAACATAAATACATTTAAAGCGATTGACTAGCTGATGGAGCAATTGAAATTCCCAAGAAGACACAGGAGATTAAATGTTGCGGTGGTGTAGTGGATGAGGTGTCCGCCTAGCGATCAGGAGTTTGTGGGTTCGATTCCTTCAGTCGATCGGGTAGTTCCACATCTCGGGTAATTCGGGTAATCAACTCTATGATTTAATTAAAAAATAATTCTAAAAGATATTGACATATTAATATTACTGTGATTTTTGGAAAATGTGATCAATTTTAAGCAATTTCAAAGATTTGCTTCTTATTTCAACGGTGTTTTCATTGAAAATCACGCTTTGGTAACTACCACAGACGTGTCATTTTACCGTCGCACCGTCTATAACACGGGTCAACAATTAAAAGACGATTTGGAAACACATTTCCTTGGTAAATGCTTGTACATTTGGTATGAATTTGTTTATTTATTATTATTTTCAAATTCCTGTGAGTGATTTTAGTATATGTTAATGATTTAATCATAAAAGCATGGAAATTGCACCTCGTGTACATGTCAGTTACGGATCAGCTGAATGGGGAAAATCTCAAAACAGTTGTTTATTGTTTAAATACTGTGTTTGTAATATTTTAAAGCTCTAGCTACCACAAAAGTTTTTGTATATATATCAAATGAAAAGTGCAGAGTTTCTCATAAACTTGATATATTGTTTAATTGGAATTATTTTATTATAATACTATTTTGTGAATTCAATGTCAAGAAATACAGATAATAAGATTGAATTTTGTTTATTCTGTCTGTCTCCCCAAAACTTTAACCTTGCTCATAAAATGAAACTTTATGGACCTGGTTCTCCAAACTTTACATGTTCATGCATCTGATTGAGATCTATTATGCAAACCAGTTATGAGGCATTGGGTTTAAGTCACAAGGTCAAGGCTAACACATACAGTAAGCATTGGTTGCATGCAACTTTTACTTGGTTTGTTTTTAGATGGGCGCTTTAGCGCCCGTCTAAAGTGCTTAGTGTGAAATTCAGGTCGATACGACTAGGTATGATTAACCCAATACCCGCTTGCGTATCCGCGCAAGAAAGAGTTGTATAATTTATGCAAGAGGTTTGAGTTCTCCAATTATGTGTATTCACAAATGGCAACATTATATTAATATCGTGTTACATTCAATATTTTCGAACGGTGTTTTATAGAAAAGAATCAATAAACAATGATCGTATTGTACGTGTCGCGGAGGAGATTGTTTATGAATGATTAAAATAGTCCACTTTCTGCTGCGTGTGCGTGACGTAGTATTTTCGCTCAGCTCATTCATAAATCTGAGGCTGGCGATAAACAAAGGGGAGTCCGTGTGAGAATAACGCAGTAGTATAAGGTTACGCTTGTTTATATTCACAGGTCTCAATTAATAATACGTTGACCACGAGTTCAACAATTATTACAGGGATACGATAGACAACATAAAAAAATGTTTCATTATCGCTGAAACTGTTAAAAAAAACATTTAAATATAACAATAATATTCTCTAAAAAATGTAGTCTTGCTGTTTTGAAATAAGGTTTGGAATTTTGTTTTCTAAATAACTTAATTCAAAACAAAAGTTTAATTATAGTGTTTTTTACTTGTTAGTCGCATATTTACCGCATTATAATGTGTGTTATAATAGGCAAACCATACATTAGTAAAATTCAATCTGCCTTCGCACATAGAAGCAGGGACCTATAGGTGCTGCGTTTCCTTTGCTTACTTCAGTTAGAGGTCAATTATTTAAGAAGTAGCAATCACAAGGCTCCGACTTCAAAGGAATTGCGGAGCTTTCTTACATAATAAAAGTCGTAGTCGCATGGTATTTGCATTTTGCGTCCTATTTGGTCACGTGGTTCTTTTTCCCGGTTGTTTTGGCATTCATGATATATGAGGCTATTAATAGATGCGTCTGTCGATAAACAAAGGAAAGTTTACGGGTTATAACAACGCAATAGGTTACGCTCTCGCATACAACTCAATGACGTAGTACAGGTCGTAAAATGAGAGATTCGGGAAAAAGTTGACGCTTATTTATATCAAAGACCCATATTATCTATAGGTCTTTGTTTATATTCTCAATTTATAAATCGTTGAACATAAGTTCAACAATAACTTCAGCGATACGATAGACAAAAAAAAGTTTCATAATTGCTAAACCCGAATATAACGAACAATTTATAATAATAATACGAATGCAATAGCAGAAGGTAAGTAGAAGGTTAAGCTTGTTTATATTCACAGTTCTCAATACATAGACAGTTGGATATGAGTTCATGAATTACTACAGGCATACTATAGGCAACCTCGAAAATGCTTTTTAATCGCTAAAACCGAAAACAACCTAATATATTATATTAAATATATTTATAACAATAAATGTCTTTTAAAAATGTAGTCGGCGTATACGCTGACTTTGAAATAAAATTAGCAATTTACTTTTCTAAATAATTAAATACAATTAAACAAAAGTTTAACTATTGTGTTGCGTTTTTCACTTGTAAGCTGCATATTCACCGCATGAAATGTGTGTTAGCATTGTCAAACCACACATTAGTGTGAGTAAAATAAAAATATACTACGGGAGAGCACTTCATATGTGTCCTCATATGCCTTGTTATGAGTATCTTTCTTCACTATCGAAATATATCGTATGTTTATATTTGATTTAAACGCAGTTTTCTTTCGACACATTTAAATCACACGTCAATAGCGCCGTCATGCGAAAATGGGTCTTATGTGTTTCGGCAAGCGTTTGCTAAACCCAACATGTGCTTTTGCGCAGTCAGGCCATAGGCGATGCTGTTCGCTTTAAAATCACTCAATATGTTATGTTTCTCCTTACCAGAAGGAGTGATAGCTGAGTGGGCTATTTATATGATGGGCGCATATGGAATAAGACCCATTTTCACATGAAGAGGGTCATTACAAATCTCATTGCGAATTGAAATGCCACATTTAAGAACAATGCTTTTTGATACAAAATTGAATTGAAAATAGCAAACTTGTTAATAATGGCAGCCTATCCACACATTAAGGAATGATTTCCAGAGGTGCTGACCACACGCCGGGTATGCGAATACTTCGTTGACGGATGGCACTTCACTAACAGAGAACAACAAAAGCCACGCGCGAGAGGTGAGTTCTTCAGCTTTTTTGTATTTATGATCTGTTTATTTGGTTTTTAGACACAGAACATTGTTTGGGTGATTAATGGTTTAGCACTTCGTATTGCGAAGAAAGAAATTCGCGGAAAAACGGTGAATTATTTTTAAAAACGATAAAATTCCATCGATAATCAGCATGAATTGAATGATCAGTACATATTTTAACAAAATAAACATACTTGCAAATAAATCAAGAACGTGCTTACTATTCGAAATAAAAGATCAATATATCCAGTAATGTTACAACATGTTACATTTTAGTTTACTAATGTATTTGAGAAAATTCAAATGTTTTAAGAGTCGCATGCACATTTTTCATCTGCACTTCGTTTACCGATCATCTAAAAAACAATGGCACTTCGTTTCCCGACATCTAGACACTTTTTTACAGATATAACACACTCGTTTTTTGTGAATCAAAAATGCAGAATTCGCTGTGGAATACTGTTAAAGTAAGCAGGCAATAAATAAAAATATATGTACTTAGTGCGCAAATAAAAAAAGAATTACCGAAGCATGTTCTTATCCCTTTAAAATATGATTTTGATTTGGTACAAATGTGAAAGATAAATGTTAAACAAATTGGATATGTCTAATGAGTAAAATCTATATGACCATATATTTTAAATTACGTTCTAAACGGTTGATCTAAAGCATTTATCTTTATGTCCAAATGAAGGTACTAAGGCGATTTACTTATATATTAGATAGCATGTCATGAATAATCACTCTGCTTAAACTGCCTCTCAGAGATTAATATCAGCAGCGATGGAGGTCCGAAATTCTATTGGAACTTTTTGAATCAATGCAAGTAAACGAAAATAGCAATAAAAGAACGGGCGGGGTCGATTTAATCACACGACAGTGGTGTAAAAAGTTATGCATACCCGTCTTTGTTTTAAATATAAACACAACACATGCTGCATATGAAGTTACATATTAGTGACAGAATTATTTATTACAGGATGAGTGAATCGGAGCTGGCCCGGCATGGCCCATGTTCAAACTTGGCCTAGACACCATCTTAATACAACTTCTTACCAAGTTTGGCAAATATTGGATGAACACTACTTGAATTAGAGAGCGGACACCATGCTGAATGTTTAAAACGCACTAAGTGACCCCGTGACCTAGTTTTTGACCCGTCATGACCAATACGGACCGACTGACAGACAGACCGACAGGCAGACAAGTTCTATCCTAAATAGCACCCTAAACTTCGTTTGTGGGGGTATACTAAGTACTGACTCCATAATATGACATTTAAACATTTTATGTACGCATTCCTTTTTTCCAAAATCAGTTGTTTTTACGATTTAATTTTACCCGTGTTTCTTTAAACTCAACCAATACAGTGATTTAGGGTCAGGTGAATCGCACTTCGAGCAAACGTTAGCATTGCGTAAAGGGAAGTGCTGCCTATAAGCAGGGCTCAAAATTAATGGAGTTTTACCATTCTCTTTTTAATTTTGTTGCTACGCATAGGTATCGTCTTGATGATGCGATTCAAATAAGCACAACCGACATAGGATTTTATGAAGAACAAATGTGTATTTGCCTCATCAAGACCCCTTCACTACCGTTATCTAGAGCCCTGCTATAAGTAAAATTAAACACGATTGTGTTGATACGCATTATCCGTTGTATTTTTATTTCTCTGAATCTCAAGTTACCAATAAAAAACAAGTTCATTATGTACACATTTATTTAATAATAAATATTATCTTATTTGAAAATTGCAATTATAATAAACATAGTAAAAATTAATAGTAATGTGATTTTTGAAAATTATATTTTCAAAATGTTTCGTATGTATAGCCGTAATATAAATAAATGCATTAAAGGTAGAAGATAAAACTCAGTTATTAGAGTGCCCGCTTTGTTGAAAGTCTCCGTAATCTGAAGTGCCCTTTATCGGTAAACAAAGTGCCTGCAACTTTATGTATGCCACCTATTACAACATGCACTATCTTTGTTTATATTTCATTGAATACTATCAAAATTTCAGTATGTGAAGCACAGTGATTACTCTACATGCTGGAATAGCAAACAATTTCTTGCAATAATTCTAAGTAGTTTTATTTTGTTAAAATGTTTACCGTTCATCCAGTTTATGCTGTTTTCCGATCGAATTTTCTATTTTTTTGGCAAAACTGTACCATTCTTCCGTGAAATTGTGTATTCCCAATACAAAAGGATACACCATTTATCAACTCGACCATGTGTCTTGTCTTAAAAACTAATCTTTAGGATATAACTTTAAATAAAACAGAGGAACTTACCTCTCGCGCGTGGCGTTTGTTGTTCTCTGTTAGTGAAGTGCCATCCGTCAACGAAGTATTCGCATACCCGGCGTGGACCAAGTACGGCAAACATTGTGGTATGATAATTAAAGGGATCTTTTCACGCTTTGGTAAATTGACAAAATTGAAAAAAGTTGTTTCAGATTCGCAAATTTTCGTTTTAGTTATGATATTTGTGAGGAAACAGTAATACTGAACATTTACCATGGTCTAATATAGCCATTATATGCATCTTTTGACGATTTTAAAACCTAAAAATTATAAAGCGTTGCAACGCGAAACGATTGAATAATTTGGAGAGTTCTGTTTTTGTCGTTAAATTTTGTGAAACTACGAAGATTGCTTATATAAGGTATAAAATACGTCAAGCATGTGTACTTGGCGGAATAGCTCAGTAGGCTAAAGCGTTTTTACTTCAGGACTCTGGCTGGACTCCAGGGGTCACTGGTTCGAAACCTGGTCCGGGCCATGTACTTTTTCTTTTTTTAATTTTATTCTTGATTTTTTACTGGAGCTTTTACGATCCAATGTTTACATTTATCGATATAAAGCATTTAATGAATAAGTTAAAAAATGCCAAAATCTGTGAAAAGGCCCCTTTAAACGATTTTCTCTTATCGTGACACTATACTATTTCGCTAATGATTGTTTACTCATCTTGGAGGCAAAAGTGAAATTCTGCGAGATGGATTGTAACGCGTAATTGTAACAGGGCCACAATTTGTGTCGTTTGAGCATACAGAGAGTAGTCCGGAATTCCTTACACTGAACAGTGCTACATCCTTCGAATTGAGAACATACGCAGTGATGTAGCAAAAATTCAGAGGTTGTATCTCGAATCAGCTTATTAAATATTCTAAAATATTCATGCGTGTCTGTTGGCGTTATGTAAAAGTCACTAAGATGAAAACTGAAACAGCTACGCCTAAAAGCGCATGAGTGCTCTATACCTATGTTTATGTTAGCGTTGTTGACACCGTGTGAACTGCTCGGGTAATAAGTAAAGCATAAACAGCAATGTTTATATACTTTTATTCCTCCATATACAAGATACGAAGATTGTTGTATATTTTGAACTTGTATATGGTGTCAAAAATCAAAAGTTTTGTACACGGAACTTTCATTATGAATTTATATTCTTGGTGAGATAGTCATTTGATATAAGAAAAAATATTACTTTAATATGGTGACTGCAAATTTTCTTTATATTAAGTTATCATTACCATTTTCATCATACTTTCTATGCTTTCAGAACTTCCAAAAAGCATGTTGTTTTTATTTTGTCTTAGTTATTTCTATAAAATAATAAGGATGATAAAAAGTGCACACAAAACTCGACCCGTGCGCTATGACACACACTTTATAAAGTTGAATGGCGTGTGTTCATTTCAAACTTGCGAATGATTTTCAAAAATGAATTGCGTGTTGAATTATGCAATAGCGAACATCTTCAGTGCCTTCAGCGCTTTGATTATGTTTATGGGTGTAGTAATAAGCTATAATATTTCAAGGTATAATAGCGGAGTAATAAAAAACCAGCTGCAGAGTGCTAAAAACTGTACTATAGAAAATATATGGATTAATAAATAATGTTAAGATGTAGTGCTGGAAGGGGATTGGTAATATTTTTAATATTTATCATATTTGTGTATTTATGCTGTGATTTTGCATTTCAGATAATTGTCAATTTGGACTGATGGGTCATAAAAAGCATGGGTGCTCTGCACAGTCATTGGCAAAGAGGCTGAAGCAGATACTTTTATATATTTTTACATTATTGGGATCCTTTTATTGTTAAAAGTTGTCATAATATGTTATTTACCAAAAATTTAACATGATATCTAGCATTGTTTTCCATTTCTTTACCATGTTTAACCCAGAGGTACTCGTTTATGTTGGTATTTTTTATACTTTTATTACATTATTTTTTCATTATTTTGATCCTATTATTGTTACATGTTATCATACTATGTTATTTACCAAGAAAGTAACTTGATATCTACTATTGTTTTCCATTTCTTGAGCACATTTATTCCAGAGGTACTGGTTTATGTTATAATTTTTATGGATGATTTTATATATTTTTACATTATTGTGATCCTATTATTAGCAAATGCATTTCAGAGGTACTTGTTTGTGTTCAGTTGTCATTTTTATGCCCCCGGATCGAATGATCTGGCATATTGTTTTTGGCCTGTCTGTCTGTCATTCTGTCCCAAACTTTAACATTAGTTAAAGTTTTGTGATAACTTTTGCAATATTTAAGATAGAAACTTGATATTTGGATTGCATGTGTATCTCATGGAGCTGCACATTTTGAGTGGTGAAAGGTAAAGGTCATCGTTCAAGGTCAAAGGTAAAAAACAAATCCAAGGGAAGTAATAAGCTTTAAAGGGAGATAATTATCTGTACCTGCCAAATGATAAAAAATCAAAGCGGCGCAATACGGGCATTGTGTTCCTGACAAACGCATCTTTTTTTATAAATACATTTATATAAAATTCTGTATTTTTCAGGACCTTAGTTATAAAGATATTTTCTAGTCATACATAAAATGTTCTAGTCATAAGTATATATGTCAAATGTTCATACATTTTGTACATTATTGTGATTCTATTGTTGTAAAATGTTATCATACTATGTTATTTCCGAAGAAGGTATCTTGAGTTTATCAATAAATTGCTTGTATTGAGTATTTGTGTTTGTTTTATATAACCAATAATACAGAGGAAAACATTTCAAATCAAAACATAAATACTTTCCAACAGCTTTATTCGTCTTGTGTACAGACACACACCCTATAATGTTTTCAGCGATTTTTTTCCTTCTTTATAAAGTACCGGTAAACGGCACCTTCACAAGTACGAAAAAAAATCAAATTTCCAATTGCTGTCCAAATATATCCCAATTTAAGGTAAATTCAACATTTAGTTTGTTCTTCTATGCAGCTCTATGGCTTGAACCTTGGTTAATATAATATAATATTGAGAGCTTGAAAACACTAAGTTATCAATTTTAAAGTATTTGGGAGTAAAAATCAAATACACCAATTTCCCAATTTGAGGTTTTCATGATTTGATTTTTCCCAATTTTGAGGTTTTTACAAATCATTTTTTTCCAATTTTCAGGTTTTCACGACTCAATTTTTCCCAATTGGACCGGAACGGGTACTTTTCCCAATTGGACGAAAAAAATCGCTGGTTTTTAAATTGTCAGACAGTCATTAAACTGAAACAAACGAACCTATCTGATGTTTATTTAACACATGCATCATTTGTTTTGACAGTCAAAATAAGTTGGTTTTGAGATGCTCCCTGACCTACATCTTCCAAATAGTCCCAGTGATCCGAAATTAGCGCACTTGATTCAGAACTAGCCGACTTTATGCAAGTGAATAAGTTCAAATTGGCATCAGAAATGTATTGGTTAGTATTACGGGCAAAAGCCCGCGAAGTGGGCGTTGACCGTTCATACATATGGAAATTAAGACATAAAATTACATAAGAATACCACAAAGGGATGCGTTTAAAAAAAAATTGCCACGCGACATATATTTTCGCGATGCTATTTATGACTTTGAACAAATAAAAAACACTTTGACATAGGCTAAATCACATGTAAATACATACCTCAGGAAAAATTATATCAATGACATCATAATTGTGTAGCGAATCGCACTAAATATTCTCGCATTATTTGTTTTTCTTCGCAACCGTTCCAGAATTATGTCATTACTCAATTATCTCCCCTGAATGCTCTTCTTCAGTAGGTATAAGCCGAAGACTGGTTCACTACATATAGTAACAGTCTTCACCGAACACAATTTAGGGGAACATAACCCGTCTTTAATATATTGCCGAATCTTAGATTTCTGTCGAATTTATTTGCTTTGATCTTTTCGATATCTTATTGTTATTATTATCCTGACAAATCACAAACGCTTGTTAAAAAATTATTTGTTTTAAACACTATAGTTGGCATCTCTATTTTTCCAGTATTCTCGCGGTATTTCAATAACGACACCCTACTGTTTATGTATCAGAATTTGTGACGCATTTTCCATTCGCTCTCAGAAAGAAGTTTTACGTGTGATCATGAGCAATATTCTGATAAGTTGTCGTTGTTATCCACCAGAAACACATTTATTCACAAAATTTAAAGATATTCAGATCTAACTTTTTAGTCTTTTAGCTTTAATTTTTAACGTATTTACACCTCGTCTGCTCGCACTTTACCGATATCCCGAAAGGTTACATATCACTATAATTAGTTTAGGCCTAAAACCACAAAATCCAATACCGTTGGAATTTTCGTACCACAATCTTACGTAAAAAATCTTCCAGATTCGAAATCAACAAAAAAACAAGACATTTATAAATTGTCTGCATTATTGATCAAATTTTAAGATATTTGTTGGTTTTCCGTTTTTAGAAGCTGTTCTGCCAAGGCAAGAGCTGGGCATTATACAAGCCATTCTATCCAGCAAAACTGACAGTTTTGGTTTACAGAAATCAACAAAGGAGGGATTCCCGAACTATCAAATTTCCCAGCTATACACACAGTTTTTATCTGTGGTGATCTTTATTGGTTCTGTTTGTTTACTTGGATGGAACATGTGTGAACTTTTATAGAACTTTGAAAAGTCTATATATGTCTATCTATTAACAAAAATCAGCTATGGTATAATAAGATCAGATGTGCAAACAATGTCAAAGGGTTGTTAAATTAACAATTTGAAGGCAATTATGCTGAAAAAATATGAAAAGTTCCCATGCAAATTTTGTCTGTATATCGACAAGTGTCTGCCGATTATTGTCAAACTAGTAATACAAAACTTACCACAAGTATGTAAAAGCACTAAGTACCTGTGATCATTTTTAGTAAGATAGTGTAATTCTAAATAGCTTGTTTAGTAAATGCATAATGCAATTAATATGATTTCCGTTCTATTGTGTAATTAATAAATTGGTTGTTACTTGCTCATCCATGATAAATGTTTTATGGCTAGTGCAAAACCCGCAATGTTAATTTTGTAAAAGGTAAGACAATAACACCACTTTGTAATTTCATATACGTAAATATTCTTGAAATGTAGGTTGATGAGTTTTACTTATTTTGTAACTATTATTTTATGTGCAAATAAATGATGTGAAGTGTTTTGTATATCCACACAATACCACATATCTTTTTATATAGGTACTGTATTATGTGTTATTTGAATGTTTAAATAAAAAAATATGGATGATATAACATGATGCATTCTAATATTTGCATTCAAATTGTAACTTTAGAGCTAAGTGTATGCAGTTTAGACTGTGATTTTAGAATTGCTACAAAATGGCTAGTTTTTTAGTGGCGACACAATTTAAACTATTCAACAATAGTTTGCGAAAGAAAATTAGAAACCTGCAAGATACCTGTATTTATTAAATATTTTTATTGCGAAACAAGTATGTTGTTATGCTGTTACACATAATTATACATTGATAATAAATAAGAAGACAATTAGTGGTGTTAACGTTTCCCAACAGTAGAAATCATTCTTCTGATGAAGTCAGTGGTATACAGAAGAAAGCTCCAGGTATGGCTTTCAATACGTAGTGTGTGTTATTTGGCAGTCTTAAACTTATTGGATTAAAAAAAATCCTGTCAAATTTGTCAATCAAAATTGATTTGACACATCACATGTACTGTATGCTAAATGCAACTGCTTTAGCAAGCTGTCAAGTTGAATTGAGACATTTGATGAAACAAACTGGTTCCTGGGTAGGACCAGTACTTAGTGTCTATATGACGTACCATGAGGTCGAAAGTCTACAAGACCTACTAGGTAGAACGAGAAATGTACTTCGACGTACAATTTTCACCGACCCTTGAGTGTTAGCCAATCAGAAGACACCTTACATCTGTTGCTTTTAGAGATATTTGACATTTAACATAAGAATTATTATTATAAATACCAAATTATGCAACTATCGACCGCTTACTCATAGATATTGTGCGTATTTATTAAACAT
Source organism: Dreissena polymorpha (assembly GCF_020536995.1). Taxonomy (NCBI): domain Eukaryota; kingdom Metazoa; phylum Mollusca; class Bivalvia; order Myida; family Dreissenidae; genus Dreissena; species Dreissena polymorpha. Next base: position 43,891,849 of record NC_068368.1, on the reverse strand, counting down.
TATTATTATTATAATTTATACCAAATTATGCAACTATCGACGGCTAACTCATAGATATTGTGCGTATTTATTGACCTGGCGTGGCGGAATTAACCTCTGACTTATGCAAGTTATTGTTATCACAAAATACGACCAACAGAGAGGTTATAATACATTATTTATCCCGTTAATGCTTGGTAACTGTTTGGTTACCGTTGGGAATTTCCTACACAGTAATGCACTGGACGGTCGTGATACTCCGTCCCGCATGATCAATAAATCAATAAATACAATATGCTGAATAATTATAATTTTAAAAAGGTAACAATTGAATCTTCTTCAAATTTGTATATAATCTATTTCAATGCATTAAATACTTGAAACTTCTATGTGTTGTTTTTTTGCCATTCTGATATTTTTATTCATTTTGTCCTCAATTGAAAAAGAGATTTTAAACATTTATTATGAATAAGTCTGAAGTAAAAGCGGCTCAAGAGACTAGTGTTTTGATTGGCTGTTCAAAAAATGTGTACGTCGCAGTACAAACATGTATGTTGAAGTACAAATTGTACTTTGACGTACAAATATATACTTCATAGGTGTATTTTATATTTATGTCGACGTACAATTATTGTAGGTCTTGTAGGTCTTCTTGACTTTCAACCCAAATGGTACGCCATAGTATGTCTTTAGGGTTATCTAAAGAATGCTCCCACTTAAGAGATCAATACAGAGACCTCCCAGTGACTAAGCCAGTCTGCAGACACCCCATCCACTATACCACAGACACCGAACCAGCTATAAATTCCTGTGGCTAGAAAACAAAAAAAAATAAGATGCTAGATCTTTAAGCTTGGAACATGTAACTTGTTTTAAGATTGATTTGTTTTTGGATGCATTACTTAATTATTGCAACAATTATAATATTTTGAACACAATCATGTCAATATATTTATAAAAAATACATATTTATCAAAAAAACTTAAAAAGCTTTTGCCCGTAAATTAGGTAGCACCTATAATCATATTACCTTAAATATTATTCCTGCAGGCATTTGACATCAATTATTTATGTTTAAAAAAATCATTGGTTCATGCTATCATTTGTCCTGTTGACTGTTGTATCACGAAAATACATTACTAACAATTAAATACTTAAAATGATGTTCATTGTTTTACCTTTGGAACTGGAAAACAAGAGCTGCTCTTGTTTGCGACATTCTTCAATAATTTAGCGTTATTTAACATCATACTTCACACCAAATCCTTCTTAAAATAATAAATAACAAAAAGAAATGACCCGGTGACCACTGAGTCTTCTACTTTGAAATGAGTCCTAGGTTGCGTAGCACTAAATTGATAATGGCGTGCAAAACGTGCAAAAGCACTTGTCTGATTCACTTCAGATTTTTAGTTCTGTATGCAGCAAAAGTCAACTTACAAAACAATAATTGTAAAAACATATGTATTTACGATTAACCAAAATAAGATACTTCAGGACGATGAGCGCTCTATGGTCGTCCAGACGGACACTCGTCAATCAATCGCAGATCATCCTTACATATCTGTTTAATAAAATCAAACAAACATTCAAAAAAGCAGGGTTGCTGGCAACTGTATAAAGTCGGGGTGGTGGTCAGGGGACTCTTTAAATAAAGATGTTGTAAGACATTCTAAACTGGTTCAGTGATCTTACTTAAGAAAGCATTAGGACGCAAATAAGAATGTGTATTATGTAACCAACATATAGAATTACTTGATACAAAACGGACATGCCTGATCATTATAGCAGAATCTTGATCCTCACTTGCAATCAATGCCTACGTCTGTAAGCTGTACACAGCTGTTGGCTAAATTTAGAGTCTTTTGCTGTTTTGCAGGAAGACAGAAGAAATTTCGATTCTTATAAAATGTCATGCAATTTGTATTACATATAGACAACCATAATAACACTCATGAATATGAAAAAGTTAATTATATCGGTCAATTTATGTATAAGCTCCAATCGAAATCAGGCTAATTTGATAACTAGACCCTACGTGTATTACCAACGTGTAACGTTACTATTTTATTTCCTATCGAAAGCCTGAGCATAAATATCGTTTTAAATCTTATTATCAAAACACATTTTCGAAAAATAAAGATTTCTTAAATCGCTAAGTAACGTTAATAAGATGTTTGCATGTCTTTAAGAATATAAGCAAACACAGATGCATGCTTTTAACAATCGAAAGAGCGATTTTTTTCTAATTGCAACATTACCTGAATGTATGAAAAACGACAAGCTTGGGCTATTTGCAATTGTATCGCCCATTAAACGATAATGAAACGTACCCACGTGAGCGCAGTTGGTGAGATCGCTGAAATTTAGAATTTCATGCACATGTGCATTTTTTTGTAAGCTAAAACCCACTGGGACATATTTAGTTTATGTTATCCCGCGCCGAATGTGGAGGGATAGTTGGGCATTGCACGTTCGTCCGTCTGTCTTTCCGTTCGTCCGTCGGTTCCCCCGTTTGTCATTAACTTTAGTGGTACATCTCGGAAGCTATATAAAATTTCGTCTTGAAACTTCATGGGTGTATAGATATCAATCAGGAGATGTTCCATGCACAAGAACCATAACCTCAAACTCCTCCCAGATATTTAACTGGAACCAGCATAGCGCGATCAAATCTCTGCCGTTATAACCAACGTATAACCAACTGAAGATAGCCAACGTGGTACAATAATTTTCCCGTTGTTATTTTTATTTTTTTTAATTTATGTATTTTTTTATTATTATGAACCTCAACTTGTAAACTATTTTCAAAATATACAAGAAAATGATACTACTTTTCTTTTGATCACCGCTCATAAGGGACGCCGCACTCAAAACACGGCAGGATGCCGATTGATAAAATATGGTCTGTGCCCTGCATGGACGGGAACAGGTTGCCTAGTTCATATGCAAAATAAAACGCAACACAACAAAAAACAACTTAAACGACGGAAGAGTTCTCTATATTCAAAAGGTATATCATTCCGATTCGACCACTATGGATCAACTCTACTACCTCTTTCAAAACAAATAAACGCTATAGTTCAAATATGTACGCGTGCATAAAGTGTAAATAATGTTGTATTGAGAATGGCTGTTAGATTTATAATTGCATATGTACACTATTAGTCTGGAACGGAGGTCCACGGTGCATGAGTGGAACCTTTTTTTAAATATGCTGATGATATTCGAGATTGTCTTGGGTAAAAGAAAAGTTTTGTTCCCAAGAAAAAATCATGCCCAAGGAGTCTTAATCCAAGATGGCCACCAAGATGGCCGACCAAAAACATAGGAAATACTGTTTTTTAGCAAATGACACATACAACATATATTTTTCATGGTTTTGGTAAGTTTTTTTAATTTAAGACATTGAGAACATATTATTCTTATTAAGCAAATACGTTTTTTGGTGAAAATTTAAACATTGTGTGAAAAAAATGACTATATCAATGAAAAAAGGTAAAACACATTTGTTTTTGTCCTTATAATATGTTTCAATTTGTATCTGAAAAACAGTTTGGATACAATTATAATCCTAACTACATGTATACACACCTATGGGACTTAGGATTATAAATATATAATATTTCATGTAAATATTATAATATAAATGTGATTTGTAAGACAAGAAAAGTGGATGGGGTAAATGCCAAATATAAAGAAAAAATGCCTAATGTGCATATTGATATATTTTGAGATATACGAGGCTTATTAACTTGTTATGTTTATGTATTTTGATCTTTTTGATACTTTTAAGTTTATGCACTTTGTTATGCCCCCGGTAGGGTGGCATATAGCAGTTGAACTGTCCGTCAGTCCATCCGTCCGTCTGTCTGTCCGTCTGTCCGAAAACTTTTACATTGGCCATAACTGTTGCAATATTGAAGATAGCAACTTGATATTTGGCATGCATGTGTATCTCATGGAGCTGCACTTTTTGAGTGGTTAAAGGTCAATGTCAAGGACATCCTTCATGGTTAAAGGTAAAAAAACACCAAGGGAAGTAGCAATCTTTAAAGGGAGATAATTTCTATTCTTCATTTGGCAGGTACAGCTCATTTTCACAAGGGAAGTAATATTTTTTAAAGGGATATAATAATAATTTTAAAAAGCGGCGCAGTAGTAGGGGGCATTGTGTTTTTGACAAACACATTTCTTGTTTTGAAACATAAATTTCATGTTCTCTTTATTATAATTGTAAAAATAAAGATACAAATCATTTATCCACAATGGGTATAAAATCTCTCATATTGAGCTTTATTAGTCAGGGGTCACCCTGCATGATTCTAAGATTTTATTTAATAAATGCTGATAATAATCTACATTTTTGGGGGTAAAACATTATTTTTGCACCCACGAAACTTATTGATCACATGGTTTCTTAAGCCAAGATGGCTGCCCATAAATCTATAAAATACTGTGTTTGCACGAATTGCGCAAACAACATCTAATTTCGACCGTTCTGGTTAGCTTTTTAATTTAAGGAATGTATAACATATTATTTAAAAAACTACAACAATTAACTGTTTTTGATGAAATATATTACATGAATATATTATATGAAAACATGATTAAATACACGTTAAATTGGTACACATAATGGTTGTTTTTGCGTAGGACATTTTCAAGTATTACATGAAAAGCTTTTTGGATGAAATTAACACGTCAACTGCATACATAAACCATACAGAGACTTAGGAATAAAATGATAAATTATTTTATGTGAATATAATCCATGATTATTATATATAAGAAAATAAACGTGGATGGACAAATGACAATCTGAAGAAAAAATGCCTAATGTTTATGTTGATATATTTTAAGATAATAGATCATTTTTAAACTTGTTATGTTCACGGATATATGGATTTATTTTCGTACTGATAAGTGCATGTACATTGCATGTAATTAGAAGCTTATTCCACTAACTCATAACAGTATTGTTAATAAAGTAGGAAAACAAGATCATCTAATTGTATGCACATAGCTTACGCATTTAAATCCCTCAAATGAAAAACACTGCTGTAAGATGTCATTTAAATTATCAAATAAAACACATTGTTTCGAAACAAAGATTGTTATTTTTCACACAAAAAAAATCTGATTAAGATGTGTATTATTTAATTATTTTTTGGGGGAGGGGATGAGGGTTAAGTGTCAATGCTGTTTACTAAAACTGAAACACTGCATAATACACAATTGCGAGACAAATACCTAGTCTTTACTAAATTATGAAGTTTCTATATTGTTATTGTAACGTATACTTTCCTTTCTAGGTGATTATATGAAACATATTTCATTCAATCAAGTAAGTAGATTAAATCTAATTAAGTTGAGCACCCAAACCAGTTGTGCGTGTGTGTTTTTTGACGTTTATGAAGTCCTTCCGCGCCTGAGGCTGAATAATGCGTGGACCCGGAGTTGGTTCCCTAACTTCTACTAAATTAACTCACTAGCTTGATCTTTAAAAATAAAAAAGGAAACTTATAATAAATTGTAAACAACCATAAATTTAAAAAAAATGTTGTTTTCCCCCAAATTAACCATTACCATTTCCTTGGAGTCTGTGTCGCCATATCTCGCATTTCTCTGCTCCCTATGCAGGGACTAGTTGCTCAAAAAACAAATTAACGGCCATTGATTGTTCCATGAAGGTTACGCATGCGCAATTAATTTCCTTCTATATTACATATAAAATAGTTGATGTTCGATATCAATTTTTACCATGACCAAGCGTTTCAACACTATATCATCATACATCATTGGAAAGATAAATGCATAATCTTTTGAAAATAATGCATGCAATCAAATTCTATGTGTTGTAACTCAAAATATTTACCTTAGAATAGGCACACCAGTTTTGACACATGTGGAGGCGACCATTTTTACTCAAATAGTATGACCTACTTTCAAAGCCGGGAACCATCGACAGAAAAAGTAGAGCACAAAAATGGCTTTTCTTCTTATTGCTTACAAATATACCTTAAAATTAATACCAAAAACAACCATTTGCATTCTATTTTACAAATCCTAGGCAGCATTCACTGAACAATGTGTGCTATATATCAAATTGACTGCATGTAACCCTGTAAACAGGAGTTCCGGTTTGGGATTATGTGACCTGAAAGTATTAATGTGACTAACTTGTTAACCCTTCAGTATATGTTTTAATATGTAGCAAATTTGTTTTCTGGGATTATTTGATAATATTTGAAAAAAGCATTGCTTAAAAAAAAGTATGTGTTGGGACTGAAGTTTATCTTAACAGACGTTTATCTTAAAGTAGTAGTAGTAGTAGTAGTAGTAGTAGTAGTAGTAGTAGTAGTAGTAGTAGTAGTAGTAGTAGTAGTAGTAGTGTAGTAGTAGTAGTAGTAGTAGTAGTAGTAGTAGTAGTAGTAGTAGTAGTAGTAGAAGTAGTAGTAGTAGTAGTAGTAGTAGCAGTAGTAGTAGTAGTAGTAGTAGCTTTGACCAGCTATATATATGCGTACAGAATAGTTACACATGTTACGCAAAATTTGATTGGCTGACTAACTCGGGATCTCAAGATAACGAAAATTCTCTCCTCTTTTATAGAAAAAACGGGCACTCAAAAAAACCAGGGACGCCTGTGGAATCGATCACACTCGAACCCCCACTTAAATCTTTCTCGGGACGGAGAGCACAAATACCACACACAATCCAGTAAACAGAATACATAATCAATCCATAATAATGATGACAATAATAAAAAATAATAATATATAGTAATATCAATAGCATATCCTATTTCTCCATCATTACGAAACTTCTCATGTTAAAACATTACATGTATGTAAAAATAAAAAGTTCAATCAAATCGATAGGAGAGTTTCGCTTGTTAAAAGTTCAATCAAATCGATAGGAGAGTTTCGCTTGTAAGCCGCTGTCCCGCTTGGTGTGCGGCCTGGATGTTGGGGAGACAGTTGGTGGGATAGGCGATGGCGGCCCCGTTTTGGGGTTTGTGAGGCTTCGTGGTCGATCTTTGACTGATCTGTTGTCACGGGCAGCTAGCGGGTTGATGTGGGAGCGCTTCCTAAAGGGTCGTATGTGCCGGCGGGCCGGGGTTTCCTCGATTATGGGCTCTGGGAGGGGTCGTTTGTGCGGGCGGAGCGGGGTTGACTCGGTCGGCGGGGCTGCACTTGTGTGGAAGAGGCAGGTTCTTCACACTCGAGACTGGGACAAGGCACCGTTACCGTTCACGACTGACTTACGCGAACAGTTTGACTAACCCCTCAACTTCCGCACCAGGCAAATACACAACAATCACGTGCATTTGTTGTCAAACCCTTTAACATAAGAAAAAGCTGTTTGTTATTTCAAAGCCAAGTCCCAAAATGAGCTTAGAAGAAGGTTTGTTCCAAAAACGGCGGAGGATGGGGTTAAATCAAAATAAATCTGTACTAAATGAATTAATAGACATAAAAACGCTTCCATAGGATAAAATAATCGTGATTTATGTTATATTTTACTGTAGACATGCACAACTAGTGTTAATCATACGAGTAAATGATACTCGAATATCCAAAATCTCGAAAGTTAAATGAAGCAAGAAATTTGTGGACGGTTTTGCTTCAATAACTTTTTTATTCCGACGTTTACGGTATTAACACAAATAAACCCGATGAGAGCGCGACCACCGTAGAGCCGAAATAGCGTATTCATTAAAAAGAAATACAAGATAAGTATTGATGCAAAGCATCAAAGGGCGTCGGGAATTTAAGTGTATAAGGCACTCAATGAAGTTACATGGAACGATTTTTTTCTACTGTAAATATTAATATATTGGCCGAGTATTTTAAACAAAATAGAAAAGATACTGGTATAACCATTATCTATAATTTTGTGTTATACCCCCCAAATAACCATTATTTATGATGTTGTGTTATAACCCCCAAATAACCTTATCTATGATTTTGTGTTGTAACCCCCAAATATTTCATAGTTCATTTTATTTACATTGGTTTCCTTTTTTTACTGGCATCCGTGTGCAGTTTTCATTAATGGAACAGAACTGTGTAGGTTTTGAAAAATCTGCTTCATCTTGTAAGCGTATTTTCATGATTCTGAACTTATTCTTACATTGCTCATTTACGATAGGGGTTGAGTACTCATTGATATGAAAACACTGTAAAAGTTTGAAAAAAAAATGAATGAAAACTGTTAATTGCATAAAGAAGCTGCATTTCACAATACTTTGAAATTCAGTAAAAGATCATAATAGATTTAATGCTCCGATATTCATCATTTGCAATAGGGTTCAAGTAATACTGATATAACAACACGTAACAAGTTTGGAAAGATAAAGACATAAGTTGTGAAATCTTTTAAACAAGTGGAAATTGTTTATTTTGTCAAATTTAATAGAAAAAAAATTCTGGACTTATTGCCCCGATGTTTCTCATTTTTAATGAGGTAAACATGCTCATTGATATAAAGATACTGTAAATTTGGAAAGAATCGGATGAAAAATGTTGACATAATCACATAACAAAGCAGTTTTTCACTTTCATTTTTAAATTCAAAGAGACATAATTCTGGACTTATGGTCCGATATTGCTCATGTAGAGAGTTTGGGTTGGGTCCTCATTGATAAAAACCAGTGCAAGTTTGGGAATAATCGGATGAAAATTTTTGACTTCGAACAATGAATACAAAATTTCTCAAATGCTAAGGAAGATAACTATGGACGTAATGGTCGGAAAATGCTAAAGGACCCATACTGCCTGGATAGTAATACGTATCGCGCTTTGCGCTCTATATGTGGTTCTTAAAAAAACTCCGAGGAGTGCTTGACTCTGAGGAAACGGGTTGCTGGGACACAGCTCCTCATTGATAAGCGGCTGCTTCCTTTATCGCAACTCATTGTTACAATCAATAATACGTGTCGCGCTCTATATGTGGTAGGGATAGTACTTAGGGCCTATGATAGACAACCTTAAAAATACATGGATAATAGATGTGTTGTTTGCATTTATTTGTTAATATAAAAACACGGGTATTTTTTAATAAGATATTTAAGTGATGTAAGAAATTTTAATTAACGTTGTCACCACGCTTCATCCAATAAGTAAAATGGATTTTAAAATGTTTACATAAACTAAAGCTTAATTATATTTATTAACCTGACTGAAAAAATTGTCAGCCGCCGAACTGTTCCGTTCGTGCCGGAACACGGGATTGAACAGGGGATCTTTAGATGATTGTTTTGTAAACGATTTCAGTCCTACGCTCTCCCAACTGAGCTATTCCGGCTGATATCATTTATGTTCTGCTATTGGGTGAAGTTGTGTATGGCGATCGTTATTATATGTCTATTAATAAACTAACACATTGTATGTTTTCGTACCACTACGCCTTCCAATAAACTTGCTTGCGCGATAGCTAGGTCGTCAAATATCGTACAACATTGATTCTCCACTAAATAAGCAATTTAGAAAAACCACAAAATAAATATATTTTGATTATTTTGACTATGTTTTGTTTTTATACAAAACCAGAAAGTTTCGCGTATTTGCCCAGTCCCTGTGATCTTTCCCCTGTGATCAGTTATTAATTAAAACAATTAGCTTTTCATTATTGGCAATAAATGTTGTATTAAATGTAAAAGGCACAAATGCAGTACTTATTTACAATAATTTACACAAAAAATCACCACTATGCAAGATATTCTTAAAACAAAAATATATACATTGATCCGTAAAGTAACTTCTCCCATAAGCGAAAATAAAACGCATTACATACTAGTCGCCGCTCTCCAGAGCGACGCCAATAACTATAAAGTGGCTTACCTGGTGAAAATATCCGCTACTCCATCGCGGAAAACACGAAAACGACGCCATCTTGGAAGTAAGTTCCAACTAACCTCACTAAAACCCAGTAAGCTACAGACTACGCATGCCCCCCCCCCCCCCCCCACCCCCGGTTAAGGTTTATTGGATAACTGCGCACTGTGTCTCTATGTACTGATGTATGCAAAGACAAGCTTCCTAAGACAAAAGAATTGTTTTTTATATTGAAAATTGCACGATTATGCGGTCAATACAATGCAGACATAGATCGATGGATTCAATATCAAATACTACACAGTGATTTGTGCTGTGTTGATGTTATCGAACGTGTCCCTGTATACATGTATATATCTTCCATGTTGTCATAATTCAATCTTCAGAAGCTGTAATCAGTTAATTTGTTTTTATTTGGAAGAAACATATTAACGATCTTCCTTTTAATTTCTTCGTTTGAAACGTTTCTGTTCATAAATCGCGAACGTGACCATGTTGACAGTTAAATATATTTGACATGCGGCCCATACGTTTATATATACTAACAGCTTTAAAACATATCCCCAAATCGTTATAAATAGACGTCCGATAGTTTCAACATAAGCACAATTAATTGTGCAATATCCGATTCGTACTACAAGTTTTGGCAATCAGGTTTTCATTTTCTGTCTATAAATGTACGTGTGGTTTAAATCGTTTAAGACGCGCGTTTATTTCGGAAAAAGATCTATAAATAAATAATAATAATAATCATGTTTATTTATAAATCTTCGGTTCGGATAGCCCTCTATTCGGGTAAATCCCCAATGTGTGGCGTTTGTCGTTCAAGGGCAGTGATCCCACGTTTGACCATTTAAAACGCGTTCAGATAAAACTGGGCATAATGCATGTGCGAAAAGTGTCATACCAGATTACACTGTGCAGTCCGTACTGGCTAATCAGGGACGACACTTTACGCTTGTATGGTATTTTTCGTTTTAAGGAAGTCTTTTCTACACGAAAATCCAGTTAAGGCGGAAAGTGTCGTCCCTGATAAGCCTGTGCGGACTGCACAGTGTAATCTGGGACGACACTTTACGCACATGCATTAAGTCCAGTTTTCTCAGAACGCGACTCATTTTAGTTTATAGTTGTTGTGTTATAAAAGTATTGGAAAAGAATCAGGAATTTCTTTCCTTATAAAGTTTCTGGTGTATGATGCTGATTCAAATTGCACATTTGATTAAAACATACGTAAAAAAGCAATTTTAATTGTCATAATACAAAGATCTATCAATATGCATGTTATTTAAATGATTAGAACTGTGGTTGATAGCAAGTGCACAAGGTACTGTGGGGCAAGACCAGGCTCATCACTCATTATACGTCGGTTGATCGGAAGTACCTCATAAATACATCGCTAATTGCATGTCAAGTCGCGCTGTGGGGACGATAATGACACGTGCCGAACATACTACTTCACGTGGCAAGTGTTCAAAGCGGATTTCCATTACACGTGCAATTTACGTACAGGTTTCGCAAATCTTATCTAATGATATATAGAGGTTTGTCTGATTGCATCAACGGTATGTCAGAAACATATTAACATGTATGTGTTAATTTAAATATATTGTATATTATGCTGGAAAAATACATCTGATTTTATTTCCCGACTTCATAGTGAACAGCAATTTGCACTTAGTTGTTAAGTTACCATAAAGGACCGATCATTTGTTTTCAATAAATGGTCAAAATATGGTCAATGTCTGAAGCTGAATATTGTATTGAAGTGCGTGGACTGTATTGAAGATGAATTGAATATGTAAGAAAAATCACCACAACAACACAACTATCATATTTATTGCAGGTTTTTTTTTCAAATCGGCTGGTTCTTTTTAATAGAGGAGAAGTTGTTTCGTCCATTTTTTTTTACAATAAATAGGGAACAAAGGTTTCTATATTATAAACTTTAATAGTCTAAACGTAATTAATTTTAAATTATCGGTATATATAATTATCATTGAGCTTTTGAAAAAGGTCCACGTTCGAATTTTGAAGTAACATATAATTGATATAACTGAGTAAGATCGATTTATGAAGGCCTACTACCGGTAATTATAACATTCGTGAATTGTATTTATAATTATTTTGACGCACCCTAATGTATCTATGAATTATATATATCTACTTCATGCATGAGATAAAACTTGGTGCTTACATCGAAGCAGCGTAATCATTTCTATAGCATATACGTGGGCGTGTCTTATTCAGAAGTTCAGTTACAGGTCTTCGCTGAGTATTCTCGGCTACATTATAATTATGTACACCTGCCTATGTGACCTTTAAGGAGAGAATATTTAAATTTGAACCAAATTTACGTTGGTCAAATTTACATCAGCTTCCCGGGTATTCGCCAACGAAATAATTTTGATTAAAAAAAAAACCGGTGGACGGTGGCCAGTGAGACAACTCATGTCTGGTTGCCATCAAAGGACAACGCTACTCCGCCAAGGGAGTGTAGACAATATACAAAAATATCGCTTCCCGATCCGAGCGTTGCCCGCGTTTATCGCCAATCTTGAAGTCACCAGCCGTCGACGCGAACCCCAGAGCAGTTTCCCCAACACGGTGAGCGTACCGAGTACCGCCGTCCTATGACACTTCCGGTATTTTCAAAATGCCACTCATATAAGTCCCGGTCTGCATATCGCCGCCCAGGTCCGCCCGGCCCGTCCGTCCACTACTAGTATATGCTACCACCGCGGCTGCCCCGATCCTCCTGTCCCTCTTCAAACGATGTTTTGAATCCACTGTCCACCTACGGACAATTATCATTCCGCTTGGCGATTCTTGGGAGTAAGCGAGGTCAGCGGTAGAGGACGTCCGGCTCCAGGGGTATCGGTACTCGCTGGATTAGCAGAGCTGCAGAAGTTCCCCGTTCCGAACTTCGATCCTCAAAAGATATAGTGAGTCCACTATCTAGCTACGGACCGTTACCATTCCGCTTGCCGTTTTCTTTGAAAAAGTCTTCAAGAAATTCCTCTACTTTCGCATCGGTCGCGACGTGTGCGCTCCAGCTGCTGACCAATTATATTGGAAACGGTAGCAGTAAGACTTTACGCATTGCAATATGATAATGGAAACGCCGGAAACCAGGACAGATAATTTCACAATTTCTCACAGTGACGTCAATAGACTCACCCCTCTGGTAATGATGTATATATATCACGTGACAGCCGGTGCTCGGTCCTTTTTAATACCGCAGCGGCATCATATAGGTGAGCGAGTGTAATGTGATTGTAAATCTGTAAATATCTGTATTAGTATTTACCATCGAGCGATTATTTTGGTACAAACTGTTTTTCTGTTATTACTTGAATGAAATGTGGATTGATTTGTTTTCATATATGCTGTATTTTTGTAAACTTTTGATACATATTTGTCATCATGAACACGTCGACATCCGCCATGATATTTGCCAATAGTTAATTCATTTTCAGCGTTCTGGGTGATAAAATAACGTCATATGAACTAAACGTTGAAATTAGTGTCACTGTGAATTGTTTGACTTAGTTTTAATACGGTTAATACACGTGTCATATGAATTGAAGTAGATTTTTACAACCGGCTTCTTGGTTCGATCACATGTGGTTTCACAAGCATGATGTAATAGGGTGGAAATCTGGGTGATGTTTTAGTTTGAACACGTGAATATTAATACTCAAAACGAAATTTGCAGATACAGTTTTGAAGAACTTTCTCGGGTTATATTAGCGGGCTATACTCGAAATGTCTGGCAGTGGAACTTCGACACTTCAATTTTTCAACATCATTCTTCAATTTGTATTAGGCAAATGCACCTTCATTTTTTTGCTTTCAGCATAAGCTAAACAAACAGCAAACATGGGAAAGGAAAAGCTCCACATCAACATCGTCGTCATTGGGCACGTCGACTCCGGCAAGTCCACCTCCACTGGTCACATGATCTACAAATGTGGAGGCATCGACAAGAGAACCATTGAGAAGTTCGAGAAGGAAGCCGCTGAGGTAAGTTTAAATCGTTTAAAGCAAATTTCCTTTTTTACGTACAGTACACTTCTGGATAAATTATGCTCAATCGGGTATCTTTTTTTCACTTAACCAAAAAGTACTAGTGTCCCAGTTGATGGATGGTAATTTCAAACGTGTTCAGATTTATTAAACTTGATGATCTGCCATAAAAATTATGGCTCTCGTTGAATACGCAAATGGAAATTTTCCACCTACTAAAGAAATGCTCTAGGGCAGCTATTGTTAAATGTGGTTTACCATTGTGTACACTTTGCTGTGAATTTACTGCGCAAAATATGCATGACTAATGTGTACTTTGTAGATGGGCAAGGGCTCTTTCAAGTATGCCTGGGTTTTGGACAAACTGAAGGCCGAACGTGAACGTGGTATCACCATTGACATTGCTTTGTGGAAGTTTGAGACCACAAGGTACTACGTCACAATTATTGATGCCCCCGGCCATCGTGACTTCATCAAGAACATGATCACAGGTAATTTTGCACGTTTGTAAATGTAGTATGAAATTTGTATAGCATTGCACATACAAGGTTGTTAGAAAAGACTTTGTGAAACTTTGTAATGAAAATAATATTTGCTAATATTTTCTGTAAAAGTATTACCCAGGAATCCCTATATTTTATTGTTTTATAGTATAATATGATTGTGTCGATGATGAATTAATTTATCCACATTCGCAGTCGTTACAGAGGACTTTACTGTCCAAAGATGGCCCAGTCCTTCCTTGGATGTCTGAGACACATTTTACAGTAGAGCAGGCTTGGCGAAATTGCCGGTCCTGACCGGCAGATTTCCATTTGGTCCGGCAGGATTAACAAGAATGTCGGTCCTGGCGACCAGCAAAATGTGAAATGAATGCAAACAAATCATTTTTTTTTATTTTCAAAGTTGAAAATTCGAAGAGCAAATCCCTTACTACATCATGAAAATGACATCACTCATTGTTTTGATGTTTGCAATAAGTTTGTTACGTACAATTAGCAAATCCAACTGGTTACACAACACCTACTTCAAACTCGGTCGCAAAATCGGCAACTGCGGTCTGACAAACAAAATCTTGATAGATTTGAGCAATTTTTCGAGTAGATAATGACATTAAAATATAAATTTCTTTATGAAGCAAGGATTTAAAAAGGTTGTTTATTTAATATCAACAATGTTCTAGTGACTCTGATATCTTTATAACATGCACTAGTCATACGTAAAAAAGTTATCATTTGAAATTGTACAAGTTAGTGTCCGTTAACCGCAAATCGATACTTTTTCTTACTTTAGTTTATGTTGTTATATTGCTTTAATGGATATCATTGGTCAGTTAAAATAGAAGATTGTCCAGACTATCAAGAAGAGTTGATTAACACTGAAAAACTGTGATCTTATTAGGATAAAGCACTGGCAGTGGCTTGTTGAGTAAAAAAAAAAGGGTTTATGTGAATGTACATAGTTGTGTTGTTGTTGTTGTTTTTCAGTCAGGCTAAATTTTCTCCGGACCGGCACATTTTCTGAAATGCCTGTCCGTACGACTGGCAGATTTTTTCCAATTTCGCCAAGCCTGGAAGAGATGAAAATAATTGTTTTGGAATGTTCCGCATTAACAAATTATTTCAGGTTTTATCAAAGGCCAACTTCAGTGATTATCGTTGCTGCTTTTATTTCAGGTACATCACAGGCTGACTGTGCAGTGTTGATCGTTGCTGCTGGTGTTGGTGAGTTTGAGGCTGGTATCTCCAAGAACGGTCAGACCAGAGAACACGCCCTGCTTGCCTTCACCCTTGGAGTGAAGCAGCTTATTGTTGGTGTCAACAAAATGGACAACACTGAACCACCTTTCTCGGAGGTAATTGTCTATTAAAAATGTTGCTACACAAATAATTGGAGGTCACATTTTATTATCTGGAAAAAGGAAATATGGCTTGAGAATGTGAATATTTTCCTCGCTTGTACCAGTGAATTTTCTTTCGTCCAATTGTACCTGTATTGGAAAAATGGAGTCGTGAAAACCTGAAAATAGGGAAAAATCGAGTCGTGAAAACTCTTCAAATTGGGAAAATTGGTAAAGTGTATTTTATCTTGCGCTCCCAGATACTTAAAAATTTATAACTAAGTGTTTTCAAGCTGTTGATATTATATTTACCTAGATTGAGCTTTTATTTTGATGTTTACTCCAGAAACGTTATGAGGAAATCAAGAATGAAGTCGGAAACTACATCAAGAAGATCGGTTACAATCCCAAGGCAGTTGCTTTCGTCCCCATTTCTGGATGGCACGGAGACAACATGATTGAGCCAACAGAAAAGATGCCCTGGTACAAGGGATGGGCCATTGAGAGGAAGGAAGGCAATGCGTCTGGCAAGACCCTGTTCGAGGCTTTCGACTCAATTTTCCCCCCTACCCGACCATTCGAGAAGCCCCTCCGTCTCCCACTCCAGGACGTCTACAAAATTGGAGGTAAGTTTTGTTATAATTAGAGTCTTGTGTGGATTAATATCCTGTACAAGTAATGAAGGATGGGTAGCAGGGAAAATGCCAATACATTTGCAGTCTTTATGAACATTAATGAACTTGTGTTTATTTTATTATGGCAATTTTCCAAGTGTTAACCTGTTGCCATCTTGCAAAACGTCTGACTTAAAAGTGTGTGTTTTTCATTATATTGGGCTTGTGGAAGGACCCATTTCAAATGGAAAAAAGTGAATACTTTTCCCAAATAGGCCCTGAAAGTTTCCGATAGATTTAAAAAAAAGTTTTATTATGTCTCGTTATTTAATGAATCTCGAATCCAGCTCCTTAAGTTAAACCTTAGAAAATGAGATATTAATTTCACTTCATTTCAATTAACAGTGTTTTTTGGCATAAATTGAACAAGACTTATTTTTCAAATTTAGTCCAAATCACATGAATTTTCCCAATTCAAATGGGCCCGGCCCCATTCCCAAAGTGGTAAAAAGGCCAGAAATAAGGGCTTTCAAAGCTCGGAAGGACCCCATCATACAAGATACGACTAAAATCAATCAGGCATATACTGGCGTTGTTTTGGTTGAAAAACACCATGAGTGTATACATATGTATCACCTCATGATGCCTGGCTAGAACTCTGCCTTAAGCCACAGGACCTGAAGTTATATCCTGTATTTCACAGGGGCTTCTGTTTGGTATTACGACATGTTGATAAAAGTTTTGTCTTTAAGGCTTCTGGAATGTGTTTCCTGATTAATGATAAAATCCTTGGTGACTCCTCATTTCTGGAATGTGTAACTATTACAAATGATCTCTTTTACAAGGTATTGGAACGGTGCCAGTGGGCCGAGTTGAGACAGGTATCCTCAAGCCCGGCATGGTCGTCACATTCTCACCTGCCAACATCACGACTGAAGTCAAGTCTGTGGAGATGCACCACGAGTCTCTACCTGAAGCCTCCCCTGGTGACAACGTAGGATTCAACATTAAGAACGTCTCTGTCAAGGAAATCAGAAGAGGAAACGTCACTGGTGACTCCAAGAACGATCCACCAAAGGCAGCCAAGAGCTTCTACGCTCAGGTAGGTACCTGTTGTGAAACCATGTTAATTTAGGAGACTCATTTTCGAGGGTTTGCACAACCATGAAATAAAATGTTCAAAAAATGCGTGTCCAAAACTCTAGGAATTAAAAGGTGCAATGAATATGCAGTTCTTCAAAGCCATAAAATTTATGTAAATGAAACCAAGTAAATTGTATGAGAAGGGCTTGAAAATTGAGATGGCCACGTTTTATGGTTAACCCATTTATTCCTAGCGTCTAGAAAAAAGGCCTTGCAAGCAGCGTAGGCCCTGACGAGATGCCACTTGATGCGGCGTCTCTTCGGGGTCTGCGCTGTTTGCTGAACAGAATTTTTGTAAGAAATATTCTAAATATAGAAATAAATATACTAGACATCCCTAATTTTGGAAATAAATTGATCCAATTTAGAAGGATGGGAGGGTCCACTAAGCATAAATGGATTAATATTAAGTACGTAGGAAAAGTTTCAGGTTCTATTTAAATTAGTTATTCTCGCTTCATTAGTTCGATCTTAAATTGTATGTTAGATCTTTAAAAAAACAAAAGAACTTGAAGCTTTTGTTCTTAATTTTGAAAAGTGCTTACTAAGATGAAAGGTCTGTTTTGAAAACTTGTGTTTCGTTCATCACTCTTTATATCTGTACTGTGAATACATGTTCAATTCCACATTGCAGGTCATCATCCTGAACCACCCAGGAGAGATTAAGAACGGGTATGCGCCGGTGTTGGACTGTCACACAGCACACATCGCCTGCAAGTTCGAGGAGATCAAGGAGAAGATTGACCGTCGTTCTGGCAAGAAGCTGGAAGACTTCCCTAAGGTGGTTAAGTCTGGAGACGCTTGTATGGCTGACCTCGTCCCATCTAAGCCCATGTGCGTCGAGGCTTTCAGCGACTACGCTCCCCTCGGACGTTTTGCAGTGCGTGACATGAGACAGACCGTTGCTGTCGGTGTCATCAAGGAGGTCACCAAGGAGGTTGATGGTCAAGGAAAGGTCACAAAGGCTGCCACCAAGAAGAAATGATTATGTGGCAATCTAACTCGTCATTGTGGACATTGCATTTGTATTAAACATCATGAGAAAAACCATTTCTGCCGCGCATGTCCGCAATTATATCCCAAATCGACCATGTTCAAAAAGACTGGTCTTCGCTCTATTCTCTGTATTGAGGCAAAGAAGCCTTTGCTGTATAATATTTGGACTTGTATTATTCATAGGTTAACAATTCATCGTAAAGAATTCAGGAGAAAAAAGCTTAATTCCTGTGTTAATTTATGTATAGTTTTTTAGTTCCGCTTGTAAGTCTTCACCAAAAAATAAATGAAGAATCTGACTTAGTGTTGTGTTATAAATGATGTATTATTCAGAGGTGTCAAAGTTCAGGATTATTCCTGAATTCAGGATTTAGGCCTTCAAAAACTGCTTTTGATATTGATATAAATTAGAGGATTTTTGTTCTGATGATTCAAGATTTTTGTCACAAAATGTCATTTTAAACACAAATTATTTTAATTTGACATATTGTTAACACAAATTTTAAATTATAAAAATTAAATGAATTATTTACCCTCTTTTACACTTGCCCCCCACATGCTGGGCTTATTTTCAGGATTTTAGATTTTGGTCAATTGACACCCCTGATTATTATGCTTTGAGAGAAAAGCTGATCATTTCTCATATGGGTGAAAGGTACAACTAAGTCGTTGAATTTAGAATATTGTCAAAATGTAACGATACAAGTAACTGGGAAATGCACTATGGGATGATGTACATGATGCGAATATTTTTACACTATGGGATGATGTACATAATGCGAATATTTTTAATTAAGTGATCTATTGGAAGAATTAAGTTTCAATTAAGAAGCAATAAACTTTGTGCAGCATAAATTATTGACTATTTGTAATTAACACAAAATTTAAATAAAACATTCTGGAAAAGGTAGCAGTAATTGGAGGATGGGTAATAGGCGTGTCGGAGCATGTGTGCTTGAACATTTTAATAAAAAGAAGTGCCGCTGAAGTAGTATTGCATTTCTTATTGCACAAAGTTTTGTTGTCCTTTACTTTCGGCAAGTGGCCAATTGCCAAAACAGTACGAAATTTCACAATATGAAACAACATGCACAGTAGAAAAAAGCTGGGTTCACTGTCTATGCAAAGCACTGAGGGTTAAAATGGTTTCAAAGCGCCCAACCTCGCACTTTGCCCAGCAATATTCATGATACGTATAAGTGATTCATAAAATTTAACATCCGCATTGCAACTTAAAATGAACACAAATAATAGGGAATTTAAACGCATTCAACTTGATAACCATTTAATTACTCAATAATAGGAAGGAGACCAGAGCAACAGAGATGCAACTTTTTGAGAAATGATAAAATGAAACTACGATCAAGTGTCGACTTGTTTTTATGCCCCTGGTAGGGGCATATAACATTTGAACTGTTTGTCCGAAAACTTTAACATTGGCCATAACTTTTGCAATATTGAAGATAGCGTACCAACTTGATATTTGGAATGCATGTGTATCTCGTGGAGCTGCACATTTTGAGTGGTAAAAGGTCAAAGGTAAAAAAATAAACCCAAGGGAATTAACAAGCTTTAAATGGAGATTATTTCTATTTATCATTTGGCAGGTACAGATCATTTTTACAAGGAAAGTAATATTTTAAATTTTTTAGCTCACCTGAGCACAACGTGCTCGTTGTGAGCTTTTGTGATCACCTTTTGTCCCTCGTGGGTTGTGTGGCATCAACATTTGACTTGTTAACTCTCTAGATGCCACATTTATTGTCCAGTCTTCATGAAATCTGGTCAGAAGATTGGTCTCAGTGATATCTTCGATGAGTTCGAAAATGGTTACGTTTGCTTGGAAAGCGTCTGCCAAGGGGCGAGCATTTTTCCTTATATGGCTATAGTAAAATCTTGTTAACACTAGAGGCCACATTTATTGTCTGATCTTCATAACACTTGGTCAGAAGATTTATCCCAATAATATCTTTGGACGAGTTCGAAAATAATGCCGGTTGGTTGAAAAACATGGCCGCCAGGGGGGCGGGGCATTTTTCCTTATATGGCTTTAGTAAAACCTTTTTAACACTTCAGAGGCCACTTTTATTTTAAGATCTTCATGAAACTTGGTCAGAAGATTTGTCCCAATAATATCTTGTTATCTCAGGTGAGCGACTTTGGGCCTTTCAGGCCCTCTTGTTTAAAGTTGATGTAACGTTGCAATGTCTCTGTGATATTTTGAGAATGAGCTTTTTGCATGCGATTGGAAGTAGTATTATCGGGAATTGATATGTCAACATGAATCTTCCGGGATATTCTGCTGAGGAATTGTGTTGAATGGCTCGTCAACCACTAAAACATTTTTTAAACGCCCGTTTTTCAAAACGGGACGTATTATAGTTTCACCCGTGAACGGGCGGGTTGCCTCCACAGCAGTGTTCGCTTTCTATTTCAAATAGTTTTAATCCAATCTTCACCAAACTTGATCAGAAGTTGTATCTAGACAATATCTAGGTCAAGTTCTAATATGGGTCATGCCGAGTAAAAAAACAAGGTCACGGGATCACTTAGTGCATTTCAAGGATTTAGCATGGTGTCTGCTCTCTAATCCTTGAAATGTTGATCCTGTGACCTAGTTTTTGACCAGGCATAACCCATAGAGATATTGTCTAGATACAACTTCTGACCGAATTTGATGAAGATCGGAATAATATCTAGATCAAGATTTAATATGGGTCATGCTGGGTCAAAAACTAGGTCACAAGGACACTTAGTGAGTGCATTTCAAGCATTTAGCATGGTGTCCGCTCTGTGATTGAAGTCGTTTTCAACCGATCTTCACCAAATTTGGTCAGAAGTTGTGTCTAAATTATATCTCGGTCAAGTTAAAATATGGGTCATGCCGGGTCAAAAACTAGGTCACAAGGTCACTTGTTGCATTTCAAGCATTTAGCATGGTGTCCGCTCTCTATTTGAAGTAGTTTTCATCCGATCTTCACCAACTTTGGTCAGAAGTTGTGTCTAGATGATATGTAGGTCAAGTTCAAATATGGGTCATAGTAAAGTTATTAAGTTGTCCAAAGCGGGCGTATCTTGTGACAGTTTGGCACTCTTGTTTTTATGCCCCCGGATCGAATCATCGGAGGGTATATTATTTTGTCACTCTGTCATTCTGTCACAAAACTTTAACCTTGGTATTACTTTTGCATTATTGAAGATAGCTACTTGTTATTTGCCATGCATGTGTATCTCATGGAGCTGCACATTTTGAGTGGTGAAAGGTCAAGGTCATCCTTCAAGGTCAAATATATTGCTTCGAAGCGGCACATTCGGGGGGGCATTGTGTTTCTGACAAACACATCTTTTGTTTCAAATTAAAATTAATCAGTGAATTTGATTAACAGGTTAAAGATAACAAATGAAAACGAATCAATAAGACAGATTGTCCAAACTGCAACTGTTTTTGTAAGATGCCTCAAATGATCATTGTGTGAAGTCCATGCGCCTCTTTCAATACTTGTGTCTCTTGATCCAAGGTCAAGGTCACACTTCGGTGTTTAATGCCCATGTGCAGCGTGAAGCATAGGAATCCTTGCCTTCGATATGTTCCAAATCTTTCACAACCAAATGCTAAAGCAAATGATTACGTGTACTTAAAAATGTTAAACATCAATGCAAGACCATATAAAGCTTCTGAAATGTTTTATGTTTATTTTCTTCTTTTTTTTTGCAATTTTTATGTGTTTGCAAGAACATACTCTCATAGCAATTCATGTGGAAATATGACTGCATCTTCACATGTAGGCCTACCTGGTTCACTTGAGTTGAATTTTACAAAACAGAGCAATATTGCTTAAAACAGACAAAACAAATCAAGTTTACAAACATTTATTCCTTTGCTGTTTAAAACAAGAACAAACTGTCAGAATAAAATGCAAATAATCACAGACAGATAGACATCTAGTATGGCAGAGGAACATACACAAATACAGTATAATACTATCATATTGTATATGTTAATGACCAAAATGGAGTTATTTTAAGAAAAAAATCTACATTTACATTAAGAAATACAGATTTAAACACAATTATTGTAAAAGCCCAAAATAATTAGTATGTACCCTGGTTATTAAGTGGCATTACAAGTTATTTCACTTTCATAATTGAAATGCTTTAATACAAAATGGCCAGTAGAACAAGTTGCATTTTATTTCCAATAGATCAGTGAATTCACTAAGTAAGAAATAGAAAACCCACTGAGGGCCATATAACAAAATAGTGATCAGCCTGGCAGCCTGTATGAGCGCATGGATCCGCAGTTTCAACATCAAAGTAACCCTTGCTTACTTGCATGTGCGCAAAGAGCTGTCTCAGATTAGCCTGTGCAGTCTGCACAGGCTCATTGTGGAAGACACTTTCTGATAACAATTGATTTTTGTTTAGAAGAGACTTCCTTTAATCAAAATATCCTGTCAAAGTGGAAATAGAGAATACTAGGTCGGTGCCGAATAAAGCAAAGTTTATTTTGCGAGGCTTAGAAAATCTGAACCACGAGCCTTGGCGAGTGGTTCAGATTTTCGTGCCTAGCAAATTAAACTTTGCTTTATTCGGCATCGACCTAGTATTCGATTTATCCCATCAATTTTCTTAGTCGTAAATTATTTCTTTAAAAATTGAATAGGAAAATCGAACTACACGGAAAATCCCAAAGTTATTTTTAGCAAACATTGTTTCATTATTTTAATCGTGCCGAGCCTAATACATTACAAAAAGATCAGTAACTAACCTGTTTTTCTGTTTATCATACCTCTACGTCCCCGATTTTTAAGAAATAATGAAAAAAAAAACACTAAACAACTGCAGCTTTAGCGTGAAAGAACATGCATTGTGTCGTATGACGTGTTAATAATGACGTCATGAGTACGCGCACTTAATATTTGTAAATAATGTTTTTTTGCTTTTCGAGTTATATTATTTGTTTAAAATATATTACATCTTGGTATCAAATTGTTTGTTTTGTTGAATCTGATTCGATTTTACTTAAAATGATTACTTTATAGTTGATTCCGAGTAATTTGACCATTCTCCGCCCCGCGTGACAGCTATATTTCAGCACTGCCGAAATAGAGGAAAATTTATTCCATAGTTGTTTATTTCGACAATGCACGTCTGATGATAAGATAAAGTGTTGTCCCTGATAAGCATGTGGAGACTGCACAGGCCATTCTGGGATGACAATTTTAGCCCTGTTTTCCCATAGCCCAGCTCAAACACATTTAAGCGCTATTGCACTGTGCAAATTAGCTGTGAGCAACCAGGGCGGTACTGAACTACATAAATACTTTGCATAACTGTCCATATTTTGCATGCATGGTCCTTGCAATTAAATATGTATTTATTTTCTATACTGTATTTTACACACCTAAACCTGACATACAGGTATAAGGACAAATTATTGTAAGGTACAATACAACGAAATAGAGGCAACATAATAACAAGTATATAAACAACAGCTCACAACACCTAATAGTGTATAACACTTAGAGAGGAATGTTATTTCTTTCTTTAGAACTGCTTCCAATTTACCTGTAGGATGTATACAATCAGTGGACAACTTTAAACAGTTTGTCTTTTGCCTTGTACTTGAGAAATCTACTTGTGCACTTGTTTAGTACTGAGATAATAATACACAAAATAAAATAGACATAAATGAACTATTTTTATTGATATGGCAGAGATAAAACATGTAAGAAATACCAGCTAACAAGATAAAATATAATAACAAGTCATTGACTTGAACATTAAAAACACTTCAATATCTTCATGATATAGCAATTCATATACTATATACATAAAATAGACAAAAGCACAACAATACTGTGATATGGACAATAGTGGATTTCATGTGAGTTTAAAATCACTACAAACATGTTTACTATGTATAACATAGTGACTATTTGATAGTTAGTTATACAACAGCAGTACCTCACCTCACATATTGTGATGTGAACATGTTTGAAACCAAGACTATGATACCTTTGTTGAACACAGTTTAATAGTATAATTACAAGAAAGCACTGTACCTGAACACTTTAATAATATTTTATGATACTGCACCACATTTGTGCGTGTTCTGGTAAAAATAATCAATCAAGGGACACTATAACATTTTCTGTGATAAAATTGTTCTAAAACTAAGTTCAATGTTTAATCATGATTGATATTTTCTAGAATCTGTTTTGACCTAGCAGATATTCCTATAAATTTCTTTAAACACCATTGAAATTATACACATGTAAACTAATTATTTTTCCCAAAAGCAAGTTTTCATAGAATTACAGATTACATAAACAAAGAAATATTGTTTTTCTAGCCAGAATAAAACAGTTTAACTGTCCTTTTACACAAAACAAGGTTTTATTCTTAAATTTACTGTCTTTTCTACATCTTGACCATTAATATCCGTGCCCCATATTCATCAACCCAACATTTATTAAACTGCTAGACAGAGTTTAGAAACAATTCCTTGGTGTATGATTATGGGCTTTGTACAATTGCCACTTATGTAGTACCGGTAATTTAAGTTGCAATATTGATAACAAAAACTATAAAGAATGAACTAGGATTTTGAAATTTCCAGTGGTAAATGCATCTTCCCATATAAATTTTGTCTAATCCTTTGCATGGCACCCGCTTGTCACAGTTTACATGGAAATTAATTTACTGCAGGGATAATTAGTTCTTACAAATTTTTACATCAGTTTGCGTCCATGTAGTAAATAGACATATGAAGCTGAACGTTTGAAACAAATAAGGCTGCTTCTTTATGGCAGTTCTGTAGTTTTTAGAATAGTCATAGATTTTATTTATATTATAACTTTAGTCAATCTTAACAAAAACGTTATTTGATTGGCTGTACACTGAGTAGGTTTCACATTGTAGTAATTTGATTGGCTGAACACTTATAAAGAAGGATTCAAATTGTAGAAATTTGATTGGCTGAACACTTAGTAGGATTCACATTGTAGTTATTTGATTGGCTGAAATTTGTAAAAATTTGATGGGCTGAACACTGAGAAGGATTCAAATTAATAGCATTCTTTAAGCACACACTTTCTGAAAAGTTCTTTATACTTAGTATTTAGTTTAAGATTTGGTTAGTGAATACAGGGTCTGGTATAGCCTTAGAAGGCACGAACGTTGACAAAGGCACCAAGGTGAATACAAAAATGGCACATTCCATTTACAGCAGCTGAACTTTGGCATAGTAATTAACTTCTTAACAAAAAAAATCGAATTATTATGTGAAGCAAACAATCACATTAATCTTCTTCCTCAATATTTAAGATAAAAACAATAATTTACTTTTTTTCTTGAAATGAAACAATAAAGCAAATTGTCTCTCCATCTTACTACGCACTTTCACACTTAATAATTTCTGACTCTTAATACAATCTTAACAAAGTAGCCAGTTGCAGGCAAATTTGCATCAGACTTTTCTATCCAAAAAGCACCAATCAACCATCTCATTTACGTATTATATAGTAAAACAAATATGGCAACAAGAAGAATTTAGTATCTCCATGTTTGATGCTTCCTGCTAGTCCTTGGGCCCATGTTTGGACCTCTGCAGGGCCTCCGCCTGATGTATCTCCTCTTGCTTCATGGTCACTCTTATCTTCGCCCAGTCCTTCCTTACGCACGAGGCAGCATCAGGATACATGGCACTGCTAGCTACACTGGCCTGGCGAGTGGCTGTGGAAACAGAGGTATGTATACATTTATTGACATAAGGACTATGGAGTAAGAGCCTTTTTCTAAAATACTGGCTATAGAATATGAGGCTTGATCTAAGAAAAGGGAGCTTTATGCATGTGTTTTAACCCTTTACCACTTAGATACATATTTTGACACGTTTAAAGTCCTTTAGAAAGTTTAATTTTAAGTGAAGACCTGTCTTATTAGATTCAAGTTTAAAAGGCTTCATTTTCAACCCTTAGATACTGATGAGCAGCAAACAGCATAAAACCTGAACAGACTAAGAGTTACTTGCAGGCTGTTCTGGTGTTATGCTGTTTGCAGATAGCAATTTTAACTTTCCTTCTAAGTGGGATAGGGCTAAGGGTTGTCCCAGACTAGCCTGACCAGTCCACACAGGCTTATCAGGGATGACACTTTCCCACTAAGCTGGATTTTTGATAAGATATGGATGGTACACTATGGGAATTAGAACCAGGAGTCCAAAGAAGACAACCATAACAGAAAACAAATACTTTAACAAGGTGATTAAGTCAATGCTTTATAAATGGCCAAAATTGTTATTACATGTATTAAATTAAGTTTTTTAATTACACATATTATTTTGTGAACATAATAATGTTCCTCTCTCATAAAGAAATGAAGTTTCACTTGTAGAATAAAGTGCAGCTCTCTTCAAGTAACTGCAAATTTTGACTGATATAATAAAATTTGTCACAACTAGAACTTTCGTTGTCATGTCTGAAAATACCCATGCATGCTGCTTTGTCAGATGACACTGGCAGTTCAGTTCTAAGACCTGGTTTCCCAACAATTCAAGCATCACACCTATGATGAAGTTTCACCTTGATACTTCATATTATAGTCAAGATATGCCCTGAACAACCATGTGCACAAAAATCCGGTCAATATATGCGTATGATAAGGACAAAAGTCTGAAAAACTGCTTTGCCAGAAAAAACGTCTTAGACAAAGTCCCTATAATCATATTATAGACAAGATACGCCCTGAACAAAATTTCAGCTTAAAATTCACTAGAGCCATAACTGTGAGAGTATGAAAGCATAACTTACGGCTCTTATGCACTGCACTTCCAATTATTGAGATCAATCTAACTTTAAAATGTCAAGTTGATACCTCATACCCCATATTTTGCACAGGAATGGCACAACTTACAGTGTGTTGTTTGAGTTTGTTGTTAAGTACGGGTAGATCCAAAATAATTTTTATGAGCAGTGTCTTCTTTGTTTTTGAAACCAATATTGATAATTGGACATATACATGTTTGATATAAAGGGATACATATAAGAGGATGCCTACTGACCAGTGAAGACAATTTTGAAAATAAATCCCATTTCTGGTTACGGGTATAACAAATCACAAAATTTAAACACCTTCTGTTCAGTATAAATACTAATGGAACTGCAAACGATTCTCCCTGCATGAAATTTGTGGAAACAGTGGATAAGCGTTGGTATCTTGAGGTGATTTAAACTTTCAGGTTTGTTCACTTTTGGTTTTCAATTGTTCTATTTTAAGATCCTCACAAGGGTGACATTAAATATTGCCCAATGTGACATCAAAATTGGTTGCACCCTAGGTATATGGAACCTTAAAAATTGGCAAGGTACAACAAAAATGATTGCAAAAGTTTGAAATATCAATTAACTTTGCCCTGGGATAAAGGGTCTTAATGCATGTGCGAAAAATGTCATCCCAGATTAGCCTGTTCAATCCACACAGGCTTATCATGAACGACA
This sequence comes from Dreissena polymorpha, assembly GCF_020536995.1. Taxonomy (NCBI): domain Eukaryota; kingdom Metazoa; phylum Mollusca; class Bivalvia; order Myida; family Dreissenidae; genus Dreissena; species Dreissena polymorpha. The sequence continues at coordinate 43,863,909 of NC_068368.1, read as the reverse complement.
CTTTCTGCTTTAATTGTATTTTTTCTCAGCGAAAATCCAGTCTAGGCATTAAGTGTTGTCCCTGATTTTCCTTTGCAGACTGCACAGGCTAATCTGGGATGTAACTTTACTCAGTTGCATGTAACCCCGTTATCCCAGAGGGAGGTTCAAAGTCTATCACACAACACTCACTGCGTTTGTTTGGGGCTGGAAACAGAGAGTCTACATCATCTAAATCATCCCCGAGTTGTGGACTGTTTCCTAAAACAGTAATGAAATATTAAACAATAATGCAAATGTTCATTTGTTTATTATCTTTATGTATCATGTTCTGAACATGTCTATCTAAAATCACCAATAAATTACCAGGGTTTATCTTGAAAATGCAGAAATATCACATTGAAGGAACCCATTTTATGAAAGATTTGCTGGCCTGAAAAAAAGAAGGGAATACCTAATGCCATCAGTCATAACTGTTCATAAGACACAGTAATTAAATGCTATTATCCATGAGAAGATAACTCTTCACTATAAGACACTGTAAATTACTGCTATTACCCAAGAGAGGATAACTCTATATTATAAGACATTGTAAATAACTGCTGTTACCCATGAGAAGATAACTCTTCACTATAAGACACTGTGAATACCTGCTATTACCCTAGAAAGGATAACTTTTCACTGTAAGACATTGTAAATAACTGCTATTACCCAAGAGAGGATAACTCTATACTATAAGACATTGTTAATAACTGCTATTACCCAAGAGAGGATAACCCTTCACTATAAGACATTGTAAATAACTGCTATTACCCAAGAGAGGATAACTCTTCACTATAAGACATTGTAAATAACTGATAATACCCAAGAGAGGATAACTCTTTACTATAAGACATTGTAAATAACTGCTATAACTTATTAGAAGAAAACTCTTGACTATAAGACATTGTAAATAACTGCTATTACCCATGAGAAGATAACTCTTCACTATAAGACACTGTAAATAACTGCTATTACCGAAGAGAGGATAACTCTTAACTATAAGACATTGTGAATACCTGATATTACCCAAGAGAGGATAACTTTTCACTGTAAGACATTGCAAATAACTGATATTACCCAAGAGAGGATAACTCTTCACTATAAGACATTGTAAATAACTGCTATTACCCATGAGAAGATAAATCTTCACTATCAGACATTGTAATTAACTGCTATTACCCAAGAGAGGATAACTCTTTACTATAAGACATTGTAAATAACTGATATTACCCAAGAGAGGATAACTCTTCACTGTTAGACATTGTAAATAACTGCTATTAATCAAGAGAGGATAACTCTTCACTATAAGACATTGTGAATACCTGCTATTACCCAAGAGAGGATAACTCTTCACTGTAAGACATTGTAAATAACTGCTATTACCCAAGAGAGGATAACTCTTTACTATAAGACATTGTGAATACCTGCTATTACCCAAGAGAGGATAACTCTTCACTGTAAGACATTGTAAATAACAGCTATTACCCAAGAGAGGATAACTCTTTACTATAAGACATTGTAAATAACTGCTATTACCCAAGAGAGGATAACTCTTCACTGTAAGACATTGTAAATAACTGCTTTTACTCAATCGAGGATAACTCTTCACTGTAAGACATTGTAAATAACAGCTATTGCCCAAGAGAAGATAACTCTCCCCTTACCTTCCTCCACCCAGCTATACTCCATTTGATAGTCCTTGATTTTCTTTCCTTGCTGCTTGATCTGAATTCGTGATTTCCGTAGCGGCTCCTTCTTCATTTGAGCTTTCGGGGGGTTTAACTTGGACCAATTACGACCATGCTGAGATAGTGCCATGAAAAGATGCAATAACTATACTTGATTATATAAGTAGCCAATGATAAAATATTTACTTTCATACTTAACAGATACCAAAGGCAGAAAGCTTAACAAAATAGTCTGTTTTCACATAGCGACATGTAACAACACTTAATAGCCTAATTAACACACAGATTAATCCTGGAGTGTACCAAAGAGGTTGCCGTGGCGTAGTGGGTATGGTGTCTGCAAAGCAAATGGGAGGTTCCATCCCCACTGTTGTAGAGTTCCAAAGTCCGCAAAAGACACCAAGTTCTGGTTCTACACAGGAAACAGACTCAAGAGCGTTTCAATAAGTCTGAGGATTTGGATGCAATGGAGCTAAATTCTACTAAGACATTTGAAACAAATGAGACAACTGTTATTGTCAACCTGACACAAGTGAGGCAACTCTTACTCTCAAATGTAATCCCCATATAGAGTTATCTTAAGTTTGACACAAGTTAGACAACTGTTATTGTCAAGTGTATTTCACATAAAGAGTTTCCTTAAGTTTGACACAAGTGAGACAACTCTATCTGTCAAGTGTATATCATACAACACAAGTGAGACAACTCTTACTGTCAAGTGTATATCATACAGAGTTACCTACCCTGTCAGCCACTTCCTGCAGAGCTCGTTTTTCCTCTTCCTGTTCCGAGTTGTCTTTGAGTGACATCTGCACAAACCTCTGTAACATCTCCTTTCTCACTGGAATTTAGACACACAGTGCACTAAACAGGTCATGCAAGGAAACCCACTATAACCTAGAAAAATATGGACGACATGCATTTAAATATCTGGACCATAATTTAAAGATTGTTTTTCTCTTCCATTAATTTTTTCACTCTAAATTTTACATATGTTTTTGGCACAATTCACTTTTATTATTTAACCATTAACTTTTTGTTCTCCAGATATAATTGATATTTCTCAATTGAAACGGGGCTTTCACTGAATACACCCATTTTAAAGTGAAAACTATTTCAATATTTTCATATTAGCAAGGAGTCAAGTTTCACTTTTGCTGATCCTTGGACAAGTCCGTAAGACAGGGTCATGTTTCACCAGACAAATATGAAAACTTATTCAAACATAGACATTTTTATTTAAATCTATTTGTGTACTCAAAAGAGTTGAAGAATGTTTTAAATGGCATCCTATTTCAAGTCACACTTTTTAACTGTAGAAAGTAGTCTCTCACAAGAATTGACATGAGGATGTCACAGGGTTCCCAGCTTTTTGTATGAACAAAATTCCCTGATTTTCCCCTGATTTTTCCCTGATGGAAAACAAGGCTTTTGTCAAGCAATATGGTCCCCTACCGGCTCCACCATTGTCAGAAATTCAACCATTTTTATAATTTTTTTGTTGGTTACCACAGCAACCACAATTTTTGATGTAGGAACAAAATGAAATGACGTGCATAATGTCCATATTGCCATCTATCCATGTTGCAAGTTTCATGAAAAAATATTAAAAACTTTTAAAGTTATCAAAGGATCCAGAAAACCACCATTTTCAGCAGTATTTCTAGTCTATTTGTTGCCATAGCAACCATAATTTTTGACGTAGGAACAAAATGAAATGACGTGCATTATGTCCATATTGCCATCTATCCATGTTTCAAGTTTCATGAAAAAATATGAAGAACTTTTAAAGTTATCGCAGGATCCAGAAAAAAGTGACAGACTCACAGACGCACAGAGCGTAAACCATAGGTCCCCTCCGGTGAAACCGGTAAGGGACAATAAAAATTCCAGGATCATAGTTTCGACCTAATTTTTGTTCTAGACACCCTCAATAAATAGCAGTTGCAGACAATAACATGTATTATATTTATGAAATTTTAAAGCAATGGCATCCCATCTCTCCTCACAGCCATCCTTTCCTCGCCTTTTCATTTATTTCCATTTAATGTTCGCTTTGCAACAAAAATTGGAACATATTGTTAAGTAATTCAAATTTTTTAATTGTATGGACCTTTCGACAAAAGTAAGGAAAGCCTGACCAAACAAAATTCCCTGATTGTTTCCTGATTTCAGGAACTTTTCCCTAATTCCCTGACTTTTCCCTGATTTCCAGGTTGGCTGAGAACCCTGTGTCAGGTAAACCTTACCAGTCAAATAAAGCTTAAGTTTATCTGACAGGCAAAGACTGCTTCTAAATACAGAGCCTCATTCTGGGAGAACAGGGCTTAATGCACGTGTGTGAAGTATCCTCCCTGATTAGCCTGTGCAGACTGCTTTTTTTGGTATTTTTTGTTTAAAGAAGTCTCTTCTGTGCAATATTCCAATTTAGGCTTGAAGTATCTTCCCTGTTTAACCTGTGTGGGCTGTACAGGATAATGTGGGCGAACACTTTACACACATCCATTATGACCCCCTCATGGCTCAAATAATTTAGTGGAGTGCTAAAATCTCCTTGCCCACACCATCAGGGTCAGCCAGTGTATGAAGGGCAGCCATATTGACAAGGAAACAGTGGAAAGACATTGGCATGTTAAGGTAAATTTAATAACTTTTTATTTTTAGCTTCATCTTTCTATTTTTAGCACCACACCTTCAGGGTCAGCCAATGTATGGAGGGCAGCAATATTGACCAGGCACAGCCAGCAGGGGGTTTGTAGCATGGATGGTGCATCTTTTACTAAACTTAGACTGGTTATCGAGAGCAGACGGAGTCGCTCCTTTATCTCCCCTCTCACTTCTGAACCAGCCTTCAGCGCAAGGCCAATGTGGCTCTTGAATTCTTCCATGTCGAATATCTGAAACAAGAAATATGTCTTTAAAGATATATTTGAAGTTGATAATTATTGGGGTCTTTTGATGAAAAACAATCTTTACAAAAGAAAAAAACATTTAAAAGTTTGACTTATGACGTAGATGTTTTTCTAACAATTATTAGCCGTATTACATGCACATTCATTTAAATAAGGACGAGCATGTTTAAAATCTTATCGGATAACATGATCCGAGAATGTAAACGCCAATCAGATTAGTATTGTTTATAAATAGCTTGCAGATGTAGATGTGTGTCACACGGTATGTCATCATCCTTTTCCCTCCAACACTTATGCGAGACAGATATGTAAAAAAAAGTCTTCAGCTTCCGGAAAAGTACTCATATATGACAGTGGTGGCCTATCAACATGATTCATTGACTCATGGTTGTTTTGTTGTATTTTGCCTTGTTTCAGGTATGGATTTTAATTTGCCATTGAATATTTTACATATCATATGTTTCTTATAAGACCTTAAATAAACACATGCTTTTGTGATCATTCATTACAAATAAAATTTGGCTCCAATATTGACATTTCAACAACAACAACAAAGTTTTTCTTAACAAAAAGAAGATATCAACACATATACTTATATATATATTGCAGAAGCAAAAATGTTGTCAATGTGTTTGAACACATTTTGAAAAAAGCGGATTTCCCAACATTCTTCATTTTTTAAGCAATTCTACATAACAAATATTGTCAAGCAAATTTTCATAGATAATTTTACACTAAAGTCTCATTGACTACAAAACAAAAAGTTTTCTTTTTTGCTTATGTTAATTATTTTAACCCTTTCCCACTTAGAAGCAAAGAGAAAATGGCTATGTGCAAACAGCATAAAACCACAACAGCCTGCATGTAACTCGCAGTCTGTTCAAGTTTTATGCTGTTTGCTTCTCACCAGTATCTTACGGTTTGAAATGGAGCCTTTAAAATTTGAATCTAGGAAGAAAGGTCTTTAATCTAATATAACTATCTAAGGGATTAGAGATGCGCAAAAATACGTATCTCGGTGGTGAAGGGTTAAACAAATGCGAATATACTAATTATTTGTTTGGGCCTACTGTGAGACGTTTCTCCAACATGTTAATGTGGGTTCAAACTCTACACAGTAAAAATATCATATTAAAAAAATAAAAATAAATGTACTGGGGTAAGATGATACATTTCTAATTTCTAAACTTGAAAAGAGGTTGATCAATCTTAACAACTGATAATAAAAGTGAGAGCAAAACAAATAAGAAAAGTAAAAGTTACAGAATTATGTTTTTTTCTGATTTCTGGGCTGATTATAAGAGTTGGACATTCTCCAATTTCCAAAGAACACAATAGATTGCAATGGATAATGGTGCATTGACATTTTTTGCCACAAATTTAAAGGACCACATTGAAACATATGAGTTACGTTCTGAGAAAACTGGGCATAATGCATGTGCATAAAGTGTCGTCCCAGATTAGCCTGTGCAGTCTGCACAGGCTAATCAGGGACAACACTTTCCACCTAAATTGGATTTTTGCTAAAAAGAGACTTCATTTAAACGAAATAAGTCATAAAAGCCGAAAGTGTTGTCCCTGATTAGCCTGTGCAACCTGCACAGGCCAGTCTGAGACGACACTTTACGCACATGCATGAAGCCCAGTTTTCTCAGAACATGAGTCCATTAATGTATACAAACATTGAAACCATGATGACTGCTCACCTTCACTGGTTTATCCTGCTGCAGACGACCCTGATTAAGGATTACCTCCCCTGACAGGCAGTGATTGGCTGGATCATCGTATCCCTTAACGACCACATCATTCTTACCCAGTTTGGTGGCCACTACGCTGCCATCTGACTCTTTTGTAAGCTTTATACCCTGAACAATAAAACAACTGTTATACTGAACAATGTGAACTGAGCATAATATGTTAAACATTAACTGAAAATAAGGCAGATGATAGTCCAAATAATTAGACGTAAGCTACCCCGCTAAATCGACCTCATATTTATAGGAGTAGGCAGATGACAGCAATTTTTTATTTCATTTTTCCCCAATTGCCATCTGAACAATTTCCCAAAAGAAAAGAAACAAGGTGTCAATTTTCGTTCCAAAAGAGCATTATAAGCCTGTGAAGAAGAAAAATAAGATCTGAAACTGAACATTTCATCAATAATGCATGTAACCGAATATTTGATTTGCTTTGTGCAATTAAGTATCAATTAAAAAGACCCGTAATTCCAAATCCAAAGATTTCACGACACACATTTCCAAATTATAGGTTTTTTGCAATAATTTTTCCCAATCAAAAGTTGGACTTTTTCAAATCGGCCAAAACAATCACAAGATGACAGCTTTATTTATTACGTTGCACTATTTTCAAATCCTTCCTTTCATCTGCATCAAAGCAAATGGTTCTGCGATCACCTTTATTATTCTATTCATGCTGTTGTCGTCTTACTACACTCAACTTTTATCAACATTTATTTGTAATGTCAATGACAGATGAAACAGACTTATGGATGTCTAACAAACCATTTGAGTCTCAGGAAAATATTCACAACAGGACTTCATGCATGTCAGCGTTCCCAGCTTTTTGTTTGAACAAAATTCCCTGATTTTTCCCTGACTTTTCCCTGATGGGAAATAAAAATTCCAGGATCATCATTCGACCTATTTCTTGTTTGAGACACCCTATATAAACAGCAGTTGCAGACTAATACTAGTGTACTATTAGTACACTAAGCTACATGTATACTACAAAGTAGTGTACTAATAGTATACTAAGCTACATGTATACTACAAAGCCACCATAGCCATGCAGAGGAATCAATAAATTTGCTGTTTTAACTGTATGGACTTTTCGACACAAGTCAGGAAAGTCTGACCAAACCAAATTCCCTGATTTTTCCCTGATTTCAGGAACTTTTCCCAAATTCCCTGACTTTTCCCTGACTGGAAAAAGTGCAAGTCTTTTTCCAGGTTTTCCCTGATTTCCAGGTTGGCTGGGAACCCTGCATGTGCTTTAAGTGTCACCCCAGATTAGTCTGTGTAGTTCGCACAGACACTTTCGGCCTAAACTTGATGTTTGCTAAGAAGAGACTTCTTTTGAACAAAAAATGCCAATTTTCCTAGAGTACGGCTCATTTTAAAATGTTCACTTAAATTACCCAGCATTTAGTTGTTGTTTTCATACCCAGCCGAAGCATCATAACTTTACCAACCTGTCCAATAAAATTTCGAATCTCGCTGGTGATTTCATCACGATCAGCATTTGGGAACGGTCCAAGTCCAATTCTAAATAAGAATAATGAATGGTTTAAGTTGTGAAATATAGAAAGGTATCTGTAAGATAAATACGTACAATCGTTTTTATTAATGTTAAAGACTAAGTAACCTTTTACAAAATTAATATAACATTTGTGATCACTGTAATAAAGCTTACCATAATAACTTTAATTTTTATACACTAAATCTCAGGACACCCCCGTTTTATGCCAAAATAATTATTATTTTGTAACTCTAAATTTTCAGACATATGGGTTTTCATCCATTAGAAAAATTACTTTTTTATTTTAGGACAGTTCATTTGATATGCTATTTTAAAAGAAATCTGCCAAATTGTGTCACCTGATGACTATGATTTTGACAATTGGCTCTTCATTTGACTAAATACAATTTTGAGCTACTGAATAACTACTGAATAGCCATGCCATGTGAGAGATCACAGGTCACCTTCGGCCATCAAATTCCTGGTGAGATCCGTCAATGAGGACGCTATGATCACAGAGGTAGAACTTGGCCACAGTCCTGTCATACTCCATATAGAACAGCTTGCCCCATACATCCGCCTCTAGATCCTGTGCTCTCTTCAACACTTCATGCAATACATACTGTAAATAAGACGAGAAACGGTAAACAAGAGGGCCATGATGGCCCTGAATCGCTCACCTGACTAACCTTGCTTCATAAGCTTAAATTTTATTAGACCCATATACAATCCCAAGCCAAATTTCATTAATTAATACATTCTGACAAAATTTCATTAAGACGTGATGAAAACTGTGACCTCTTTCATCTACACAAGGTTTTACTAGAATTGGCCCGGTGACTTAATTTTTGACCCCAGATGACCCATATACGATCCAAAATCAGATATTATCAAGATAAACATTCTGACCATATTTCATTAAAATCATATGAAAACTATGACCTCTATTGTCTTCACAAAGTTTTTCTATGATTTGACCTGGTGACCTAGTTTTTGACCCCAGATGACCCTAATACAATCCCAACCCAGATTTCATCAAGATTAATATTCTGGTCAAATTTCATAAAGATTTAATGACTGTGACCTCTACTGTCTACAAAAGTTTTTTTTAAATCTGACCTAGTTTTTGACCCTAGATGACCCAAATTCAATCCCAACCCAGATTTTAACAAGACAAACATTCTGACTCTATTTCATTAAGGTCTGATGAAAACTGTGACCTCTATAGTCTACACAAGGTTTTTCTATTATTTGACCTAGTGCCTAGTTGCTGACCCCAGATGACCCAAATACAATCCAAACAGGGCTCCCCTGGCCCAAAAATTTCTGTAGCCAACTTTTTAGCCAAATGGAATTTTGTGTAGCCAAATTTTAGAAACTGTAGCCAAAGTTTTAGCAAAGCATTTGCAGGGGTCAAAGTTTGATATTTTGAAAATCCTGAACTTAAAGCTGCGGGCCAGGGGGCCGCAGGGCCCTCAGTGGGTCCAGGGGACAAGGGGGCCGGAGGCCCTCGGAAGCTCCTGGATTCGACGCATTAAAAGGGTGCCTGTACCTGTTCTGGTGATTCTATTTTCTTAAAAAAAACAACATACACATATATTTGAAAATCTTAATGTATTTGATAAGGAACACACAAAAGTTAGTCAAAAGGCAATTCATTCACATGCACCCACTGTCAGGCATGGACTCGACTGCAGGTGTTGCTTTTGAAGAACCCGGTCAAACCTGTAACAGTCGTTACAAATTATTATATTTTTCACACATACTTTAAAAAGTCAATAATACATGTTTAATAAATGCAGAATCAAATGTTTGTCACCATTTATATTCACAGAATCATGCTTCCAGAAGCCTCCACATTCACCAAAGAAAATTGGGTATGGTGGCTTCTGCTCAACAGTTAAAATTGAAAATTTCAGCATGGGTTCCCCTAGTTTTTATCCCAATCGTTTTGTTTGAATGCTAAATAATTGTATCCCGGTGTGACCAAAATTCGACGATGTAATGGTTACATGAAGCAATATTTAGCAAATAATTAAAGAAATAATGAAATGTTAAATAGCACAAAATAATAATTGTAAACTCGGCTGTATTACTTTGAAATGATTCCAAGACAATAATCATCCATTTAATTGATAAAAATAGAACATCGTCGAATTTGGGTTACGGTAGGTTGCCCATATTTGTTTTACAAAAAGTAAAAAAAAACATTTCTCGCTGCTGGGCTCATATGTTGGTGACAATAAAACATTTTATTTAACTAAAAAAGACCTGTCCCCGTCAGCAAAAATGGCGTATTTGATTGTATTTTCAATTACTGTTAAAATTCTTTTCCTGTTTTATGCTTTATTCAAAGGTCAAAATATTTTAAAAGCTCACAATCAATGAATCAAACGTTATTAATAAAAAAAATTGGCAAATTTGCTAGATCTATCTTGCTGATTTTTGATGCAAAAAAAACTAAACAATAAACTTTAGCAACAGAAAATACAACCAAATTCGGGGTGTTAGTTTAAAAAAAATAAAAACCCTACCTGGTTGGTCTTGAGGGTTCTTATATTCTTTATGTGATTAGGGTCCTCTGCGTGGAAACGAAATGCCTTCTTCCCACAAGACTGATAATTTAGGGTTTTCTTACAAACTTCTCAAATCACTTTTCCACAAGCTTCCACTTTTATCAACCATTTCCCTCACGCCCGTAGACTACAGCGTAGTCTTTCTCGTGTAACCATTCCCAGCGCCACATATTTTATGCACCTTCAAGATCTTTCACCTTATATCCAACAGGCAAGTATCTCGTTGCCATTTTTGTCAACTTGAGTCTAAACACAGCTTCCCATTCGGCATTAAATATATGCAAAAAGTACTCAAATTGATTTAAATCGGCAGCAATCTTTAATCTTTAATCAGATGTAATTGTTTATTTAAGCCGCTACGATGTACAATTTGTTTTCACATCAGTAATTTGTCTCGATGACCGGTGTGTATGCCGACTGCGTATCAATTTTTCAGCTCAATAACACGGCGATGTATTGAAGCACAGTCTACAGCTGAAAGCGGTTAATATCTGGGACTGCATGTCAGGAAAAAAATCAATACCGATATTTCGCATTGTTCAATAATTAAGCAACGATTAATAACACTTATCCTTTATGGATTTTCATGAAATAAAAACCATAATAAAGAAAATGTTATTCTCTTTAATCTGATTTTTAAATTATTATAATACACTTAGTGAAAAACAATTAATTATGCTGTTAAAGGTTTTTCTATTATTTGACCTTGTGACCTAGTTTTTGACCCCAGATGACCCATATACAATTCCAACCCAGATTTCATCAAGACAAACATTCTGACCAAATTTCATAAAGATTGGATGTAAAATGTAACCTCTATTGTCTACACAAGGTTTTCTATTATTTGACCTAGTGATCTAGTTTTTGACCCCAGATGACCCAAATACAATCCCAACCCAGATTTCTTCAAGATAAACATTCTGACCAAATTTCATACAGATTGCATGAAAAATGTGGAAGATTTTTGAAAGTTTTTACAAAATAGGCAAAAACGAATAAACATGCAAAGTTCAACGAGCTCCTGCGGCCATGTTTTTTGACGAATCAAATTTCTTTGAACAACTTTTTCAGGGGAGCCTTCAAAGGTCATCCCTGTGAAATTTTTTGAAAATCTGATGAGCGGTTTCTGACAAGAAGATTTTTTAAGGTTTTTACCATATATGGTCATGGCGGCCATCTTGGTTATGTGATCAAATTTTTTTTAACAATTCTTTTGTTCCATGACCTAGGGATGCTCCACATGAAATTTAGTTGAAATTGGCTCAATGGTTTAGTAGAAGAAGATGTTTACAAATTGTTTACAGACAGACAGACAGACGGACGGACGGACGCCGGACGCTGAGTGATCACAATAGCTCACCCCGAGCTATCGCTCAGGTGAGCTAAAAACATAGAAATACTTGTTTTGATAGTTTAACTTTTGATTTTCTCTTTATGAAGGCATTAATATCTCTTGTACATCATATTAAATACATCCGGGTGCAGAGCATGTGCTTTCTTCAACACTTCATGCAATGCATACTGGAAATTAGACGCGAACATTTAGTTTGGTTTTAAACACATTGTTATTTCACGAATGTCATAAGATGTACATCAACAGGTGCAGATCAAACACTTTGTCTAATAACTTATTTAGCTGAAAGCTGGACGGCTTGGCGTTAATGGCTAAATGTCCAACAACAGATTATATGCTTCGTTCAACATTTGATTAAAACATCTGTAGCACAAAGTAGAAACAAGTTGGATGACTGTAAACATTTATATTTCATTAATAGGGCTTATAACGTGTAATAAAATGTAAACATGGAAATATTTCTTTAACAGTGAAATAATAAATGCTCTCTTAAGAATGGGAAAATATCTCTTGCTTATCATATGGAATGAAACAATGTCATGTGCTTAAATATCAGAAAATTGTCACTTACAAATTCACCCCATATAAATTTGTCATTTTAATTTATATGAAAAATTGAATAGGGCAAATAGAACAAATATGTGTTTTAAATGAATGACCATCAAAAGAAGTATGGTAAAGTAAAACAAGCTATCAAATTAAAGTTAGAAAATGTGTGATTTAAATCAAATTTGTAGAATTTAATTTGTTGATATAATAGTTGTATAATCAATTTTCAAAGACAGACCCATGTGGCAAACAAACCTTGCAGAAATCACTGTCAGTGTGGATGTTGCGAACAGTCGGCGAGAACACATCAGACATTCGAGCAGTCCTCCCATCGTTGCCATGGTGACCATTCTGTGCCGCCTGTTGATACTGTTGTAGTTGTTGCTGTTGCTGCTGTTGCTGTAAAAGCAACTGCTGAAATGTGTTAAGAAACAATTTCACAAAACCATAACATCAAGTCAGATTCTTAAATATGATGCTTTATACTGATTGGAATTTAAATCAGTATTGTTTGTTTTGTTTTTAAAGGAACTTCTGTACAGATATTTGTATGTTTGAAAAATACCGTTCAATTGATTTATTTTTTCTTAACTTTAATGAATACCAAATCAGTAAAAAAAATGTTTGCATTCTTTGAGGACAAACTTATGCAATTCCATTCAAAAATTAATTAATGGTTAAGAACCATTTTGTTAAACTATGTTTGTTAAACTATTTATGATACATATCAATAAATAAATAAATGAATAAATATAAATAAATAAAAAAAAAATATATAAAATATATATATATATATATATATATATATATATATATATATATATATATATATATATATATAACTTCCAAATGAAAACACTTAATAATTTGTTTTATTTTTATAAATGATGATCCATATATAGATATGGCTAATATATTTCATAGCCAATTGAGAGCTGTTTTGCTTTTTTCAAATATAAGTATGTTTAATTGATTTATTTAGTTAAAAATTAGTATTTTTTATTTTTCTGTTATCACCATGTGTCCCATTATAGAAATCTGAGATTACTAGGCAGACAGCAAGAGCCTAAACGGTAAATTAATCACCTTTGAATATCATCATTTTTTGTAAGAGACAATATAAGAAAAACAAATTATTGTTTATACCTTAACTGTTCATGTGTACGGGCCCTGGTGTACATACCCTGGCCTCATGAGTACGGGCCCTTGTGTACATACCCTGGCCTCATGAGTACGGGCCCTGATATACATACCCTGTCCTCATGTGTACGGGCCCTGATGTACACACCCTGTCCTCATGAGTACGGGCCCTGATGTACATACCCTGTCCTCATGTGTACGGGCCCTGATGTACATACCCTGTCCTCATGAGTACGGGCCCTGATGTACATACCCTGGCCTCATGTGTACGGGCCCTGATGTACATACCCTGGCCTCATGTGTACGGGCCCTGATGTACATACCCTGTCCTCATGAGTACGGGCCCTGATGTACATACCCTGTCCTCATGTGTACGGGCCCTGATGTACATACCCTGTCCTCATGTGTACGGGCCCTGATGTACATACCCTGTCCTCATGTGTACGGGCCCTGATGTACATACCCTGTCCTCATGTGTACAGGCCCTGATGTACATACCCTGGCCTCATGTGTACGGGCCCTGATGTACATACCCTGGCCTCATGAGTACGGGCCCTGATGTACATACCCTGTCCTCATGTGTACGGGCCCTGATGTACATACCCTGTCCTCATGTGTACGGGCCCTGATGTACATACCCTGGCCTCATGTGTACGGGCCCTGATGTACATACCCTGTCCTCATGTGTACGGGCCCTGATGTACATACCCTGTCCTCATGTGTACGGGCCCTGATGTACATACCCTGGCCTCATGTGTATGGGCCCTGGTGTACATACCCTGTCCTCATGAGTACGGGCCCTGATGTACATACCCTGTCCTCATGAGTACGGGCCCTGGTGTACATACCCTGGCCTCATGTGTACGGGCCCTGGTGTACATACCCTGGCCTCATGTGTACAGGCCCTGGTGTACATACCCTGGCCTCATGTGTACGGGCCCTGATGTACATACCCTGGCCTTATGTGTACGGGCCCTGATGTACATACCCTGTCCTCATGTGTACGGGCCCTGATGTACATACCCTGGCCTCATGTGTATGGGCCCTGGTGTACATACCCTGTCCTCATGAGTATGGGCCCTGATGTACATACCCTGGCCTCATGTGTACAGGCCCTGATGTACATACCCTGGCCTCATGTGTACGGGCCCTGGTGTACATACCCTGACCTCATGTGTACGGGCCCTTGTGTACATACCCTGTCCTCATGAGTACGGGCCCTGATGTACATACCCTGGCCTCATGTGTACGGGCCCTGATGTACATACCCTGTCCTCATGAGTACGGGCTCTTGTGTACATACCCTGTCCTCATGAGTACGGGCCCTTGTGTACATACCCTGGCCTCATGTGTAAGGGCCCTGATGTACATACCCTGGCCTCATGAGTACGGGCTCTTGTGTACATACCCTGACCTCATGTGTACGGGCCCTTGTGTACATACCCTGTCCTCATGAGTACGGGCCCTGATGTACATACCCTGGCCTCATGTGTACGGGCCCTGATGTACATACCCTGTCCTCATGAGTACGGGCTCTTGTGTACATACCCTGTCCTCATGAGTACGGGCCCTTGTGTACATACCCTGGCCTCATGTGTAAGGGCCCTGATGTACATACCCTGGCCTCATGAGTACGGGCTCTTGTGTACATACCCTGGCCTCATGAGTACGGGCCCTTGTGTACATACCCTGGCCTCATGTGTACGGGCCCTGATGTACATACCCTGGCCTCATGAGTACGGGCTCTTGTGTACATACCCTGTCCTCATGTGTATGGGCCCTGGTGTACATACCCTGGCCTCATGAGTACGGGCTCTTGTGTACATACCCTGTCCTCATGTGTAGGGGCCCTGGTGTACATACCCTGGCCTCATGAGTACGGGCCCTGGTGTACATACCCTGGCCTCATGTGTACGGGCCCTGGTGTACATACCCTGTCCTCATGAGTACGGGCCCTGGTGTACATACCCTGGCCTCATGTGTACAGGCCCTTGTGTACATACCCTGGTCTCATGTGTACGGGCCCTTGTGTACATACCCTGGCCTCATGTGTACAGGCCCTGGTGTACATACCCTGGCCTCATGTGTATTGGCCCTTGTGAACATACCCTGGCCTCATGTGTACGGGCCCTTGTGTACATACCCTGGCCTCATGTGTACGGGCCCTGATGTACATACCCTGTCCTCATGTGTATTGGCCCTGGTGTACATACCCTGGCCTCATGTGTATGGGCCCTGGTGTACATACCCTGGCCTCATGTGTACGGGCCCTGGTGTACATACCCTGGCCTCATGTTTACGGGCCCTGGTGTACATACCCTGGCCTCATGTGTACGGGCCCTTGTGTACATACCCTGGCCTCATGTGTAGGGGCCCTTGTGTACATACCCTGGCCTCATGTGTACGGGCCCTGATGTACATACCCTGGCCTCATGTGTACGGGCCCTGATGTACATACCCTGGCCTCATGTGTACGGGCCCTGGTGTACATACCCTGTCCTCATGTGTACGGGCCCTGGTGTACATACCCTGACGTCATGTGTACGGGCCCTGGTGTACCTACCCTGTCCTCATGAGTACGGGCCCTGATGTACATACCCTGGCCTCATGTGTACGGGCCCTGATGTACATACCCTGGCCTCATGTGTACGGGCCCTGGTGTACATACCCTGGCCTCATGTGTATGGGCCCTGGTGTACATACCCTGGCCTCATGTGTACGGGCCCTGGTGTACATACCCTGGCCTCATGTGTACAGGCCCTGGTGTACATACCCTGGCCTTATGTGTACGGGCCCTGATGTACATACCCTGGCCTCATGTGTACGGGCCCTGATGTACATACCCTGTCCTCATGAGTACGGGCCCTGATGTACATACCCTGGCCTCATGTGTACGGGCCCTGGTGTACATACCCTGGCCTCATGTGTGGTGTACATACCCTGGCCTCATGAGTAGAGGCCCTGGTGTACATACCCTGGCCTCATGTGTACGGGCCCTTGTGTACATACCCTGTCCTCATGAGTACAGGCCCTTGTGTACATACCCTGGCCTCATGTGTACGGGCCCTGGTGTACATACCCTGTCTTCATGAGTAAGGGCCCTTGTGTACATACCCTGGCCTCATGTGTGCGGGCCCTGGTGTACATACCTTGGCCTCATGTGTACGGGCCCTGGTGTACATACCCTGGCCTCATGTGTGGTGTACATACCCTGGCCTCATGTGTATGGGCCCTGGTGTACATACCCTGGCCTCATGTGTGGTGTAAATACCCTGGCATCATGTGTGGTGTACATACCCTGGCCTCATGTGCCGCTCTCTCCATGTCCAGAAGGTTTTGATTGGCTATGAACTGGTACACATTCTCCCCCTGGTGAGAAATGTAGTTGCCTAGCAACCCCATCTGAAAAGTGAAGGTCATCAACAGTTGTTTTGGAAACATGAAAAGAACAATGGCTGTTTGTAAAACATGCATGCCCCCCATATGGGCTGTCAGTTGTAGTGGCAGCCATTGTGTGAATACGTTTTTTGTCACTGTGACCTTGACCTTTGACTTAGTGACCTGAAAGTCAATAGGGTTCATCTGCCAGTCATGATCAATGTACCTATTAAGTTTCATGATAGGCCTATTTATTCTTGAGTTATCATCAGGAAACCATTTTACTGTTTCTAGTCACTGTGACCTTGACCTTTGACCTAGTGACCTGAAAATCAATAGGGGTCATTTGCCAGTCATGATCAATGTACCTATGAAGTTTCATGATCCTAGGCGTAAGCGTTCTTGAGATATCATCCGGAAACCATTTTTCTATTTCAAGTCACTGTAACCTTGACCTTTGACCTAGTGACCTGAAAATCAATAGGGGTCATCTGCGAGTCATGATCAATGTACCTATGAAGTTTCATAATCCTAGGTTTACGCGTTCTTGAGTTATCATCCGAAAACCATTTTACTACTTCCGAGTCCCTGTGACCTTGACCTTTGACCTAGTGACCTCAAAATCTATAGGGGTCATCTACAAGTCATGATCAATGTACCTATGAAGTTTTATGATCCTAGGCCTAAGCGTTCTTGAGTTATCATCCGAAAACCATCTGGTGGACGGACAGACGGACGGACGGACCGACCGACATGTGCAAAACAATATACTCCCTCTTCTTCGAAGGGAGGCATAATTAAATACAAATGGAGAATTATTGGTTATTGTGTCCTGGCTAGTAAAGGTAGAATAGTTGTTTGTGAAGGTTACAGACAATGGTAAAAAAATAAATTGTGACATTTTAAACCATCTGATCCAGATGCAACTCGGGGGGGGGGGGGGGGGGGGTGGGGGTTTGAGCAACTAAGTATAGATATGGGTATTGAAATCAGATATTTGCTTGTATATAAATACATATAGATTTGAAAGTATCAGTATCAAAATGGGTATGATAAACAGTCATTCTTGTTTATAAATGGATATCAAAAAGTAAATTTCAGTAGCGGGAAAGATAAAAAAGCAAATTCAATAAGTATACTGTATTGATATAAAAGAGATTAAAATTCTAGTATGAAATGTGTCCACTGTATAAAATTCTAGTATTTAAATGGGTCCAGTTTATCAAACTTCTTGTATTGAAATGGGTCCACTTCCTCAAGGGTATCGTATACAAATGGGTATACTTTTTCAAAAATCTTGCATCAAAATGGGTCTACTTTATCAGAGTCCCAGTATAAAAATAGGTCACATTTCGGAAGTCTCAGCGGGACACCCCAACCCTAAAATTTGGGAAGTTACCCCCCCCCCCCCCCCACGGGGATGCAACAAACTGAAAAGTATTTAATACTCAAACTCATAAGATACAAACAACTGCTTATGGAAAAAAACACAAACAAAATTACAAATTGCAAATGTTCATAGTTTCACTATTTTTGAGAAAAAAACAATTTGCAACTCCTCACTTTATTTTTTATTCCACCCCTCACATTTTTGCTTCATCTCTTTTCTTTATTTAGACCGCAATTCTAACATTATTTAGGCTAGAACCCCTCACTTACAAACACCACAGACTCTCACTTTATTTCAGGTCACACTCCATTACTTTATTTCAGAAAACACTCCATCACTTTATTTTATGCCACTGGCTGTCATTTTTTGTTTAGGCTACAAATCTCACTTTATATTAGGTCACTCCCTCTTACTAAATTTTATGCTACATCCCCTCACTTAGTTTAAGGCCACACTCCCTCACTTTATTTGAGGCAACACCCCTTCACGTTATTTTAGGCTAAACCTTCTTACTTTATTTTAGGCCCCACCCCTAACATTATTTTAGGCCCCACCCCCTCACTTTATTCAAGGCCCCATCCATCACTTAATTTATGCTACACTCTCTCAATTTATTGAAGACCACACCCCTTCACTATATTTTATGCACAACCCTCACCTTATTTAATGCCAAACCCACCCACTTCATTTTAGGGAACACCCGCACATTTTATTTCAGGCCATGATCCCTTATTTCGTTTTCGGTCACACCCATAACTTCATTTAGGCCACACCCATCCCTTTATTTTAGACCAAAACCCCTTTGTTTATTTAAGGCTAAACCCTCTCACTTTTTCATAGGCCACATCCCTTCACTTTATTTTAGGCCACACCCCTTCAATTTATTTTAGGCCACACCCCTTCACTTTATTTTAGGCCACACCACTTCACTTCATTTTAGGCCATACCCCTTCACTTTATTTTAGGCCATACCCCTCCACTTCATTCTAGGCCACACCCCTTCACTTTATTCTTGGCCATACCCCTTCACTTTATTCTAGGCCATACCCCTACACTTTATTCTAGGCCACACCCCTTCACTTTATTCTAGGCCATACCCCTTCACTTTATTCTAGGCCACACCCCTTCACTTTATTCTAGGCCATACCCCTTCACTTTATTCTAGGTTATACCCCTTCACTTTATTTTAGGCCACACCCCTTCACCTTATTTCAGGCCATACCCCTTACCTCTTCCTCATCCTGTCTGGCCATTTTCATGTCGTAGTGGAAGCGCAGGCGGGCACGGTAGCAGCGCAGCCAGGCCTGTACCCGAGAGACTGCCACCATCTGATTGTCCAGAATCAAGTTCAACTGGTCCACATGGAAATACTTGAGAAATACCTGCAGGAAAAGGATAAAATGAAACTCAATTTACGGTAAACTCATAAGCCGCAATATCATTTAGGGTAAACTCATAAGTGACAACATGATGCAAATGTGTAAACTGGATGCTGTAATCTGGACATTCGATGTCCTGATTTCAAAGGTTGGGTATATTTGTCTCAAAGCCAAAAATTTGTTATTTTAAAATTTTAAAATAAATACCTTTGTCAGCCCAATTTGAGCATCAGCAATCCGGGCAGCCTTAAGTATCACAGAAATGCTTTGAGGATTTGGCTCAATGTATGCAGTCAACGGGAAGGCGATGAACTTATACCTGAATAAGAAACACACAGAATTATGAATTACTTTATTGTTTAATTATGTACATGTATACATTCAGTTACATTTTCTAGTTCCAAAGTTGACATCTTTTAAATTATAAAACAAAGTTATGGAGGTTGCATTCGCTGGTTGAAACATTTGATAAATTATGAACATAGGCTTTCAATAAAAATCTTTGAAAGTGTCTAGAAAGGTTTTATCCATCAAAAGTCAATTTGCTTGACTTGCATACAGATTCAGTCACTTACACCGTAAACACGCATTTCCTACCTCTGCAGGAAGACATGGAATGGCAGACGGGTGGGGTAACCAAGGCGACGGATCTTCGTCATCTCCAGGACACCTGTACTTGACAACTGGTCCAGCACCAGCTTGCTGTCAAACGTGTTCGGTAACTTCTCGCTGTTGGGTTTTATGCACCTGAAAGATAGGTGGGTTTTATGCACCTGAAAGATAGGTGGGTTTTATGCACCGGAAAAATAGGTGGGTTTAATGCACCTGAAAAATAGGTGGGTTTTATGCACCTGAAAAATAGGTGCGTTTTATACACCTGAGCAATAGGTGGGTTTAATGCTCCTTAATAACAAAGATATGAAGGTTGGTGTTCTGTATTGCATTACACTAGCTGACCCTTACAATAATTTTTTTCTGCTGATTTTTTAGAGTTTCATATTCGTATTTCTGTAGTGGATAGTAATAGTGTCCCCATCGCAATCTGGAAGACTACAATCTGGCAGTGATCTCAAACACACTGGTACCAGATTTACTAAGGAAATGCAATTAAGAGTGTCTAAACTGATGTCACTGATCTCAAACACCAAATATGAAAACAACTCTCAAGAACAAGTTTTGTTTCAGTCGTTCAATGATACTAATTATTCACTGGTCTAAGTGTTCAACAAACAAACTCCAACAATTCTATGAAAATGCATAACAAATTATTACAAGAAATTAAAATCTACAGATATTGTTAAAAAAATTGTGATACAAAACAAAACAAAAATGTTAAAGGGACATTTTCACAGTCTGTTCTAGTTTTATGCTGTTTGCTGCTCATCAGTATCTAACAGTTGGTAATGAAGCCCTTAAAACTTGAATCTAGTAAGAAAGGTCTTTAATTAAATTTAACTTTTTATGGGACTACAAATGCATAAAAATATTTATCAAAGTGGTAAAAGTTTAAGTTACATTTCAATAGCTGTAATAGATGCAAGAGACGAGGAGATGTATCCAGAGTAATTGAACTTGGTCAGTGACCTCACACATTGACCCAGAACATACGTGTAGTTTAAGGTCAATACCTCTAGTAAATACAGTAATATGGAGATATTCACCCTTACATTAATCACAGCATTACGTAGATCCATACATCACTGTCGACAAATGGGCCAGTAGTACAGCACAAACTATTTTACGAATAGTTGAGCTAAAAAGCATGCTAGGTTCCTCTTGTAATGTTCAGATCAATACCTTCATCTCACAACAACACAAACCTGCAACTATTACTCAAACACAAACCTAGATGAGTGGCAAACAGCATAAAACCTGAACTGCAAGTTACTCGCAGGCTGTTCTGGATGTATGCTGTTTGCATATAGACATTTTCACTTTGCTTCTGAGTGGGAAAGGGTTAACTGAGCTATGCAATCATGTATGTACACAAATTTAGTATTGTGTTGTACCTTTTGTGTGCTTTAAGTTTAAGATATCAGTTCTTACCGTATAAACTGTGGTTGTGAATTTTTCAGTTTGGTTACAAGCAACTGCAAGGAATTCTGAAATATTAACCAGTTACATATTCAACTTGCTGATTATTATATAAAATTTCAGATGAACAATAAGCATCCTTATTATTCCTGCAAAGATAACAAATGGGGATGTTTTTCCTGCAAGAAGGAATGAGGAGACAACAAGTCCTGGAACGTTCCAAAAGTATCAAGAGCACCGCATAACGGGTGCCACGCTCGGCTGCGGTGCAGTTTTGAATAAATGAAAGCTTGTCAGATTTTTTTTTTTTTTTTAGAGGTCATAGTGACCTTGACCTTTGACCTAGTGACCCAAAAATGGGTGAGGCATGTATAATTCATCAAAGTGCAGCTACATATTTAGTTTCAAAATTGTAGGTTGAAGCACTTTGATTTTAGAGCCAATCTTCAAAACCTTAACAAAATGTTATGGTTTGAGCATGACACGGACATCGGACGACGAGCTGGCTATGACAATACCTCGGGTTTTCTCCGAAAACAGCCGAGCTTAAAACTTGCTTCAAATCAAAGTATTGACCCAAGTTAGATATAAGTGATTTATTTTGCAAATTTTACAATTGTAATACAATTTTTCACAACATAGACACCAACATTGAAAATATTTCATGATATCCGATTTTCTAATGGGATCATTGATAATTTTACTTTGCAATTTCTTTTACAAACAAAATAATTCAATAAATACCTGACTGGACCATTGGAGGGAGTAGAGAAGAAGTTATGGGAGAAAATAAGCCATTAAGGGCTCAGTGAAATCCCTGGGCCAAGTATCATGAACATTATAATTTGTAGCTCAATTTAGAAGAGTGTTGAGAATGTATGTCAGTTCACAAACACTCTCAAATCTCATCTATTGGAATATTCACACTTTCTTCTTCAAACTCATATTTGAGACAGACTCAAACCTAAAAAACTTCTGTAAACACATAATGGAGCACGATGGTCAACCTTGTAGTTTAAACATATTTATGTTAGCTTGATTGCATAGAAAGCCTAAGGCTTATTAGAAACGCTCTCCAGTTTCCTGGGACTAGAACCAGTATTTGGTGGGAGAAATCTAAAGCACCCTACCACAGTGGGGATCAAACCCATGACCTCCTGGTTGCTAGGTGACCACCATATCAACTACACCACTGCGACCTCTCAAGAAATTCATAATTGAGTATGTTTGTGGTACTCACCCCATCTACAACAGGTGTAAGACAGGATTCTTAGAAGAGTACTTACCTTGAAATTAGTACTAGAGGAATTAGGGTTAGATGTCACTGCAATGTCTACAGGACTTACCTTGAAATTAGCACTGGAGTAATTAGGGTTAGATGTCACTGCAATGTCTACAAGACTTACCTTGAAATGAGCACCGGAGGAATAAGGGTTAGATGTCACTATAATGTCTACAGGACTTACCTTGAAATTAGCACTGGAGTAATTAGCGTTAGATGTCACTGCAATGTCTACAAGACTTACCTTGAAATGAGCACCGGAGGAATTAGGGTTAGATGTCACTGTAATGTCTACAGGACTTACCTTGAAATGAGCACCGGAGGAATAAGGGTTAGATGTCACTGCAATGTCTACAGGACTTACCTTGAAATGAGTTCTAGAGGAATTAGGATTAGATGACACTGTAATGTCTACATGACTTACATTGAAATGAGAACTAGAGTAATTAGAGATGTCACTGCAATGTCTACAGGACTTACCTTAAAATGAGTACTAGAGGAATTAGGGTTAGATGTCACTGTAATTTCTACAGGACTTACATTGAAATGAGCACAGAAGGAATTAGGGTTAGATGACACTGTAATGTCTACAGGACTTACCTTGAAATGAGTACTGGAGGAATTAGGATTAGATGTCACTGCAATGTCTACAGGACTTACCTTGAAATGAGCACCGGCAGAATTAGGGTTAGATGTCTACATGACTTACCTTGAAGTGAGCACTGGAGGTATAAGGGTTAGATGTCACTGTAATGTCTACATGACTTACCTTGAAATGAGCATTGGGGGAATAACGGTTAGATGAAACTGTTTTGTCTACAGGACTTACCTTGAAATGAGCACTGAAGGAAATAGAGTCAGATGACACTGTAATGACTACAGGACTTACCTTGAAATGAGTCCTGGAGGATTAGGGTTAGATGTCACTGTCATGTCTACAGGACTTACCTTGAAATGAGCACTGGATGATTAGGGTTAGATGTCACTAGATGTCTACAGGACCTACCTTGAAATGAGCACTGGAGAAATTAGGGTTAGATGTTACTGGAATGTCTACAAAGTTGGCCTGTTCTTTCATCCTACAGCAGCAATAGAAGTATAAGGGATGGTTAAGCAAGATTTACTCATAATGTATAATGGATAGTTCATATTAACTTACAATTAAATCAAATTTAAAAAAAAAACCTGAGAGCAGAAAAAATGTATCCAGATACTACTTGTCCTAAACTTAACAGTGTTTTTTCCACCATTTTGGGAATGGGGCCTGGTCCCTTTGGATTGGGAAAATTCCCATCATTTTGACTAATTTGGGAAATTAGTGTTGTTCACTTTTTTGCTAACAAATGCTGAAAATTGAGAATAACAGAGATATTAACACTATATTTGCTAAGGTTTAACTTATAGAGCTGGATTTGAGATGAATAAAATGTTGAGACTTATTGAAACAATTTTTTTAAATCTTCAATTGGGAGTGAAATTTCAGCCTTCAGGTCCCTTTTGGGATAAAATATACTTTTTTTTCCATTGGGAATAGGTCGCCCATACAGGACCCAAATTTGAATGAAAAAAATACTGCTTAATTAAGTTTCAAATGAAGGAAACAAACAAATTGCATATTTGAAGTAATTGATAATAAATTATTGTCTACATGAATGAGTTCAGATATATTCATCCATTTTGTTTGTGATTTAACAACAAAAACTTAATCACTTAAGAACTTTACATTTAAAGTCATGAAACAGATACCAACTTAACACATAAGAGTGAGTATTTAAATAGCAGAAGTCACAAGATATGTAATTCAGATATTTTTTTACAAAATATGATCAAGCATAAATGCCTTTAATTTTAGTCATTGTTTACTGCATTTTTCAGATATAAAATAGCAATAAAAAATATTTTACTAAAATTTAATACAAAATCTTGTTCATACATGGAATTGTTATGAAGTAATACTAGGGTCTACATGTAATCTGTGAAACTAAGAATTTTAAGAAATAGCGAGACAATTAAGGATTTGTGTCAAATGACTTCATTTTATTTTACTTAGGAACTTCACAAAATGACTAATTTTTCTGGAATTTTGCTCAATGACTGAAAATGGCGACAAGATTTTTCACAGTTTTACAAGAGGCCTTTAAGAGGATGTAGAAAATGTATGAAAAGTTCTTGTTTGATTTTAATGAATACATACTTATATTGAATTCTCTTACTTCTGTCGTATCTTCCTGCCTGCCTGCCGTGACAGGCTATCTCCTGGGGCATAGTGTCGTCTCTCAGGTTGATTGAAAGCTGGACGCTGCCACTTGCCTCGCATAGAGCCTCCCCTACCGGAGTTGGCAACAAGAGAGAAATAAAACATTGGAGCTTTGCTCTTGGAAAATGGGGCTTAATGCTTGTGCGTAAAGTATTAACACAGATTAGCCTGTGCAGTAAACACAGGCTAATCTGGGACGACACTTTCCACTTAAATAGTATTTTTTGTTTAACCCTTTCAGTGCGGGAACCGAATTTTAAAGGCCTTTGCAAACAGTTTGGATCCAGATGAGACGCCACAGAACGTGGCGTCTCATCTGGATCCAAACTGTTTGCTATTCTGATATTATTCTTTGAAAAAAAATGAAGAAAATGCTTATTTTACAAATTCAGCAGACGACATTTTAGCAGACGACAAATTTCCCAGCATGCAAAGGGTTAAAGGAAGTATCTTCTTAGAAACATTCCAGTTAAGGTGGAAAGTGTCGTCCTTCATTAACCTGTGCAAACTGCACAGGCTTATCTGGGACAACATTGTACCCACATGAATCAATCCCCGGTTTCCCAGAACAATCAAACAATTTTTTTTAGGTTCTAACCAACAGTAACAACGGAAAAAAATATAAATTGTTGAAAAAATTCATGAAATCTTGAAAAAAAAACACAAAACAACAGGACAGGTTTTTGTGCGTAAGATGTCATTTTTCAAAGCATAGTGTAACCTTAGTTAACATAAGCGATTTTTTTGCCCAATCGTGAAAAGTACTGGTACCAGCCCAATTGGGAAAATTGTGCACGAAAAACCCTTAAATTGAGAAAATTCATGTTGTGAAGTCTTCATATTGGGAAATTGGTGTATTTGATTTTTTGCTCCCAAATATTTTAGAATTGATAACTAAATGTTGTCAAGTTATCAATATTATATTAACTAAGGGCCAAGCCATATAGCTGCATAGGGAAACTAACTAAATGTTGCATTTTATTTAAAAAAAAACAACTTTTTTTTTTAAACCCTCCATTGGGATTTATTAATGCAATTAGGAAATTTGTAGTTTTTTCCTTCTTGGGAAAGTGCCGTTTTCCGGTACTTTATAAAGAAGGCTGCTCACCTGAGACTTTAAGAAAATTGAACATTTCTAAGAAGCTTCAGCAAAAATTTTAAGATTTTAAAAGTTTTGTCATGATAATGCATATGTTTTAAAACAAGTTCTTTTTCTAGAAATGTATGGACACAGAGTATTTAAAGTAGAATTGTATTCCTACAATAACAAACAATATAACGCCTATTGACGAATAATGAGAATACTTGTCCATGTTACAAGCATTTTATATGTGTGATGATTTTCTTGTTTGGAGAAATTCTCATTGGGCATCCTGAAAAGACGCGTACTGATTTTCATATTTATTTTTTTGAAAGGCATGATTCTACTAACTTTGTACCTGTTAACCTGCATTCTTTATGCCGCATTTATTTATGCAGTATTGAATTGCAAATATAATGTCGAAATAAAATTTTACCTCGCGTTTTTGTTCTTCTTCATTTCAATCCCTTATGATAAGAATGTTTATTTGTGTGATTTTAGTGCATGACACAAGCCAGATGCAGGGGCAAAGAAATCCCTGCATTTTTGCAATGTTTTTAGAATAAAGAAAGAACTCTCCTGCCATATTATTAAAACCAATGTTCTATGCAACTGTTATGATTATTCTGCAAAATATGATACTTCTGCCTTGTTCACAAGGTTTCACTAATGCCATATAATTTTACCTCGCGTTTTTGTTCCTCTTCATTTCAATCCCTTATGATAAGAATGTTTATTTGTGTGATTTTAGTGCATGACACAAGCCAGATGCAGGGGAAAAGAAATCCCTGCATTTTTGCAATGTTTTTAGAATAAAGAAAGAACTCTCCTGACATATTATTAAAACCAATGTTCTATGCAACTATTATGATTATTCTGCAAAATATGATACTTCTGCCTTGTTCACAAGGTTTCACTAATGCCATATAAGGAAAATGGCCCTGATCCTTTGCAGCCAAGTTGTTCAATGGTCCAGAACCATTTCTGATATCTGCTGAGATATCATTAAAAATAAATTACCCGGTATGAAAATTGGGCAAAAAATGTGACTTCTAGAGTGTTAACAATGTTTCACTATAACAATATAAGGAAAACTGACCAGCCACTTGACTGCCATGTTTTTAAATGGACTGGAACCATTTTCAAACTTGGCCAACACATCATTAGAACAAATGTTCTTAGCAAGTTTAATAAAGATTGGACTAAAAATATGACATTTATAGAGTTAAAAGTCTGACAACTGCCATATAAAGAAAACTGCCCTGCCCCCCTGGGAGCATTGTTTTTCAACAGACTGGAGCCATTTTCAATCTCGGCCTAGATATCATTAGGAAAAATATTCTAAGCTAGTTTCATGAATATTTGGTGGAAAATGTGCCTTTAAGAGAGTTAACAAGGCTTCATTAAGTCCACATAAGGAAAACTGCCCTACCCCCTGGATGTAATGTTTTTCAACTGACCAGAAAAATGTCAAATTAGGGGAAAGTATCATTTAAACAAATGCTATGAGCAAGTTCCACGAATATTGGCCAAAAATGTGACTTTAAGAGTGTTTATAAAGTTTCACAAAAATCATTTTTTAGAACATTTCCCTGCCTCCTGACAGCAATTTTTTTAACAAACGAAAACCATTTTCAAACTATGCTGAGATATCATTTGAACAAATATTCTGAGCAAGTTTCATTATGATCGGGCAAATAATTTTAATTCTACAGTCATCATAAGCTTTTCCTGTTTGTCAACCTAGTGATCTAATTTTTGATCACACGTGATCGAGTTTTTAACTCGGCCAAAGTCTTATTGGAACAAAACATCTGACTAAGTTTCATTAAGATTGGGCAATAAATTTGGACTCTAAAGTGTTCACAAGGTCAATGGTGACAAATCATGACAAACAAGGTGACACAAGGTGTGGGGAATTCATAACGTTGACGTTTATCCGCTAACATGCACGCAACGTCATGTATACTATCGAAGTCACTTCTTATGTTGTATAATACAAGTTCAAATTAATGTCTATTAAAAGGTCGAACCTAACACAACTATTTTCGTAGTTTATTAACACTTTACGATCATACGCAACACAAAGTGATCACAAAAGCTCACATGAGCATTTTGTGCTCATGTAAGCTAAAAAGCAAGGCATTGTAGACTTAACAGAAAATACAACCTCTTTGTTTATTGGCCAATCAACAGAAACAAATTAACAATTATTTTTCAATTAAATTTCTCAAAAAAGTGTACCTTGCTGTATTGTGAGTAGAATAAGAATTTAAGTGAAACTGATGGATGCTCCGCGATGGTGCATCTTGTCAATATATCGGTAAACTGTGTGAGAAAAAGATTATTATTCCAGAGGAAACAACTAACTGGTTGATAAAACGCTGAAAGAAATTATCATTTAAAGGGCAATCACTCCCTGAAAAATAAATGGAACAGAACAATCTAACAATATGCTTATGTCTACCCTAAAAGGAAAGTGCATATACACTTTCAGCCAATCCTGATCATGAGTTCCTGTGGAATGGAAAAATTCATCAGAACTGTATTTATTAATAATCCAAGGGCAATAACTCCCTAAACAAATGATTGGACCTGAATGACCTGACAAGGACATGCAAGTCTATCCTATGTCCATCCTAAAGGAATGCAGGATACCAAGTTTCATCGATTCCAATCATTATTTTCTAAGAAATGGCAGTAAAACACAAAGTGACCTATTTATAATCAAATGCAATCACTCTCTAAAATATAACTGACCTTATCATTCTGCCAAAACTGCGTATGTCCAGCTTTTAGGGTCGCTGCATATTAAGTTTCATCAAAATAGGATCGACAGTTTCTGAGACATTGTGGGAAACAAAAAGTGTCATGGAAGGAATGATTGACAGAGAATATAATAGGGTAGAAATGATAATCAAGGCCTTTGTTTCTGACCTCAGGCAAATTTAATTCTATCATAATTACATGTATCGTAATTATAATACAGATGAATGGACCAAGTTGCCACTTTATGTTACTACCTTTTGGAGAACATAAAAATCATGCTGACCTCATATCAAGCGTTCCTGTGTCGAGGACCTTGGCAGTGAAGAGTTCATTGACTAGATACCTCATATCAAGTGTTCCTGTGTCGAGGACCTTGGCGGTAAACAGTTCATTGACTAGATACCTCATATCCAGCATTCCTGTGTCAAGGACCTTGGCAGTGAAGAGTTCATCGACTAGATACCTCATATCCAGCATTCCTGTGTTGAGGACCTTGGCGGTGAAGAGTTCATTGACTACATACCTCATACCAAGTGCTCCTGTGTTGAGGACCTTGGCAGTGAAGAGTTCATTGACTAGATACCTCATACCAAGTGTTCCTGTGTCGAGGACCTTGGCAGTGAAGAGTTCATTGACTACATGTAGATACCTCATATCCAGCGTTCCTGTGTTGAGGACCTTGGCAGTGAAGAGTTCATTGACTAGATACCTCATATCAAGTGTTCCTGTGTTGAGGACCTTGGCAGTGAAGAGTTCATTGACTAGATACCTCATATCAAGCGTTCCTGTGTCGAGGACCTTGGCAGTGAAGAGTTCATTGACTAGATACCTCATATCAAGTGTTCCTGTGTTGAGGACCTTGGCAGTGAAGAGTTCATTGACTAGATAACTCATATCAAGTGTTCCTGTGTCGAGGACCTTGGCAGTGAAGAGTTCATTGACTTGATATCTCATATCCATCGTCCTGTGTCGAGGACATTGGCGGTGAAGAGTTCATTGACTAGATACCTCATATCAAGTGTTCCTGTGTCGAGGACCTTGGCAGTGAAGAGTTCATTAACTAGATACCTCATATCCAGCGTTTCTGTGTCGAGGACCTTGGCGGTGAAGAGTTCATTGACTAGATACCTCATATCAAGTGTATCTGTGTCAAGGACCTTGGCAGTGAAGAATTCATTGACTAGATACCTCATATCAAGTGTTCCTGTGTCAAGGACCTTGGCAGTGAAGAGTTAATTGACTAGAAACCTCATATCAAGCGTTTCTGTGTCGAGGACCTTGGCAGTGAAGAGTTCATTGACTAGATACCTCATATCAAGTGTTCCTGTGTCGAGGACCTTGGCGGTGAAGAGTTCATTGACTAGATACCTCATATCAAGCGTTCCTGTGTCGAGGACCTTTGCAGTGAAGAGTTCATTGACTAGATACCTCATATCGAGTGTTCCTGTGTCGAGGACCTTGGCAGTGAAGAGTTCATCGACTAGATACCTCATATCAAGTGTTCCTGTGTCGAGGACCTTGGCAGTGAAGAGTTAATTGACTAGATACCGTCATAACTCTATGTAAAAATAGTGTCCGAAAACTTAGATACGAAAAATATTCACAAAATACTGGTGTCCGAAAACTTAGAGTCGAAAATTTAAGTGTCCGAAAAAAGCATCAATTGTATCAACGACTACCGGTAATAGAACCCGCTTGTAAAATACCATGCCGTATAGTATAAATTACAGTTATATTTTTTGCACTGCATTTTAAATAATTTAAAATGCTTTATTTATTTGACAAAAAGTTACTGCAAGGTTGTACTTTGACCAACGAGTTCAAAGCTGAGCATGTGATGTACCGATACTCGCTAGTATGAACCTGTAATTAACGCATTAACAAGAGGGCCATGATGGCCCTGAATCGCTCACCTGACTAACCTTGCTTCATGAACTTAAATTTTATTAGACCCATATACAATCCCAAGCCAAATTTCATTAATTAATACATTCTGACAAAATTTCATTAAGACGTGATGAAAACTGTGACCTCTTTCATCTACACAAGGTTTTACTAGAATTGGCCCGGTGACCTAATTTTTGACCCCAGATGACCCATATACGATCCAAAATCAGATATTATCAAGATAAACATTCTGACCATATTTCATTAAGATCATATGAAAACTATGACCTCTATTGTCTTCACAAAGTTTTTCTATGATTTGACCTAGTTTTTGACCCCAGATGACCCTAATACAATCCCAACCCAGATTTCATCAAGATTAATATTCTGGCCAAATTTCATAAAGATTTAATGAAAACTGTGACCTCTACTGTCTACAAAAGTTTGTTTTTTTTAATCTGACCTAGTTTTTGACCCTAGATGACCCAAAGTCAATCCCAATCCAGATTTTAACAAGACAAACATTCTGACTATATTTCAATAAAATCTGATGAAAACTGTGACCTCTATAGTCTACACAAGGTTTTTCTATTATTTGACCTAGTGCCTAGTTGCTGACCCCAGATGACCCAAATACAATCCAAACAGGGCTCCTCTTGCCCAAAAATTTCTGTGGCCAACATTTTAGCCAAATGGAATTTTGTGTAGCCAAATTTTAGAAACTGTAGCCAAAGTTTTAGCAAAGCATTTGCAGG
Source organism: Dreissena polymorpha (assembly GCF_020536995.1). Classification (NCBI taxonomy): domain Eukaryota; kingdom Metazoa; phylum Mollusca; class Bivalvia; order Myida; family Dreissenidae; genus Dreissena; species Dreissena polymorpha. The sequence goes on along the minus strand of NC_068368.1, from coordinate 43,832,199 downwards.
GGTCAAAGTTGGATATTTTGAAAATCCTGAACTTAAAGCTGGGGGCCAGGGGGCCGCAGGGCCCTCGGTGGGTCCAGGGGACAAGGGGGCCAGAGGCCCCCAGAAGCTCCTGGATTCGACACATTTAAAGGGTGCCTGTACCTGTTCTGGTGATTCTATTTTCTCAAAAAAACAACATACACATATATTTAAAAATCTTCATGTATTTGATAAAGAACACAAAGTTAGTCAAAAGGCAATTCATTCACATGCACCCTCTGTCTGGCATGGACTCGACTGCAGGTGTTGCTTTTGAAGAACCAGATAAAACCTGTAACAGTGGTTACAAATTATATTTTTCACACATACTTTAAAAAAGTCAATAATACATGTTTAATTAATGCAGAATCAAATGTCACCATTTATATTCACAGAATCATGCTGCCAGAAGCCTCCACATACACCTAAGAAAATTGGGTATGGTGGCTTCTGCTAAACAGTTAAAATTGAAAATTTCAGCATGGGTTCCCTTAGTTTTTATCCCAATCGTTGTTTGAAAGCTAAATAATTGTATCCTGGTGTGACCCAAATTTGACGATGTAACGGTTACATGAAGCAATATTTAGCAAATAATTTAAGAAATAATGAATGTTTAATAGCACAAAATAATAATTTTAAACTCGGCTGTATTACTTTGAAATGATTCCAAGACAATAATCATCCATTTAATCGATAAAAATAGAACATCGTCGAATTAAGGTGTCGGCGAATTTGGATTATGGTAGGTTGCCCATATTTGTTTTACAAAAAGTAAAAAAAACAACATTTCTTGCTGCTGGGCTCATATGTTGGGGACAATAAAACATTTTATTTAACTAAAAAAGACCTGTCCCAGTCAGCAAAAATGGCGTATTTGATCGTATTTTCAATTACTGTTAAAATTCTTTTCCTGATTTAGGCTTTATTCAAAGGTCAAAATGTTTTAAAAGCTCACAATCAATGAATCATACGTTATTAATAAAAAAAAATTGGCAAATTTGCTAGATCTATCTTGCCGATTTTTGATGCAAAACAACCTAAACAGTAAACTTTAGCAACAGAAAATACGACCAAATTCAGGGTGTTAGTTTAAAAAAATAAAAACCCTACCTGGTTGGTCTTGATGGCTCTTATATTCTTTATGTGATAAGGGCCCTCTGCGTGGAGACGCAATGCCTTCTTCCCACAAGACTGATAATTCAGGGTTTTCTTACAAACTTCTCAAACCGCTTTTCCACAAAGCTTCCACTTTTCTCAACCAGTTCACTCCCTGCCCGTAGACTACAGCGGGGAATGGCCACCCATTATAAACTGTACGCTGAAGTTTCTTTAGCTACCAACAGGCAAGTATCTCGTTGCCATTTTTCTCAACTTAAGTCTAAACACAGCTTCCCATTCGGCATCAAATATACGCAAAAAGTACTCAAATTGATTTAAATTGGCAGCAATCTTTAATCTTTAATCAGATGTAATTGTTTATTTAATCCTCTACGATGTACGATTTGTTTACGATTTGTTTTCACATCAGTAATTTGTCTCGATGACCGGTGTTAATGCCGACTACGTATGAATTTTTCAGGTCAATAACACGGCGATGTATTGATGCACAGTCTACAGCTGAAAGCGGTTAATATCTGGGACGGCATGTCAGGAAAAAAATCAATACCGATAATTCGCATTGTTCATTAATTAAGCAACGATTAATAACACTTATCCTTTATGGATTTTCATGAAAGAAAAACCATAATAAAGAAAATTTTATTCTCTTTAATCTGATATATAAACAAGTTTGGAAAGAATTGGATGAAAAATTTGGACTTTATTGCATAAACACCATTTTCTCAATTCAAGGGGAGGTAATTCTGTACTTCATGGACCAATAATGCTCATTTTTTGTAGGGTTCGTGACCTCATTGATATAAAGACACTGTGCAAATTTGGAAAGGATCGGACAAAAAATGTGGAAGATTTTTGAAAGTTTTCACAAAATAGGCAAAAACGAATAAACATGCAAAGTTCAACGAGCTCCTGCGGCCATGTTTTTTGACGAATCAAATTTCTTTGAACAACTTTTTCAGGGGAGCCTTCAAAGGTCATCCCTGTGAATTTTTTTGAAAATCTGATGAGCGGTTTCTGACAAGAAGATTTTTTAAGGTTTTTACCATATATGGTCATGGCGGCCATCTTGGTTATGTGATCAAATTTTTTTTAACAATTTTTTTGTCCCATGACCTAGGGATGCTCCACATGAAATTTAGTTGAAATTGGCTCAATGGTTTAGTAGAAGAAGATGTTTACAAATTGTTTACAGACAGACAGACGGACGGACGCCGGACGCTGAGTGATCACAATAGCTCACCTCGAGCTATCGCTCAGGTGAGCTAAAAAAGCAAACTATGAATTCTTTGTTTGTTCATTTCCTATATATTTGTTGTCTAACTCCTTCCATTGTTCGTAAAACTTGCAATAGGGTGCATCACACTTTGAAGCGTTTAGTATTTGTCACAGTTATTTTACTGAGAAGGGGTGGTACAATTTCGGTAGATAATTGAACTGTTTATTGGCACTACCCATGGTAATTGTCATAACGCTTATTATACTTCGGGCGAAACAATTGTTTAATACCAGTTTACAAGGTTATTTACCCAATAACGCAAATGTAATGGTCCGTTGCCCTCAGGATGCACCTGCCATGTTTTAAGATGTTAATCTGGTTGTAAAACCCCATGATCGAAGTGTCATTAGATATCGAAAACAGGACCGAAATTTGGTAAATTAACGCTGTAAAATATACTGTCCGAAAACTTAGAGACATTAATTATGGACGAAAACTCGTGTGTCCGAAAATTAAGAGTCACGAAAAATAATTATTTTTGCTAAAAAAAGGGTGTCCGAAAACATAGAGTGTCCGAAAACATAGAGTAATTACGGTACCTCATATCAAGCGTTCCTGTGTCGAGGACCTTGGCAGTGAAGAGTTCATTGACTAGATTGTTCTGACTGTTCTCCATCAGACTGGACATGTTGCTGCTCAACGTGTCACGGTTCTTCTCCAGGAAGCCTGCAGCGTTGTACGTAACCTGCAATGGACACAAGCCAATTTATTGCATATTTCAAAAATCGTCCTGAAAATTGGAACAAACTATTGAACATTTTGGAAGCAATTTTATTGCACAATTAAAATAACACCCTGAAATGGGAAAATTATTGAAAATTTATATATTGGTTAAAATTAATATTCACTGCTTACAACTTATATAATATTAGAATATTTATATTGTTTGGCTATAAACAAAGAAGAAACCATCAACAAAATTGTCACAAAACCAGGTTTTCAATTTGAAAAAAAAGTTTGATAATAGGAGACAATTCAAAATGTGCATTGTTACTGATTTTTCCAAGTTACCCCCCTTGTGTCAAATTCAACCTATTTTTAGTCGTGGCGACCTTGATTTCAATTTTTTTTTAAAGTCTGATAAAGGGAGACAATACAAAATATGAATTGTTACTCATTGTTCCTTGTTACCCCCCTTGTGTCAAATTCAATCTATTTTTAGTTGTGGCCACCTTGACCTTGGAGATATAAAAGTAATTCTTTTGAATGACACACCGTCTAATGATTGTGAACAAATGTACCTAGTTATTTTAAAATCTCACAATGAATTACATAGTTATGGCCCGGACAAGATCATTTATGGCCATCGTTGAACTTTGAACTCAAAGTGTGACCTTGACATTCCAGATATCGACGTAATTCTTTTGCATGACACACCATCCAATGATGGTGAACAAATGTGCCAAATGACTTTAAAATCTCACAATGAACAACATAGTTATGGCCCGAACAAGCTTGTTCTCAAGTACTCAACCAATATTAAAACCAATGCACTGAAGGAATTCCAGTTGATCCTTATTGCGCAACATCATGAAAAAATAAATTATATTTCAAAGCCGAAAAATCTACAGAGTAGAGCAACCTGACAATATGCGCATGACCAACCTAAAAGGAAAGGGCATATGAAATTAGTACACACACATTCTTTTTAAAATTAAATTTCACAAGAAAACTGTTTAACCAATAAAAACTGACATTTATGGAGGAGGCCAATTTAAGTTAATTCAATTATGGAACATTATCAACCCTGATCTGAAAATGATTCATACCAATGCAGCATAGTGTGCAATGCCAAACACTGGGTCTCGATGCTTTGACTTCTTGTAAAGGTCAGCTTTTGAAAACTGCTTGTTCATCTTTTCAACAAATGACATGTCCGTGGTCTTTGCCAGGGATGACTCTTCCTCCAGCAGGGAGAAAATACCCATAGGCCTCTAGAATAGACCACAAACAGACGTAATTTATTGATAACGGTGACAAAAAGGAAACTTTAAAATAGAACACAGATAAACATTATTTATTACAGTATCTTCTATGGTAAAGGTGAAAAAAGTAACTCTAAAACAGAACACAAACTACTGCAATGTTAACAGTAGCTGCTGGGACCAAGGCAAGTAAAGGCATAGCCTACTTGTATAAACTCTTACCTTCTAGAAAGTGAATACAGAACATGATGACCTTTATTGATTAACCAGAAAATAAAATGCACTTTGTAAGTTATTTCTTTAACAGTGTAATAGGATACTTCAGCTTAAAACATCGCTTAATATACACTGAAATATTATGTATCAAAGTTTTGCACTTAGATATTGATATGTGGAGATACACATACGTCCTATATGTAGATATAGAATTATATGAGCCTCGTTCTGCGAAAATGGGGTTAAATGCGTGTGCACAAAGTGTCATCCCATATAAGTCTGTGCAGTCCTAACAGGCTCATCAGGGATGACACTTTCTGTTTGTATGGTATTGTTTGTTTAAAGGAAGTTTCATGTTAGCAAATATCCTGTTTAGGCAGACAGCATACTCCCTGATTAGCCTGTGCATTAAACCCTGATTTCCAAGAGCAAAGCTCATATGCATGGATGCCTCAAGAGTAAAGTACTGGTTCTACCCATGTAACATACTCAAAAGATTTCAGGGTCGCCGTGGTGTAATGGATATGGTGTCCGCCTAGCGACCTGGAGGTCACGGGTTCGATCCCCACCGTGGGAGCGTTCTTGTGAACTCCCCCAAAGACACCAAGTACTGGTTCTAGGCCCAGGAAACGGACTCGAGAGCATTTATATAAGCTCTAGGCTTTCGATGCAATCGAGCTGAAATAAATAGGTTTAAACAACAACAAAAAGAGATTTCAATCAGCTTTAGGTCTTTGATGCTATCCAGCTAAAAATAGACAGGCTTTTGACCTTGAAGTGTGACTTTGAACTTAATATCACTTGACTGACTAATCCCTCTTGCACATCGCTTCATGACCTAAACAATTTCTTGACGTGTGTTTCGTGAACATCCATGACTTGTGTTGTGGATTCAAAAGTATTACGAACAGATTGAGGAAATTACTATAAAACCCTGTCTCCCTTCGCAGCCTCTGATTATAAATAGTTTCAAAATAACTGGTTCAAGTCTGGAGTGACTGCTCGCAGAGTTATGCTTTGCTGATAGTGTTTAACAACTGCGTACTGGTAAAGTTCAATCTAGCCAACCATTTAAGAGATATCTTGTTAATTTAAACGAAAATTGGTGCAAGTGGACAAAAATGTTCCATGCATTTTATTTCAGAAGAATAATCATTTTTTCATTAATATTGTAATTTGAAGGCGATATTACTGATAAAGCATAGAAACAACATTTAAACTAAGGCAAGTAAGTAAGTATAGACTAGTAAATTGTTATTGTTTATATTCAGGATTTTCCGAGCATACGCACTGACTGGTTGGTAAAAACACTGGTTACAGTAATGTTTAACATGTATAAAGGACTTTTGTTTAGGCAACAAAACAATAAAATAATCCGAAATAAACATCAAATCTCTTAAATAATAGCGCAAATAAATCATAATTAGTACAAATAAATTTGTATTCATAAATATATTTTCTTCTTTATAAAAATACGAATTAGTGATGGTCTCATTAGTTATTAGCATCAGAGTAAACGTGATCGGAAGACTAAATACTGAAAATCCCAAAAAACTAAACAAATAAATAAGCCGTATTCTTTCTTATAGTAAGATTTTCATAAATGATATTTAAAAAATAATGAAACATACAGAATAAACAGTAAGGTTATCATTTTTAGTACAATATAATCAGATTCAAGGAAAAAACTATTGGATAAAAGGTGTAATATTCTATTTTACACAGCAAAACACATATTTTACAAGTATTGAGCACAATCAGGGCCCTTGTTTTGCACTTTTTACCGCCGAATATCGGCGGCTTCCCCCATGAAAAAAGTATACTTTTTTCCCCTTTTTCAGCTAGAAATTCCCCCTTTTTTATACTTTATACCTATGTTGCCAGCTGGTATAATGCTACTAACCTTTGATTAAATGTATACTTATGTAAATCACATTAAAATATAGCAATTTTAGGTGTTGAATGGTTGGTGAAAAGATCTTCTAAAATTCCCCTTTTCGCCCAAAACAACGTGAAATTCCCCTTCATGAGGGATGTGGGTGGCTTCCCCTGGCGGCAAGAGAGGGCCCTGACAATGCTCATGACGTCATCATAAACAAGTCAAACATCAAAAATCATATTCATTCTCGCTAAAAATGCAGCATTGCAGCAATAATATGACATTATTTCTTTTAACATTGGGGCGTTATGGTTTGATAAACAGAAAAATAGATAACTGCCTGATTGTTTTGTAAAATATCAGGCTTTGCCGGAATCAAAATTAGGGCTTGGCAAGCTTCACCATTATTTTATTCTAAGCTCCGCCTGATATATGACAAATCTAACAGGCAGTAACCTTTTATTATCTTTGTATCATCTAGACACTAGTTACAAAATTATGATAAGCGAAGCAAGCGCCAAATGATGGAAAACAATCATACAAACTCTTCAAAACAAACAATGTATTTAAAATAAGTTTTAATGTGAAAACTATTAATGACAATATATTAGCTATTATTATCCCTCAATAAGTCTTCCAATGATGATTGAAGCCACTTGAAAGAGCAAATAAATCAATCAATCAACTCGTTGATACACCTCTAATAAATCAAATTCTAAAAACATCATGAGTGATAACATATTTATTTTTTTTAAATAGAAGTATCCACATTTCAAAATAATTGATTCATTGTAACACAAAACTATTACACAAACAGCTTTTGCCAGTTATATCACTAATAACTTCACAAGACACATATAATATATTTTGTAACATAGCACTTATTGACTAACAGCTAATATTTATTGTAAGTTTTATAACTCATGATTGCACACATCAGATTCAAGAATGATAAGCTATTTCACTTTGTACACCAGGATCTTGTTGTTGTTATTTTGTCCCACAATAATGGAGTCAGTGGTGCTGTTGTAGCAGACTGACCATGGGAACAGAAGCCCATCCCTCTTTGTAGCCAGAGTGGCCAGCTTCCTACTGCCCTGGCTGTCCACCTGTAGGATAGTTTTGGAACACCTTCCACATAACAGCACCTGGCCTGCAGGTGTCACATGTACACAATTTGGCCATTCCAATTCAGGGTCCATGAAGATGGAAAGGACTGATCCATCCCTGGCAAGGGTGAGGAGCTTGTCCTGGGGGAAGTTCGTGATATACAATTTGTCACCTGTCAGGCTCACTGCACAACTCCATACTGCAAAACAGAATACATTATTTCAATAATTGAGCATAATTATGAGTGAAAATCACAAAACCATACTGTATACATGTATGTGTAAAAAATTATTAACTAAGTTGTGTTTTTAACTTTTTCTTTAGGACAATAATGTAGAAACAAGAGGGCCATGATGGCTCGCTCCACTGTTTTTTTATGCAAAAAAAGCGTGCAATGGGCATGGGTTGAAATGTACTCAAGCATGTGACTTTCTCTGTCCTTCTAAAGAGTTTGTTTTTGTTTTGAAAACAGGACTTCCGGTTTCAAAAAGGAGAAATTGCTCATGACGAGCAATTTCTCCTTTTATCACAATGATTTCTACCCCACCCATCCAATGTATAAATAGTCCTTTACAATATTATTTCTCGTCTGCAATCTCTTTCAATTTGGGGCAGTCCAAAATGTGTCGTTTGGTAAAGGGTTTTACATTTATGGATAGTTAATATGTTGGTCTACCTTTCACGCTCGACATGTATGCATTTATCTCTTATAATTAAAAAGTTAATCCAAGAGTATTTTGATAAACTTTTAGTTTGAGAAGAAAACAGTTAATTCATCCCATAATGAATAAATAGCAAAAACGCATAAATTTGCAAAGTTCAGCGACTTCCTGTGGCCATGTTTTTTGACGAATTAAATTTTCTTGAACAACTTTTTAATGGGAGCCTTCAAGGGATGAATCTGGCCCCAGGGGCATAATATGAACACACTTGGTAGAGAACTATAAGATGTCACTACATACCAAATTTGGTAGCCCTAGGCCCAATGGTTATGGATAGGCAGATTTTTTAAAGTTTGCACAAAAGAGGCTTTATATAGGCATATGTTCAGTTTTGTGACCCCCGGGGCAGGGTCAAATTTGAGCCCAGAGGAATAATTTGAACAAATTTGGTAGAGGACTATTAGATGTCACTACATACCAAATTTAGTAGCCCTAGGCTCTATAAATATGAACAAGAAGATTTTTTAAGTTTGCACAAAATAGGCCTTATTTAAGCATATGTTCATTTTTGTTACCCCCTAGGCAGGGTCAAATTTGACCCCAGGGGCATAATTTGAAAAAGCTTGGTAGAGAACTTTAAGATAGTAATAATAACTAAATTTGGTAAAAATAGGCCAAACGGTTATGGACAATAAGATTTTTAAAGTTTTAAAGCACAAAAAAGGCCCAATATAAGCATATGTTCAATTTTGTGACCCCTGGGGAACAGTCAAATTTGATCCCAGGGGCTTAATTTGAACAAACTTGGTAGAGGACTATTAGATGTCACTACATACCAAATTTGGTAGCCCTATGCCATACCGTTATGGACAAAAAGATTTTAAAAGATTGCACAAAATAGGCCTTATTTAAGCGTATGTTCAATTTTGTGACCACTGGGGCAAGGTCAAATTTGACCCCAGGGGCATAATTTGAACAAACTAAGTAGAGAACTATTAGATGTCACTACATACCGAATTTGGTAGCCCTAGGCCCTACGGTTATGGACAAGAAGATTTTTAAAGTTTGCACAAAATAGGCTTTATATAAGCATATGTTCATTTTTGTGACCCCCGGGGCAGGGTCAAATTTGACCCCAGGGTCATAATTTAAACAAATTTGAAAGAGGTTCACCCCAGGAACATTTGTGAGAAGTTTTATCAGAATTGGACTTGTAGTTTAGGAGAAGAAGATGTTTAAAGAAAAAGTTAACGCACGCGCGTACAACGGACCATGACATAAGCCCCGCTGGCCTCTGGCCAGTGGAGCTAAAAACAACCAATATGAAACTTTCCTGTCCAGTACTTTTTCACCAGTTACAAAAGCAACCTGTTAAAATTATAATCACATAATTGAAGTTTTTTATTTTTTTATTCTTGTTTGTTTGTTGCTTGCAACAATGAAATACAAATTATTTTATATAATATATATATATATAAAAAGTCTAATAACATACAATGTTACACTTGTATGTTTATTTGATAACAATGAAAAATAAATAACAGGTCAAAAACTTTTCTTTTTACAGCCATGCACTTTCTTTTCATAGACCTGTCTTGGAGTGACAAACTATTTGTATGAGTAATATTGCAGAATTTGGAGTTCTTTGCTGTTATAATATGTTCTTGTTAAAGAGATAAAATCAGCATGGTTCTTACCTGTCCATTTATCTGAGTCATCCTTGTGAAGTGTGCTGACTAGTTTACCATCCAGCAAGTACTTGTACAGGGAAGTACCAGAGGTTAACAACAGGTCTCCTTGGTGATAGGCAATACCATAACAGTGATGTTGAAACCTGAGCTTTCTTTCTTTTACCAGCTTGTTGTTTTTGATTTTGATAAACTGGACCTCTGCACCAACAGTAACACAAACCTCACTGGGTGTGATCTGACATATGCACAGTGATTCGTGTGATACACTACAGTGACTCACCAGCTGGTACTGCTGGTTTAGCAGCTTGACATTATTATTATTGCTGTCTACAACGAGGACTAGTCCAGTTGGGAGAACACATATGTCTCTGATACAGCAAGTTGAATCACCTTGTGCGCGTACATCATACTCAGACTTTCCATCAATCTTTATGATTTGGTCTGGATTTCCACGCACTGTTAATGTCTGAGTACTGTGCTCAACACTTCCAAGACCTGACAACTGGGAAAGGTACTGCATAATTTCACTATTAGGCTGAAAAGTTATTGAAGATTTAACTTGAACAAAGTTCTCCTTCCGATATTTTTCAAACTCTTGTATTTCCTCCTCACATTTAATGCTGGCTATAACAGAAAGTTCTTGTTTGCTTTTACCACTTATGTCCTGAATAGCATCTCTAAGTTGTTTTAATTCCTTTCAAAAAAATATACATTTGTCAACATCACTTTTTAGAAGGGCTCGCAGTTTGGTAAGAGTATCTTTCATTTCCTTCAGTGTCTTCTTTTCAAGCAGGTCTAAGGCTGCAAGTATTTTTTGCCGAGTTTCCTGAATCTTGTGTAACTGCTCATCATATGAAATTTGCACAGACTGAATGCTAGCCTCCTGATTGTCTTGAAGCTTCTTTAGTTCTGCCAGAGTAGTTTGGATAGTAACTGATACTTTTTTGAGGTCTGTGGAGGTAGTTTTTACCAAGTCTGATAAAGCCATCACCGTTTTGCATTGCCTGCAAGAAAACAGAGTCAGTTTTACTGAAAACAAATAATGAGTAAATGATGAATAAGTACTAATTTTGTCATCTTAATCTAGGCAAATCTGGTAAATAGGTATTAATTATTTTTTTATATCTTTAATTATGTATTTGATAATTATTTCTTTTATTTATTTATTTTTTTACCTTATATTAACTTATCCAAATATCATGACTTTTATTATCCCTTTATTCGATAAGTATTCGTGACGCGTTAAGGCTGTAAGTTTATAATTTCACCAGTTAAAGCAGGACCATCTAAATGGTATGGTTTACCTCTAATTTAACTGAAGCATATATAAACATGTTCGTAATCTAAAACCAAGTTTTGAGTCCATAAGCAGGAGTTTCAATTGAAGCAGAATCTTGCTTTTTGATGGGCACATTTTTTAGTGCTCAAACGGGTACCAAAAAAAAACCCGAATCCGCAGGTCAAAAAAATACTGGGAACGATACCAGTTCGGGTCGCAAGCTAAGAAGTACAAGATTACATGTTGAACGTGTAGTAAATTAATCTTTTTTAAACAAGTGAAGTACAATCACATCTTTTATCATTTTAAGCAGTGTTGTTATTACAATTAGTCATAAATGAATAGAAGTGACTCACCAAAAGCATTAACGTCCAGTTTAATTTGTTATACACATCCCAAAATGGCGACATTAAAAAAAACCATACTTGTATTATAAAATATATCAACTTCAAAATAGAAAAGGCAGTTAGAGATAACAGTGAAAGTTATTTTGGCTTCTCTCCTCAAAATAAGATAAGCTTTATTTTTGCTTGACAAGTTGTTTTTCCTATACATGCACTTTTGATCGCTATTCCAAGTAATACATGTACTAACATTTGCTGATTAAGTTCAACAACGTTGTGTAAACCTAATAAAAATTTATAAGCAGTTCAGTATTTCATTCATAATTAAATAAATCGAAACAATAAAACGTATAATATTCTTAACAATATACTTGACAAACAGTTGAATATTTAAGAACGCTAAAACATGCTATGAAAATTAATGTAATTTTATTTTAATTAACTTATGTATTATCTGACCCGACCCAAATTTTCTAGGGTATTCAGATTTTGACCTGACATGAAGAATATTTTTGACCCGTGTTAGCCCTAAGATTTTCATACTTTGACTCTTACAAGTAATCATCCTTCCATCATTTTGACACAAATATTACCAAGAAGCTTACTCCAAATGTAATTTTTATCATAGAATTGTGTTGTTTGTCTTGTATTTAAATTAAGTTTATGCAATACAACATTTGCAGGGCATTTTGACAAATAAACAGAATCAATGTAAATATTCTGACTCCTGAAAATTTAAATTCACCCATGTCATTTCCAAAATCTATTTTAATCCCTGATAAGACTAACCTGCTTAAAAGAAAGTTAATGATTTTATTAATTGCACAAGTTCATTTTAAAGTAGTCAAAAACCATACTAAACAAAATTATGAAACAAATGATAAAATACCTGTGATTAAGCAAAGCACAATTATTGCAGCACAGCTTGCTATGGTCTTTGCAAAACATTGCCAAGTTTTCCTCCTTATGAACATCACATTTAAAAAGGAAATCTTCCACCTTCTTGGCAACTGGCCATTTCTTCATATCATTCCTTCCATGAGGAGAATGTTTCTTAAACAACTGGCCGTGCAAGTGAATACATTTTCGGCAGAAAAACTTTACGCAAGATTCACAATAATAATCAGCCAATTCTTCTAGTTTCTCCTCTTCGCAGGTCGAACACAAGAAGTCTTGGACCATGTCAGATCCTTTTTCAATGGTGGATTGCGAAAAGGTGGCCATTTTGTAGATCACTGAAGCTTTTTATCTCAAACAATAAGGTATCCTAAGGCTCATTGAATTCTAAACTAAACAAAACACACCAATCTCATATTGTCCAATGTCTATGAACACATAATGTTCAGCTAAACAGAGTCAAATAAATATCAACCTGAAGTTTGACTTTCTTTCTCCAGCAAACAAAGTATTCACGTCACCAGTCATGTGACAAGTAGGGTAAGATTAAACCATACCAGCCCATAGCAGTGAAAACAGGTTTATGTGTGCATACAAAGAGGAAGTATTTCATTTCAAGGAATGTTTTCAATTCATAAAGCAACCAGGACAACTTGATTTCATGAGTAGTATAAACAAGAAACCTTTAACTGTGAATTACTTAAATTTGTTAACAGGCCAATATTGGGTTTAAAGGTAGTGTTTCAATGTTCATTGTTAAAGCAACCAGAAAAAATAAAAAAAACAAGAGATGCCCCCTATTGCACCGCTTTGAAATAAAATTTCAATAAATCATTTGGCAGGTTAAGAAATTATCTCCCTTTAAAAACTTATTACTTCCATTGGATTGTTGTTTTTTTATTATTTTGACTTTGAAAGATGACCTTGACCTTTCACCACTCAAAATGTGCAGCTTCATAAGATACACATGCATGCCAAATATCAAGTTGCTGTCTTCAATATTGCAAAAGTTATGGCCAATGTTAAAGTTTTCAGACGGACGGACGGACAGACAGTTCAACTGCTATATGCCACCCTACCCAGGGCATAATTAAGTTGTTAAATGAAGAGAATTAGTTACATGAAAACTACAAATATGAGGACCATTGGCCCTAAGGCCCTCACCTCAGACAAAAGGAACTAAATTATTCAGAGAAGGACTGGTGGACTTCAGAAGATTAACAGTACTATATGAAACATAAATATATAATTTCTAGGCACACTATTATGACTAAGTTTTGATCATTCAAAATATTTCCAACATGTAATGTATATTTACATATATGACCTAGACATCATCTAGATACAACTTTTGATCAAGTTTGATGAAGATCGAATGAAATTTTCGGGACAGACAGACCGACCGACAAAGTGACTCCTATATAGCCCCCATTACCAATGGTAATGGGGGTATAATAAATATGTTTGAACTAAAGTGGCCATTTGGCAATTATATACTCTCCCTTTTCATGAAGCATTAAAATATATTTTACTAATTTTATTGTTTTACAAGCATAATTTAAGCCACACATTTGTTAGAAACTAGGGATGGCAACGGTTATTCGGTTAACCAGTTATCCGTTTCTTAAGGAGGTTAAACAGTTACAAAATTATTAGTTGGTTACTCTTGCAGAAAACACAATTTTTGGTTGAACGTAATAAATGCTCAAATTGTTAGTTTTGTTTTACTTCATTTCACTGTATTGGCTAATCCGCTTATCTTATTGCAAATTATCGCCAATTACCACTCCGTGATGCCCTCCTGTGGATCAAAAGCCATTAAAGTTGTAAACCATCGGGGTGCAGCGAATAAATGAGCAGGCACACGAGCAATTAGCACCTACTCTGCAGTGTGAAATCAATAAAGCTGGACACGGTGATTACACCCGATCACTGTTGTATTAACAACTATTGCAAACTTAAACGCCCTAATAAAGACAGGCCTTATTGAATATTAACAGGCCTTAACAACAGAGGTTTGGAAACCACTATGCCCATTGCAAAATATATTTACCCTTATTGACAATTGTTATTAATCGGGAAACTGTTAATGCATGTAATTCTTAAAAGATAATAAGTGTTAATAAAACACAACATAATTCAAATTCTGCACTAGCTTTTATTGATCAAGATGTAGAACAATAATTATGTGTAAATGAAATGAAGCTAATATTACAACAAAGAAATATCACAATTCACCAACAAGCATGTAAAAAATGTCAGAAATGACTTTCTAAAATGACTAAGTATTAAATTCAAAATGTATAATAATAAATTTATAATTTGAATTCCCAATTTCAAGGACCAACACAATTTGTAAAGAAACAGTATTTAATTGATAAAATGGTTAAAGTAAATAGGTTACAAGACAATCAACAAGACAGGGTATATTTGCATATACATGTAATTGTTTATAAACATATACGTTTTTCGTGTGTTTTTTTTCATTTATGTGGTACAACGACAGTCGGTTAACCTGTTAACCGCTCCAATATCAAAACAGGTTGCCGATCTTGAACTTAGGAGCATTAAACTAATTTTTTCACAAACATAATTGGAACCACACATTTTTTATAAAAACCAACATTTGCACAAACCTGAAAGAGCATATTCAGGAGCTCAGTGTTGTTGCTGAACTTGATTTTGGGTGCCTTGATGCCCTCTGTTGTGTACTCCTGGAGTTCCAGGGAGAAGATGTGCTCATTGAAAAAGTGTTGCAGTCTTTCATTGGCCGCGTTGATGCACAGCTGCTCAAAACTGTTCACCTGGAAGTGCTCAAAGCCCGCCATGTCCAGGATACTGATAGTGTAGTGCTCACCTCCCCTGTAAATGAAGGATGACAGATGTGATCAGTGTTATGCTTTTAATCAACAGTTTAGGCTCTATTTCACCAGTTTTAGGCTTTAATTCATTAGGTTTTGGCTTTAATTAAAACAGTTGAGGCTTTTTTCAACAGTTTTAAGCTTTAATTCAACAGTTTTAGGCTTTAATTCAATCAGTTTAGGCTATATTTCAACAGTTTTAGGCTTCAATTTAACATTTGTTTGGCTTTAATTTAAACATGTTAGGCTTTTTTCAACAATTTTAGGCTTTAAATTAACAGTTTTAGGCTTTATTCAACAGTTTTAGGCTTTATTTCAACAGTTTTAGGCTTTTTGATAACATATTCGGCTTTTAGTCACAATCCAGAGAAAGTTTATTACACTTTATTCTGGTAAAGATGCCATGAAAGTGAAAATAACATTCAACATTTCATGTTGTGTAAAGTGAAAATAATATTCAACATTTCATGTTGAATGCAGATATTGTTAATTACCATTTCTGTGCATACAGATGTCATTGATAACAACCCCTTGTAAATTCAGAAGTAAATTATCATATCCCCTTTCAAAGCAGTTGGCATAGCTTATAAAATGCCTAATGAATACTGATACAACTAGAATTTGTCACTGTAGTGAGGAATACCACCTGACGCCGCATTTAGTAATAAATAGCAATTGTAACAATGATCAAGAGGGCCAAACACATGGCTCTCAGCTGAGACCCCAAGAAACTTACCTGTTCTGTGCAGGTAGTATTCAAGATTTCACACAAAAACTGCCCCAACACCTTCTTGTGAGTCCATGTCAATGAGGTAAATATTGTAATCTGAATGATGCAGGATGGATGACACAAACGCCAGACATGTGTTCCTATGTTATTTTGAAGAAGGCCTTAGAATTTGACCTAGTGACTTTATTTATGACGCAATCTACCTGGTCTCGTCCTCGTGCAACATGAAGTTGATCTGCTGGACGATCCATGAGAAGAGTTTACTGTAGAGGGCCTTTGCCAGGGCGTCCCGGCCGTCCACAGCCTGGTTGAGTGTCTTCACGTACACAATCCTTTCACCTGTGGAAAATAATTATATTTTGTATTTGTGTATTTGAACAGTGTGAACGGTGATATAAATCAGCACTAGCTAATATAAATAAGACAGAAATGTTGGAATGTGGGAGAGTCTAAATGAATGCATTTATCAGACAGACAGACAGACAGACAGGCAGGCAGGCAGGCAGGCAGGCAGGCAGGCAGGCATCTGTGAGCAATATTTTATTTTATCAAGATAATATTAGTTATGCAATATTACTTCTTTTGAACATGAATACTATGAATCAAACGCAAATTGATGAAGTACTAGAACTCAAAAGACAAAATATACCCGCAGACTAACCAACAGACCAAAGTACATGTTTATCAACCTTAACCATGATAAAAATGTGACTTACATTTGTTTCTGCTTCATAAATGAAATATAAAGTCATATATACCTCTGACCCAGTTTATGTTTGCCATCAGCACAGTTATTAAGTCCTCTGCTTGAACAGACAGCAGTGTGGAAGCTGCAACAACAAATTATTTGAGCCATGGTCTGAGAAAACAGGGCTTAATGCAAGCGCATAGTGTTTTCCTATATGAGTCTTGCTATGTGAAAATGGGGTTTAAAGCATGTGCATAAATTGTTGTTCCAGATTAGCCTGTGCAGTTTGCACAGGCTAATCAGGGACAACACTTTCCGCCTTTATGATATTTTTTGTTTAAAGAAAGTCTCTTCGAAGCAAAAATCAAATTTAGGCGGAAAGTGTCGTCCCGGATGTCCGCACAGGCTTATCTGGGACAACACTGTATACACATGCATTATGCCCTGTTTTCTCAGAACGCAACTCATATTAGCTTGTGCAGTGCACACAGACTAATCTTAAACAACACTTTCCCCTTTGCTGGTATTTTCATTTAACCCTTAAAGCGCTGGAGCTGAATTTTAAAGGCCTTTGCAAACAGTTTGGATCCAGATGAGACGCCACAGAACGTGGCGTCTCATCAGGATCCAAACTGTTTGCTATTCTGATAGTATTCTTTGAAAAAAATTGAAGAAAATGCTAATTTTAGAAATTCAGCAGACGACATTTTAGCAGAAGACAAATTACCCAGCATGCAAAGGGTTAAAGGAAGTATCTTCTGAGTGTAAATCCATTGAAAGTGGAAAGTGTCATAACTGATTAGCCAGTGCAGACTGCACAGCCTAATCTGAGAGGTCACTTTACACACCTGCATAAACCCCGTTTTCCAAGGGCAAGGCTTATGACATTTTCCAAGGGCAAGGCTTATGAAGTGTTTTGTTATGATTACATTTGAAAAAAAACCAAATGTGTTATTATATCAATCTAGTATTATTAGTTGAATGAGTAAAATACGTAGAAGGTCTTGAAAATATTAGTAGAATAAGAAATTCGAACAACTTGAAGATTACTTTCAAAATTCATTGATAAAATAAATCTTAAAATCTACTATAAAAAAAATCCATTTTTAGATTAGTTCTGATCATCTTGAACTTGGCTTATTTAATGCTACAACTTAAGATTTTACTTTTTAAGAAGCTTCTTGCTGAGGTCATCACCATAAAGCTTGCCAGGAAAGTCTCTTCAAATCAAACTAAATTTAAGAACTTTTTTATTAGATTCAAGTTTCAAAGGCTTCATTTTCAATCCTATGATACTGATGAGCAGCAAACAGCATAAAACCTGAACAGCCTGCGATTGACTTGCAGGTTGTTCTGGTTTTATGCTGGTTGCATATACCTGGCAGCTATATTCACTTTGCTTGAGTGGACAAGGGTTAGGAGTATTGTGACCCAAGACATACCAAAGTCTAAAGTTTAATTCACTTAAATATCACTTAAGTTATGATTCCCTTAAGGCGTATTGTGGTCAAGGACATACCAAAAGTCTAAAAGATAATTCACTCAAATATCACTTAAGTTATGATTAAAGTGAAATTGTATGATTTTGTCAAATATTAAAGAATTTATGTAAAATGTGTAAAAAACTTATTATTAATATATTTCAATATAAATTAAAATTAAAGTTAAGATGAACATGTGTTGAAAAATGTGAAATAAGCAAGATATTTAATTCTGAAATCAAAAATGTCTGTACAGTTGAATTCGCCAGCATGTATATCATGCATGTATGATGTGAATCTAAATTTAGTTTTATAGATCATTTAATTTCCTGCAACGATATCTATTCATATGACACAAGAACACTAACTCTGATCCTAATAAAAAGATGAATGCTTCGGTTATTGTACGAAAATATGTACGAAATATCTTTGCCGCATTTGGCTCGGGGCGCTAATTTGTCTTTGCGCCATTTTATGAAATTCATCTTCAATGTATAATTTTTCTTGCCTGTTTTGTGTTCTTGTAACATATTTTAATCAATATATTACAATTTAACACATATAATAATTGTACAATATCACTTAAATTATGATTAGGAGTAGTGTGGCCGAATACGTACCAAAGTCTACATCCTCCTCGTTCATGACCATGACCTCGTCCGACTCTGGCTCCACCGCCATCTCCACGTTACAGAGGTGTAGGATAGCAGCCAACAAGGCAAACACTACATCCATGTCCTAGGGAAGCATCAGAGAGTTCAACAGGGCAAACACTACATTCATGTCCTAGTGAAGCATTAGAGACTTCAGTGATATATAACAGGGCAAACACTTCATCCATGTCCTAGGGAAGCATCAAAGAGTTCAGTGATATATAACAGGGCAAACACTACATCCATGTCCTATGGTAGTATCAGAGAGTGCAGTGTTATATAACAGTGCAAACACTACATCCATGTCCTAGGGAAGCATCAGAGAGTTCAGTGATATATAACACTACATCCATGTCCTAGGGAAACATCAGAGAGTTCAGTGATATATAACACTACATCCATGTCCTAGGGAAGCATCAGAGAGTTCAACAGGGCAAACACTACATCCATGTCCTATGGTAGCATCAGAGAGTTCAACAGGGCAAACACTACATCCATGTCCTACGGTAGCATCAGAGAGTTCAGTGATACAGGGCATACACTACATCCATGTCCTAGGGAAGCATCAGAGAGTTCAGTGATATATAACACTACATCCATGTCCTAGGGTAGAATCAGAGAGTGCATTGATATATAATACAGGGCAAACACTACATCCATGTCCTAGGGTAGCATCAGAGAATGCAGTGATATATAATAAAGGGCAAACACTACATCCATGTCCTAGGGTAGCATCAGAGAGTTTAGTGATACAGGGCAAACACTACATCCATGTCCAAGGGTAGCATCAGAGAGTTCAGTGATATACAGGGCAAACACTACATCCATGTTCTAGGGTAGCACTAGAGAGTTCAGTGACACAGGGCAAACACTACATCCATGTCCTAAGGTAGCATCAGAGAGTTCAGTGATACAGGGCAAACACTACATCCATGTCCTAGGGAAGCATCAGAGAGTTCAGTGATATTGAACACTTTATCCATGTCCTAGGGTAGAATCAGAGAGTACAGTGATATATAACAAGGCAAACACTATATCCATGTCCTAGGGTAGAATCAAGGAGTACAGTGATATAAAATATGAGTACAAAATATTGCCTCTTAAACATATGTACAATATAGAGTGGTAGTCATCTTGTATCTTAACATGAAGTTCATTCTGGGAACACTGCATTATGTGTTGTCCCAGATTAGCCTGTGCAGTCTTCACAGGCTTATCAGCTTTTTTCCTAAACTCGCTTTCTTTTAACAATATTCCATAAAAGGAGAAAGTGTCGTCCCAGATTAGCCAGTGCAGACTGCACATGTTAATCTGGGACAACACTTAATGCACGTGCAATAAGCCCCATTTTCCAAAAGCAACTGACAACACTTTACGCATATACATTAAGCCCAGTCTTAAATAATATATAATGACTACCACTTCATATTTTACATACATTTTAATCTCAATTATGAAATCCTACATAAAGTGTGTAAATTTAGTCTAGTTGTGACCTACAAAATGTCTCGTGTCCACATATGTGGCTTCTCAAGTAACCTGTGCCCTTATGAGCGTTGTATGATAGGTAGTACTATTTTCATTTGAAACTAATATGTGCATGTGATTTTTTCATTAAACATTTGCAACTCACCATATCGTCCGTAGGCGTAAATATACTCATACATTCATTATTTGGATTAAATAAATGTATTGTTACATGCTTATTTACTAGATTAGATGAATAAACAAATTGTTTTTATCACAATTGTATATGTTTTTGTAAATATTCAAAAGTGAAAGTAGAAAATACATGACAATGGAAGTAAAAGCATTTTAATGCACATTCAAGTACACTATTTCTTATGTTTGAAATGTTAACATTATCACATTAAAATATTTTAATTATGATTGTTCAAACATTATATAATTCTCCTGCAGACGTTATCTTAGTGAAAACATAGGACTCCCAAATATGTGTTAGGGTTAGAGATTGAACGAAGGTAGTTAGGTAACATCTCTATTAATAGAATTAGTGAGAATGACAAAATGTAAGATAGATTTAGTGGAATGTAACCTGTGGAGTGAAGCCAACTATTGGCATGATCCGTCTTAGATTCTCCATATCTCCATTGTAGGCCGCAAATGCAGCCTGGGTAGGTATCACAGGTTGACCATGGCCTGGGTCTAGGATTCTGAAAGAGCATTAAAGGGGTAATGTCATAAAACATAGGATCTTGGAAAAGCATTCAAGGGGCCATATAAACAAAGGTAGGATCCTGAAAGAGTATTAAAGGGGCAATGACATCAAACATAGGATCATGAAGGAGCATTAAAGGTGAAATGTCATCAAACATAGGATTCTAAAACAGCATAATAGGGGCAATGTCATCAACCATAGGATTCTGAAAGAGTATTAAAGGGGGGATGACATCAAATGTAGGATCCTGAAAGAGAATCAAAGCGGCAATGTCATCAAACATAGGATCCTTAAAGAGCATTAAAGGGATATTGTCATGGGACGTAGGATCCTAAAAGAGCATTAAAGAGATAATGTCATGGAACATAGGATCCTGAAAGAGCATTTACATGTAATAGGTGATGATATCAAACATAGGATTCTGAAAGATCATTTAAGGGGCAATGTCATCAACCATACAATTCTGAAATATCATTTAAGAGGCAATGTCATCAAACATAGCATTCTAAAAGAGCATTAAAGGGATAATGTCAAGGAACATAGGATTATGAAAGAGCATTAAAGGGGCCTTTTCAGGTTTTGGTAAATTGACAAATTAAAAAAAGTTTGTTCAGATTCGCAAATTTTTGTTTTAGTTATGATATTTGTGAGGAAACAGTAATACTGAACATTTACCATGCTCTAAAATAGCCAATATATGCATCTTTTGACGATTTAAAAACCTTAAAGTTATAAAGCGTTGCAACGCGAAACGATTGAAACATTTGGAGAGATCTGCTGTTGTCGTTATATTTTGTAAAACTACGAGGATTGCTTATATAGAGTATAGAATACTTTTGACATAGCGTGTGCGCGGATGGCCAGCGGTTTAAATGGTTTATACTTTTACTACAGGATTCCAGGGGTCAGTGGTTCGAACCCAGCTGAGGGTTACTTTTTTTCTTTTTTAAATTTTATTCTCGATTTTTCACTGGAGCTTTTTATTTCCAATGTTTACAATTATCAATATAAAGCATTTAATGACAAACTTCAAAACATGCAAAAATCTGTAAAAAGGCCCCTTTAAAGAGCTTTTTTTTTCAAACTTTCAGTTTATCACCCATCCTGCTCTACAAATAACACTTTATTAAATTTAATATTTAAAACACTTGTATTCTCGTTTTGAAGCATTTGTTAGCAAAAAAAACAACAACACTAATTTCTCAATTTTGGTCAAAGCCCCGCAATATTTCCCAATCCAAAGGGACCCGGCCCATTCCAAAAATGGTAAAAAACAACACTGTCAAGTTAAGTGATTTCAAATGTTATTTATTTGTAAGACTTCTAAGTTTAGAATCAACACATAAGGTTTTTATTAGGTTTTTTTGCATACTGCGTACTAGGTACATCTATGGAAAAGCCATTTCTATCATGGAATAAGAATCCTTTGTTTATTACAATGGCCTTTTAATAAGTCTATGGTTGCCAGTCATTACCTTAAATGATGTGCTGTGTAAACAAAAAACATACATAGAAAAAAATCAAGATGAACATGTATGGATTTGAACATTACAAATACACAATTTTGATAGGATGAAATGAAGACCTTCTGCTATCTTTGTTCTCATTGCATGTCATAACCATTATGTTGAAATACATTATGGATACTTACGAAAATATGGAACAAACTAACTTAAAGTAAAAAATGAACAGGTTTATTTTCTAAAAAAATACTTTGATTATTCCCCTGCAGTGAAAAACAGTTGCCAAAAGTTAATCATTATTGATATTTTATGATAATTAAGTTGGTTGACAGGCTACTTTGGAAATTCACTCACCTCTACTCTGGCATATGCAAGCGGACACAGATCTGGTACATTTACTAAAACTGATGTATTCCTACACATTTATCCAATGTGGGCAAAATAAAATTCCTGCTTAATTTACTAAAACTGATTTAGCTCTATAACTCTTCAACATTTGACCCAACAAGTCATTATCCCTGCTTAACCCATTTATGCCTAGCGTCTAGAAAAAAGGCCTTGGCAAACAGCGTAGACCCAGATGAGACGCCGCATGATGCAGCATCTCATCAGGGTCTGCGCTGTCTGCATAAAGGAATTTCTGAAAGAAATATTCTAAATATAGAAATAAATATATACTAGACATTCCTAATTTTGGAAATAAATTGATTCAATTTAGAAGGACTGGAGAGTCCACTAGGCATAAATGGGTTAATTTACTAAAGTTGGTGTAGCCCCTCCACATTGGTACCCAGCACACACCTGTATCTCTCTGGTTGTGCCAGGAAGTATCTCTGTCGCTCCTCAGGTGTGAATCCACACATCAAGTCGTAGAAAATATGGAAGTTCTTCTCCCCGGGACCCTGTCTCGTCACCCGACTCTTCTCCAACATGTGCTCCGTAATGACGGCTGTCAAAATACAATGAATGTGAGTTAAGTGTTGTCCCAGATTAGCCTGTGCAGTCTGCACAGGCTTATCAGGAACAACACTTTCCACTGTTATTTAAGTTTTGTTTGAAGAAGTCTCTTCTGGCCAAAATCCAGTAAAGGAGGAAAATTTGTGTCTTGTTCTGAGAAAACGGTGCTTAATTCATGTGCGTAAAGTGTTGTCCCAGATTAGCCTGTGCAGTCTGCACAGGCTTATCAGGGATGACACTTTCCGCTTTTATGGTATTTTCAGTTTCAAGGAAATCCCTCCTTACCAAAAATCAAGTTTAGGCGGAAAGTGTCATCCCTGATTAGCCTGTGCGCAGTGCACAGGCTAATCTGGGACAACACTTTACGCACATGTATTATGCCCAGTTTTATCAGAACAAGACACATTTTAATCACTCGACTCTCTTCCAATATGTGCTTCCTAATAACCGCTGTCAAAATACAGTACATGTTACAAACTTAACACTTTACTACTCAGATAATATTTTGAACCAATTGTATTCCCTAAGAAAATTACAGAAAATTAAAGACCTTTCTTACTAGATTCAAATTTTGAAGATTTCATTTCCAACCCTAAGATACTGATGAGCAGCAAACAGCATAAAAGCTGAAGCAGGGGTTTACTTAGCCATTTTTGAAAAAGGAGTTTGGTCAAATTAGGATTTTTTAAATCGACAAAATGGAAAAAAAATGGGAATTTGTAATTAACAGAAGGGACCAAATTGGGATTTGTTTAATAAATAAATATTGAGACATCAGGCCATTTCTCGGCCATTTTTGGAAAAAATGCAATTTGCACTAAAAGTCCACTGATATGGTAAAAATTAATTTAATATAATTCTTTATAATTATTCAAATCAGGAGAACAAAATCATAATAAATTTACAATTACGGTTTGGGATCGGGTCCTTTTGCTTTGGGATCAGGTCCGTTTTGCGGCCCGAATATCCCCTGTGAACAGCTTATGAGTTAATCTTATTCTGATGTATTTTTTATGAAATCTTCTAGGTGTTATAATATCATGAAGCATTTTCGTTATAAAAGCCATGCAATAGAATGATGCTGAGATGTTGATTGCCTATTTAGCAATAGTTACCTCAACAATTATTTTGATTGTTTTATTTTCTACAAAATGGCTGCACTCCTGTACCATAATACAGTGTTCTCTGGAAGCACCGGCAGCTGGCGATTTCACCGGTAACATTCTATCTAGACCCCGACTACTTTCCCCAAAATATCAATTGAAATGGTGCAAGTACACCTGTTTTATTGCTTAATCGCCCCCTACTTTGAAAATATAACTGGCTTCTGAAAATTTTCTGGAACACTGCATTATACCAAAACGTAATTCTTAAAAATGTTTGATGCTTATGTTGCCGTTAACTTTATTACTGGGAAGCTCATTACGGAAATGCCTCAGCAACATTAACTTCCTTGCATATTTGATCATCTTGATGATTATCTTGGGTGATATTTAACCCTTTACTACTTAGATACGTATTTAAACGCATTTGTAGTCCCATAGAAAGAAACATAAAATTAAAGACTTTTCTTTCAATATAAAGTTGTAAAGGCTTCATTTTCGATCTTTAGATACTGATGAGCAGCAAACAGCATAAAACCTGAACAGACTGTGAGTTACTCGTAAGCTGTTCTGGTTTTATGCTGTTTGCACATTTTCACTTTACCTCTGAGTGGGAAAGGGTTAAAAAAGCTGTTATTTACCTGCACATATTTATTTTTACAGTTTCATTTCATTAAATTGATTATTTCTCTTTATCAAATTATTTCCCTTGTTCAACCCCGACCTCACCTCCTAACAGCTGCCCCTCCTCTGAGAAAATCAACTCAATCAATTTCCCGAAGCGGCTGGAGTTGTTGTTCATTACAGTGCATGCATTTCCAAAGGCTTCCAACAGGGGGTTGATCTTAAAACGCAAAGAGGAAATGGTGACTAGGGTCAGTGAGTGTTGGTATGTATGTAGGTATGCATGTGTTGTGATGTTTGGCGTGGTGTGGTGTGTGGGTGGATGGATAGATAGATGGATGAGTGATTGATGAGTGATGAACGGATGTATGGTGGATGAGTGGCTGATGAACAGATAGATGAATGAATTGTTGATGATTGCTGGATGAGTGATGAACGGATAGATGTTTGATGAACAGATGGATGGATGGATGGGTGGCTGATGAATGGATGGATGGATGGTGGATGAAATTGTTGACTTGTTGATGGATGGATGAATGGGTGTTGAGTTGAAGTTGACACATGTTCACTATTAAATAGGCACCTACATGGCACAAGTCATACTTCATAAATAACTCAATACAAGGCAGATATCATACACAAATCATGGTATAATTTGTTCCAGCCATGTTTTTGGGTTTGGGGCTCAGCTATGTAAAATGCAAAAAAACAACATAGAACTAGTTAAAAAACATAATTATCTTATTCTTTATCCCCACTCCATGATCACACCTGTGTAACATCAAATCTACCTGAACAATTCGTTCCTGAAGAAAATAGTCCCCACTCCACTGTGAAAGTCTTGAAACCTGGGCAACCAACATCTTAGTAATCTCTGTCTTGCCTGCAACACAAAGAATTTCAAACAAGTAATATCACCACTGTCAGTGCTTAATGCACCAGAAATATTTATTTCACCCATCATCTTGATCGATTCTATGGCGAATTATGACTTTTGATCTCAAGATATTATATTTTGTGGTAGAGAGATGGGTGTTATTGGCAAAATGTACTGTTATGATGATGAATACTTGGTCTGAGACAGGACACTTTGCTGAGAGTGAAAGACAGATAGACCCATACACAGATGGGTGGACAGGCAGACAGTACAACTGCTATATACACTTCAAAGGTGGGCATATCAAGGACTTCACGTTAAGTAAACAAAGGGCAATTACTCCAAAAATACTGGTAAGAGAATTGTGGTTCTTGTACTCTCCATTTAATCTCAATGTTCTCTGACAAAGTCCTCATCCGAATCCCAATCCTGAAATTATATTTTTCCCAAACTCGCCAGGAAAAGGCTTGCATTTTAATTGTGCAACAATACTTGCAAAAATAACTTAAAAAATCCCCCTGCTACCTGCCCCTGATTCCCCGCTGACCAGCACAGCCTGGTTCCCCTCATGTCGCTGCACATTGTGGAAGGCACGGGAACCAAGCGCATATACGTGGGGGAGTAACTCTCGTAGAGACTTGGCCTTCCCGTATCGATGACCAATCTGCGGACAGAACATGTGTATGTTCTAATAACCCATCTGTAGCAAACTATTGGAAACATTTCAATGCATATTTACAAGGAAAGGTTTCCTCCCTTTTAAATCAATTCTTTGAAATATATATCTTGATACATGTTTAATTTGAGTATATTGTGAAAGATGTTCTATTGTAATATACTATTTAGTATATTACAATAGTTTGTCTGAAATACAGATATTGATAAATGGTTAACTTGATTATATTGCTCAACATTTTATATCATAATATCTTAGCTTCACTAACACTATTCACTTGAATATTTTTATTTGTTTGTAATGATTAACATCTAGTTTCATACATTGCATAACAATTTCGTATTGGGAAGTTAATCTGGCACAACCTTGGAGTTATAGCTCCACCTTGGAATCTTTGAACAAGGTATGTTTTTAATCATAGTTCCACTAACAACTTCCAAGTACTAGAGATTGATATACATACTAGAGGACTGGTACACTACACTATCTAGTTTTATGCTTCTTACCTCATCCCCGTACAAGGGGGGTAACTCTTTGTAGGGGTTCACTGACACCAGAATGTCCCCTATGTATGTCTGTAACAAAAACAAAACACTGTGAGACGAAGAAACATCATTTATATTGCTACCCTATTGAACACAGAAAATAAACACACAGTCAACAGGCAAATGATAATGCAATTTATCATAATGACTAAATATCATAATATTAAATGAAGTTTCAAATGATTTATGCAATACTTCCATATAATCAATGAAAAACTCTGGAATCTGAGCAAAGCATGTTTAAAATAGTTCTGATTTCAAATGCAAAAATGTTCCTCAGATAAATATATAATATTTAAATTCTCATTTATTAGCCCATTGATTAAATATCAATTTATTTCTTAAAATAACCAGTATTATTGACAAAGGAAAAGTGAACATGTACACATGTATCATACCGTGATCAAGAAAGTAATATGCAATACCTTTCTCTTATGGAGGTTTGAACGAGCCAGATCTCATTTATTTACATAAATAGTCTCAGATTAGCCTGTGAAGTCCTCACAGGCTTATCAGGGACTATACTTTCCACTATTATTGCATTTCTTATTAAAAGGAAGTCTATTTCTTCCTGAAATCCAGTATAAACGGAAAATGTTGTCCCTGATAAGTGTGTGCGGACTTCACCAGCTAATTTGGGAAACACTTTATGCACATGCATACAACTCTATTTTCCCAGACCGGGGCTCATTTAATAACCAGATACTCACATAGATCAGATCCCTTCTGTATCTGTGGTTCAACTCCTCAAGAAGTGTCTGATCATCCAGCTCACCCACATTAGCAAGGTCATCTGTGCTGACCCCTTTTGTTGGAGGTCCCATGTTAACCTTTGAACTCTTGAGAAGACTCCTTGACTTGGCACAGTCACGTTGTCTGCATCTCTTCAGACGTTTATTGCGAAAGCAGTGTCCCCAATTTTATATTAAATACTTACATCAGTTATGAAACACTATGCCCAGGTATGCAGACTGTAACATGGTGGTGTGTGACCTTTTCTATGGTTTTAACTTGGCACTTTTTTATGATTTTAATAAAATTTATAGGTTTAAGAACAAGCTGTGAGAATGTCCAGTAACAACATTTAATCCTTTAATGTACACTTTCATGTGAGTTTAACTATATCTGTAGAAAGTTAAAAAAATAATGTGTTCCAGTTTGCTTAGACTTTCTTAGGTTTTAAGCTAAAAGCAAACAAAAAGGAAATGTTAAGAAACAAAGCATTTTTAACAAATCATAAATATGGAAAATATGAAAATAGAACAAAGCCATGGCATCTTACATTATCATATTTAAAGTAAACAATATCTTAAGTTCCAATAGGGTGCTTGATAAAAATAATGCATGTAGTACAAATAAGCAACTTTTTTATGATTTGGTTTACTGATTTTCAATTGGAAAAAAATTGAACCAGTGGTTGGTTAAAAAAAAAATGTTTCAAAGTAAAATTTTAGTGATTAAATGAAAAGAACATCCCCATTTCATTAACAAAATGCTGATTACACTTTTGTTTTACTTTCATTGTACATGTATTGCTATCTTATATTCAATTGTTCAATTACAAAGTATTGGATATCTTATGACATCAGCTGTGATAAAATATATATTAATTCGTTTTGATATTTTTGATGCACTGACACACTGCGTTGGTCTTAAAGCATGACTTTAAGCTATCTAAGTAAATATAAAATTAGTCGAAAAACACACAAGTCAAATGTATGGGTTGAAAAACTAACCCTCTTCATGTTAGATAAAAACAAGAGCTGTCACCATAGAATGACAAATGCCCCCTATAAACGCTTTGATAGAAGTTATGAGCATTTTACCATGCTAAATCCTTGAAATGCACTAAGTGACCCCGTGACCAAGTTTTTGACCCAGCATGACCCATATTCGAACTTGACCTAGATATTGTCTAGACACAACTTCTGACCAAGTTGGTAAAGATCGGATGAAAAGTATTTGAAATAGAGAGCAGACACAAAAAGTGTGACAGACAGACAGACTTACAGACGGACGGTGCGAAAACTATATACCCCCTTTTCTTCGAAAGGGGGCATAAAAATTACACATAAAATCAAAGCCATGCTGAGGGATTCTTGTTTCCAACTAATGAAATATAATACAAACATAAAGTTAGATTCTAAAAAATATCTGACTGTTCATTATAACCCTTAACCACTGAGATACATATTTGGACGCATTTGTAGTCCCTAAGAAAGTTAAATTTAATTAAAGACCTTTCTTACTAGATTCAAGTTTTAAACGCTTCATTTCCAACCTTTAGATACTGATGAGCATCAACAGCATAAAACCTGAATAGACTGTGAGTAACTTGCAGGCTGTTTGGGTTTAATGCTGTTTGCATATGGCCATTTTCACTTTGCTTCGGAGTGGGAAATGGATAAGCCATCAGATAAGTTCTTGTTTGCTTAAGGGGCCTTTTCACAGATTTTGGCATGTTTTGAAGTTTGTCATTAAATGCTTTATATTGATTAATGGTAACATTGGATATAAAAAGCTCCAGTAAAAAATCAAGAATAAATTTTAAAAAAGAAACAAAAGTTAACCCTCAGCAGGACTCAGCTGACTCTGGAGTCCTGGGGTAAAAAGACTACGACTAAGACCACACGACCATCCTTCCGAACACAATATTACATGTATTTTATACTTTATATAAGCAATCCCCCAAGATATAACAACAACAACAGAACTCTTCAAGTTATTAATTCGTTTCTCGTTGCAACGCTTAATAATTTTTTGGTTTTTAAATCGTCAAAAGATGCCTATAATGGCTATTTTAGAGCATGGTAAATGTTCAGTATTACTGTTTTCTCACAAATATCATAACTAAAACGAAAATTTGCGAATCTGAAACAACTTTTTTCAATTTTGTCAATTTACCCAAACGTGAAAAGGCCCCTTTAACCTACATTGTAAAAGTTATATGTATATCTGGGTATGGATCTTAAATGTTGAAAGAGGTTTGAAAAAAAAAGTGTTATGGGAAACAAGATATTTGTCATAGGAGAGATGCATTATAAACCCACAGCACTTTCACGTGAAATCTTTTGGCCTTGATCTGAAAATCCATTGTTTAAGACAAGTCTAGACAAATTAGCCCAAACTGTCAGCGTGCTCATCAGATACTTCTATTAAAGTTTACTCTATTTTATATTTGGCATGGGGGCCATAGTGTTGTTTCCCACCTTACCCATGGGGACCATAGTCTTGTTTCCCACCTTACCCATGGGGGCCATAGTCTTGTTTCCCAACTTACCCATGGGGACCATAGTCTTGTTTCTAAACTTACCCATGGGGACCATAGTCTTGTTTCCCACCTTACCCATGGGGACCATAGTCTTGTTTCCCACCTTACCCATGGGGGCCATAGTCTTGTTTCTAAACTTACCCATGGGGACCATAGTCTTGTTTCCCAGCTTACCCATGGGGATGATAGCCTTGTTTCCCAGCTTACCCATGGGGACCATAGTCTTGTTTCCCAGCTTACCCATGGGGACCATTGTCTTGTTTCCCAACTTAACCATGGGGACCATAGTCTTGTTTACCAGCTTACCCATGGGGACCATAGTCTTGTTTCCCAACTTACCCATGGGGACCATAGTCTTGTTTCCCAACTTACCCATGGGGACCATAGTCTTGTTTCCCAGCTTACCCATGGAGACCATAGTCTTGTTTTCCAGCTTACCCATGGGGACCATAGTCTTGTTTCCCAACTTACCCATGGGGACCATAGTCTTGTTTCCCAACTTACCCATGGGGACCATAGTCTTGTTTCCCAGCTTACCCATGGAGACCATAGTCTTGTTTTCCAGCTTACCCATGGGGACCATAGTCTTGTTTTCCAGCTTACCCATGGAGACCATAGTCTTGTTTTCCAGCTTACCCATGGGGACCATAGTCTTGTTTCCCAGCTTACCCATGGAGACCATAGTCTTGTTTTCCAGCTTACCCATGGGAACCATAGTCTTGTTTCCCAACTTACCCATGGGGACCATAGTCTTGTTTCCCAACTCACCCATGGGGACCATAGTCTTGTTTCCCAGCTTAACCATGGGGACCATAGTCTTGTTTTCCAGCTTACCCATGGGGACCATAGTCTTGTTTCCCAACTTACCCATGGGGACCATAGTCTTGTTTCCCAGCTTACCCATGGAGTCCATAGTCTTGTTTTCCAGCTTACTCATGGGGACCATAGTGTTGTTTCCCACCTAATTACCTATGTGATTTTGTGCTGCTCATGATGGGAAGAGGAGTTTTCATTTAAACTAAAATATGCAGGAATCTTATCCATTAAATATCTGGCAAAGACCCCATACCATTGTTAATTGTGTATATTTGGACAAATTTAATATCAAACGACAATGCCAAGATTTTATTAATCCACAAAATTTCACATCCGAAAATGAAAATAAAAGAATCTACATTATTACACAATGTGTAAGATTATAAGATCTTCATTACATGATTAACGACCTACAGTCTGTCTTATCAGCAAAATGCAATCACACATGGTTAAATCCAAAGTTATGTAGGATTTAACGAGTGAGCATGTCCTGTTCAGGGACAAATGATTAAATATTTATGTCTCGCTCTGGGAAAACTGTGTTTAATGCACATGTGTACAGTGTCACTCCAGACTAGCTGCACATGTGTACAGTGTCACTCCAGACTAGCTGCACATGTGTACAGTGTCACTCCAGACTAGCTGCACATGTGTACAGTGTCACTCCAGACTAGCTGCACATGTGTACAGTGTCACTCCAGACTAGCTAGCTGCACATGTGTACAGTGTCACTCTAGACTAGCTGCACATGTGTACAGTGTCACTCCAGACTAGCTGCACATGTGTACAGTGTCACTCCAGACTAGCTGCACATGTGTACAGTGTCACTCCAGACTAGCTGCACATGTGTACAGTGTCACTCCAGACTAGCTAGCTGCACATGTGTACAGTGTCACTCCAGACTAGCTGCACATGTGTACAGTGTCACTCCAGACTAGCTGCACAGTGACATGTGTACAGTGTCACTCCAGACTAGCTGCACATGTGTACAATGTCACTCCAGACTAGCTAGCTGCACATGTGTACAGTGTCACTCCAGACTAGCTGCACATGTGTACAGTGTCACTCCAGACTAGCTGCACATGTGTACAGTGTCACTCCAGACTAGCTGCACATGTGTACAGTGTCACTCCAGACTAGCCTGTGCAGTTTGCTACCACTTTTATGTTATTTTTTAATAAAAGAAGTCTTTAAATAGCTCAAATAGCTTAAATCATGTTTAGGTGGAACGTGTCATCCCTAATAAGCCTGTGTGGACTGCACAGACTAACCTGGGACAACACTTTACACACATGCATAAAACATCGTTTTCCAAGATTGTGACTCATATTATGGTGGATATGAAATGTTAGTTGCATTAAAGCATTATACACTGCTTATTACAAACAATAAACATGAATCTAATCGTTTAGAAACATTCTTTATAACATCAGCAACCATAATTGCAGAGGCACTTACATAGCCTAATTTTTATTGGAAATCTACTTCATA
The DNA here is from genome assembly GCF_020536995.1 of Dreissena polymorpha. Classification (NCBI taxonomy): domain Eukaryota; kingdom Metazoa; phylum Mollusca; class Bivalvia; order Myida; family Dreissenidae; genus Dreissena; species Dreissena polymorpha. The sequence continues at coordinate 43,799,368 of NC_068368.1, read as the reverse complement.
ATCCTTGCTAGATAACAACAGTGTTAAGGCCACAAAATTTGATTATTCACCATCTTCATATTGGAAACCTATTTGAGACTATTTTTAAATGTTAATGTAGAAGCAGCACTATATTCTATGATGCAATTAATAGTATGAGCATTTAAAAAATAATTTTTTAACACATTAAAAATGGAATCTTCTGATTCTCTTTTTTATGGATCAAAAGAGAACCTGACAGCCCAAGAACATTCAAAAGACTTGAATTGTTTTAGTCTTAAATATTAAAATATTTCAATTGGCTGTTTGATAACTGATATAGATTGAGAACGAAACTAAAATTATGATGAATATAACTATGCTTATGATGATTTTATTATGATTAATTACAGATTTGCACAAAATTACAGCATTTTACAGGCTGTTTCCAAATGGTAAAGTAACATTTACCTCAAAAATCTGACAAAACTTTCCCCAAAAGAGATGACAAACTCTTTCAATAAACTCAATAATTGGTTTATTGAGTTATACAGTGATATATTCCTAGCACTTTATAATATATATTAAAACAAGCGATGTGTTTGTGAAACACTGTGTCCCCATATATTTGACCTTTGACCTTGAATGATGACCTTGACCTTTCACCACTCAAAATGTGCAGCTCCATGAGATACACATGCATGCCAAATATCAAGTTCCTATCTTCAATATTGCATAAGTGTACAGTAAATGAGCAATTTTGAGCCATATATTTGACCTTTGACCTTTAAAGATGGCCTTGTACTTAACTTTTTACCACTCAAAGTGGGCAGCTCTATGAGATACACATGCATGCAAAATATCAAGTTGTTATCTTCAATATTGCAAAAGTTATGGCAAATGTTAAAGTTTGCACAAACAAACACACAAACCAACCAACTGACAGGGCAAAAACAATATGTCTCCCACTAAAGTGGTGGGGGGACATAAAAAAAATGCAGTTAAGCATGCCTTATAAACAATTGAATACTGCTATTTATAATCATATCAATAATGTTTTATTTTTCCATTTCCTTTTTTAATTGCGTTATTTGTCCCAATCACTAGGCACAGGCTGTAAAATATAAAGCCAAACAAACATAAATCACTGAATGCATACCTTTGCTGCCTTTCAATGTATACTTATAGACACAAACTAATATTTTATACTTAACAGCTCAGACTGACTGACCTTACTTCATGTATGGCCTTACAATAACCTATCAGCCATGGCAGTATTAGACAAATAGGCTTTAAAACACAACAATGTTAATATAAGTTGCTCATGTTGATATGTTTTACATACTTGTAGTGTACTGTGTATAACAGAAACTTGGGAATAGTATTCATTTATTTAATATGCAAACTGAAAAAATTTGATTCTGTCTTTTTCAAACCCAAATTCTATAGTATACCATAATTTCTGTAAGCTTTAACCGTAGCACTACCAGTACACAGAGCTTTGGTAGACAATATATTATTATGCATCACAAAACATTATTACCCCCTAAAAATCAAACACTTTCTTACATATACTGCAGTGATCAAGATTTGAGCACTATTTTCAAGCAAGCAGAAACAAACATTTTTAGAATTACCGTAATTACTCTATGTTTTTGGACACTTAAAAATAATTATTTTTTTGCTTGTCGAAAACTTAGATACGAAAAATATTCACAAAATACATGTGTCAAAAAACTTCGAGTCGAAAATTAAAGTATCCGAAAATAGCGTCAATTGTATCAACGACTACCGGATATAGCACGCGCTTGTAAAATACCATACCGTAAAGTATAAATTACAGTTATATATGTTTGCACTGCGTTTTAAATAATTTTTAAATGCTTAATTTATTTGTCAGAAAGTTACTACAAGGTTGTACTTTGAGCAACGAGTTCAAAGGTGAGCATGTGATGTACCGATACTCGCTAGTATAAACCTGTAATTAACGCAATAAAAAAACCAAATTATGAATTCTGTGTTTGTTCATTTTTGATAGTTGTTGTCTAACACCTTCCATTGTTCGTAAAACTTGCAATAGGGTGCATCACACTTTGAAGCGTTTAGTATTTGTCACAGTTATTTAACTGAGAAGGGGTTACGGTAGTACAGTACCATTGCAGTAGATGCTTGAACTGTTAATTGGCACTACCCCTGGTAATTGTCATAAGGCTTATGCTATCGGGCGAAACCATTGTTTTATACCGGTTTACACTGTTATTTACCCAATAACGCAAATGTAATAGTCCGTTGCCCTTAGGCATTCACCTGCCATGTTTTATGATGTTAATCTGGTTGTAAAACCCCATGATCGAAGTGTCATTAGATATGGAAAATATGACCGAAATTTGGTAAAATAGCGCTGTAAATTATACTGTCCGAAAACTTACAAACTTAATTATGGACGAAAACTAGTGTGTCCGAAAATTAAGAGTCACGAAAAAAAAAAAAATTCTAAAATTGGGCTCGTCCGAAAACTTAGTGTCCAAAAAACATAGAGTAATTACGGTAATAGCTTTTGATGAAGTCAACACACCTGTATAGATACTCCATTTCTATTTCATGTTCCAAAAATATTTTAACCATCTTATGTAAACAACTTAAACCAAAACATGTAAGCATTGTAGGTCATTTTCTTGATTAAAACCTTTACGTTTTGTTTAAGTAAAATAAACTTGTTTATGGTGTTCTTATCCAAAATAAAGAAAATTTACAAAAATTTAAAGGTCTGGTTTTCATGTTACGGCTACTATGTGGCCTTCTGACCCAATAAAATTAAGTTATAAATGAAAGTAAACTCCAGTATCCCAGGGTTAAGTTTTCCTGCTTTTCTGTGATATTATTTTTTGTTAATGGTGTCATGTTCTCAATATAGAAACACTTCCGAACATGTAACAACTAAATATACAAATAGTCACCAAGGGATAAGGCTTTTGTAAATCCCAGGAAAGGTTTTTATTCGCATTTTGCTGGTCTGAATGAAAGACCCATTTTTATCCTTATTTATGTGACCCTTATTTATGTGACCAAAAAGGAGGCTTCCAAAAGGCGAGATCTTGCACACTGACCAGATCACCACCTTGCACATCATTCTGGAACAATTCCTGGAATGGAATTAGCCGTTGTATGAGAAATTCATTAAATATGAGAAGGCATTTGAGAACACTGACAGGCAGTCTCTCTGGAGGTAACTGAAGCACTATGGAGTGCTAGAAAAGATCATCAACATCATCAGACAGTCTTATGACGGGAATTACCTACAGAATCGATCATGGCAGACAACGCATTGAGGCATTTGAAGTAAGAACTGGAGAGAGGAAAGGCTGCTTACTCTCACCTTTTTCCCTAATCCTGCTGGCCATAGAGTGGGTCATGAAAATAGTAAATATCTAAATGGATAAGTAGCAAAACAGAACCCAGTGGACACTTTGGAAGCAAAAGGACAACTACCACTTTACCCAATAATTGGCCCTACTCTCACAACCTCAACAGATGCAGGAAAACACGAACATCATTGCAGGCTTTTCAGCTAGACTGTGCTTCATCAGAAGCAAAGGGAAAAGCAAGGTGTTTATCATCAAAGCATTTAGGGACACACCCATCACAGTCTTAGGCGGGGCACTGGAAGAATTGGAAAACTTCACCTATATCTGCAGCATCATGGTCAGCCATTAAGGAACTAATGCAAACATCATAACCGGCATCAATATAACACAACAGTCTTCAATCCAGCAAAATAGGCTTCAACACCACAATAGGGGTCTTCAAAACAATCGTGAAGCTGATACTACTTCATGGAGCAGAGACCTTCAGAACAACCGTCAACTTTATGAAGAAAATCCTCAGCAATAGAGTTAAGATTCACTAGTGAGACAATATAACCAACAAAACTTATGGAGAAGATAAAAGAATTAAGCAGCCTGTGAGGAAGACATCATTCAGAGTCTCAAAGATGTAGGCGGATGATTAGTCACAAGCCGGCATCAAATATGGCAAGGCAAATTTCCACCTGGAACCCAAAAGGGAAGAGAAAGAGAGGACAGCCTAGGAACACCTGACACCGAGACCTGGATGCAGATGCTGAGCAGATGGGCAAGACGTGGGGACAGACTGATGGAGAGACTTTGAGAACTGAGATGCCTGGAGGAAGCTGGCTGTTGGAAATTTGGGAGAAGATGAGAAGAGATGATAAGTTTATTTACAAATACCATGTTCTTTACCATTACTGATTTGAAATCAGTTTTTATGCTAAAAACACCTTTTTTAAAAATATTTGTTAGTCTTCACGAATAACTTTTTTGGAGCAGTGGACATTCGGACCAGTAAGAGTAAAAAACCTGGACCGAATTACTTTTTACTAGACCGATACAGTTATGGGATTTTGACATAAACGAATCTATTCTAGATCTACTATTATGATATTACATTTTACTGCAGATAACAATTTGTTCATTGACATGACCTTATGAAATAAATATTAAACGAATGTAGATTGTTCAGTAGTTTATTCTCTACAAAGAACTCTACATGCACGGTGTTTTAATCAGAAAAGTTTGGAACATTTGTTACGCCTTACGGATCAAACATATCACAATAAAATGTTCAATGTACCATAAATTAATTAATACAGACATGATTAATAGTTTAAATGTGGCATTAAAGGCATCAAAAAACACGTGTTATTCAGTTCATTTAACCTTTTAATTCGAAAATGACGAGAGTATTCCATATGAATGAGACGTCATTGCTCAAATCCGATGAGCGCAAGTCATAATCATCCTGTTTTATTTTTATGGTTTTTTTTGTATTTCATTACTGAATATGAACATTTCATTAATAGATTTGGACATTCCTTTACATCCAAAATTGACTGGACCATCAGACCAGTCATCAAATATGACTGGACCATCGGACCAGTCATCTGTAATTTTCTACTGGACCAACGGTAATTTTGGTGGACCTGGTCTTCAGTCCAGTGGCTAAATTCGAGCACTGTTATTTGAAAATCAAATATTAATGCCTGGAATGGAAAGAAATACATATAATACCATTGAACTTGCAAATCTTGTTGAATATAACACGAGTGATAAAGTAATCTGAAGTAATATGAAGAAATATTATAATTTGTCAGCATATTGAGCAGTAGGTAACTTGATACTACGCATACAAACTATGATACCATGAAATATTTGTACTGTAAAGTGGAAATTAGGCTGTATAAAAACACATCAAAATTATTTAGATAATATGTGAAAACACAAATTTATGTTCATTAAAACTGCTTTTCCCTAAAATCCCTAATTAACAGTACAAGAATTAAATTATGTATGCAATTTTATTTTAAGTTTTTTTTAGCGTTACAGTTATGATAGAAATAGATTCATTATTGTAAGAATATCTATATCTAGCTAAAGAAGCTTCAGCGTACAGTTCATATAGTATTGACAGACCTGTATAAAGTCGCGCCAGTCAAAAATCATAACAAGTGACATTTAAAGTTATGGTAGCCAGAACTAATCTATACCCTGAGCCTGATATATTGACATTCTTGTAAAATTTATTTAGTGTCACGAATCAGGAAGTAAAAAGTTTCAGTTGTTAAATTAATTTCTACATCTTGACAACGTTATTTTTGTATTGGAAAATAGAAAACATCATACAATCCCTAAGTAAACATAATCAAACACAAGTTATGCATGTTATTAAACGAAAATAGCTGATTATGAAAGTTGTGTTTTCTTACCTATGACAGCAATCTGAACGCATCGGACAGTGGGCTACACCACACCGTCTCTCTGATGTACGTAGGCGGCCGTCATATTGGATTTGGAACTACTTTAGAAAACAAGATGGCGGCCCCCTCGTAAGGAGGAAAAATTTAAACGTGTGTTTTAGCTCGTCTTTTTCAAGAAAATATTCTTTAAGTAATAATTTAATGTAGATCTGTGAATTCCCACAACGTACTAAAAAACTTGTTAAAATTTAAAGATGCCATTACTGACATACGTGTAACTGATAGGAGTACTTATAGTATTGACATCGAGTAAATTAAAAAATTAAATCAACTGTTTTCGTTATATTTTGTGAGATACGAGGATTGCTTACATAAACTTGATAACGTATGAAACACATCACTCATTGTATGAGCATGGATGGCCGATTGATCCAAACGGTAGACTTTTACTCCATGGGGTCAATGGTTCGAGCCCATTTGAGGGTTACTTTTATATTTTTATTCAATTTTATTCTTTTTTATTGCAGCTTTTTAGATTCAATGTTTGCATTTATCAATATAGCATAGAGTCTATAATGACAAAAATAATTTGGGGAGTTCTTATGGTATAGTTAGATCGCGGTGGTGTAGTGGATGAGGTGTCCGCCTAGCGATCGGGAGTTCGTGGGTTCGCTCCCCAATCGGGGAGCATTCTCATTATCTCCTACATAGACACCTAGTACTGGTTCTTCCCAGGAAACGGACTCGATAATGTCCCTCTGCCTATAATGCTCTAAAGGGCGCTTGGCAGTATGTATAGATAGATAGATTTTGTGACATTACAAGGAGTGCTTATATATTATAAGTATAAAATAAACCACTGACTATATGGGAGCACTGATGGCCCATTTGTTTAAGCTTTTACTCCAAGAGTCAATGGATCGAGCCCAGTTAAGGGAGATTTCCTTTCTTTTTTTTCTTTTTTTTATTGAGTTATTTTGCTAAAATGTTTACTTATCAATTTAAAGTATTTAATAACAAACTTCAATACATGTCTAATTTGTGAAAATGTCCCTTTGAAATTGCTAGTTTTCCTCTTACATGCCCTTGTATTTTAAGATAGAATACTTTCCTCTCCAGAGGAAAGAGGTATGGGTTTGAATCCCATCGGGGGCTTCAGAGGATGATTCATTTTGAGACAAATGTTAATATTTGCTTTAGTGTATATATATATAACTGTGAAAGATAATTCGAAATAATGTTTGTTACAATATACATTGTGATCCATGGACATGAACATTCAATTATGCAAGAAACATGTATGATTTGAGGGAAGAATAAGACAGCAAACTTAGAATGGACATTCATTTTAGATTGTTTAGTAACTAAAACTATAAATGTTGTAAAGCTTGTGTATGACGTCCTTGCTTCTGGACAGCAGAACAGTTTAGGCATAAATGATTACTCTTTTTCTTTAGAATCAACATTGATGCATTATTACCTAAGCAAAGTTGAACTTTTTAAAAACTCGAATTGGGAACTGAATTTTTCATGTTCGTTGCTTGCAATTTACCAGTACTGAACATAATGTTACTGGTGAATAAATGCCTTCTCTCTTTACACTTTACAGGGAGATGGTGTTTTTTATAAATATCCAGGTTAATTTGTATAAGACCTCGTATCATATTTATATACATGTAAGCTGCCCGGTATACATTTATGATGATGACATTTTGTGTTTGGCTGTAAATTTACAGAGAAAATATACTACAGCCGCATGTCACCAGAGTTGTTAAAAGGGCATTTAGACAGTATTGTCCCTGACTTTTGCCCATTTTGACATATTCTTATAAACAAGAGGGCCACAATGGCCCTGTATCGCTCCACTGCTGAAAAAAGGCTGAAATAAATATTCTCGGCATGTGCAAATACTTAAATATAGGCCCTATTTAAGCACATGTACACTTTTGTGACCCCTAGGCTGGGCCAAATTTAACCCCAGACGCATAATTTGAGCAAACTTTGTAGAGGACTACTATACCTCACTACATACAAAATGTGGTAGCCCTAGGTCCTAGAGTTAAGGATAAGAATATGTTAACAGTTTTCACAAAATAAGCAAGATATAAGCGTATATAATGTTCAATTTTGTGACCGCGGGTCAGGGTCAAATTTGACCCAAAGAGCATAATTTGAACCATCTTGGTAGAGGACTATAAGATGTTACTGCATACCAAATTTGTTAACCGTAGTCCGAATGGTTTTCGACAAGAAGATTTTTTAAGATTTCACAAAATAGGCGCTTTTTAAGCGTTTATTCAATTTTGTGACCCCCGGGGCAGGGTCAAAGTTGACCCCAGAGATATTATTTGAAAAAGTTTGGTAGAGGTATATTAGATGCCACTACATACCAAATTTGGTAGCCCTAGGCCCAATGGTTATGAACAAAAAGATTTTTAAAGTTTTCACAAAATAGGCCCCATATAAGCGTATGTTCAGTTTTGTGACCCCCCGGGCAGGGTTAAATTTGACCCAAGGGGCAAAATTTGAACAAACTAGGTAGAAAACTATAAGATGTCACTACATACCAAATTTGGTAGCCCTATGCCTTATAGTTAAGGACAAGAAGATATTTAAAGTTTTCACAAAATAGGCACTATATTAGCATATAATCGATTTTGTGGCCCCCAGGGCAGGGTCAAATTTGACCCCTGGGGCATAATTTAAAAATACTAAGTAGAGGACTATACAATGTCACTACATACCAAATTGTGTAGCCCTAGGCCTAATGGTTATGGAAAAGAATTTTCTTTTAAGTTTTCACAAAAAAGGCATTATATAAGCATATGTTCAATTTTGTGACCCCTGGGGCATGGTCAGATTTGACCCCAGGGATAAAATTCAAACAAATTTGGTAGAGGACTATAAGATGTCACTACATACCAAATTTGATAGCCCTAGGCCGGATGGTTATGGACAAGAATATATTTGAAGTTTTCACAAAATAAGCACTTTATAAGCATTCAATTTTGTGACCCCCGGAGCAGTTTCAAATTTGACCCCAGGGGCATTATTTGAACAAACTAAGAAGAGAACTATTACATGTCACTACATACCAAATTTGGTAGCCCTATGCCATACAGTTATGGACAAGAAGTTTTTAAAGTTTTCACAAAATAGGCCATATATAAGCATATGTTCAATGTTGTGACCCTCGACGCAGGGTCAAACTTGACTCAAGGGGCATAATTTGAACAAATTTGGTAGAGGACTATAAGATGTCACTACATACCAAATTTGATAGCCCTAGGCCGGATGGTTATGGACAAGAATATATTTGAAGTTTTCACAAAATAAGCACTTTATAAGCTTATATTCAATTTTGTGACCCCCCGGAGAAGTTTCAAATTTGACCCAGGGGCGTTATTTGAACAAACTAAGAAGAGAACTATTACATGTCACTTCATACTAAATTTGGTAGCCCTATGCCATACAGTTATGGACAAGAAGTTTTTAAAGTTTTCACAAAATAGGCCGTATATAAGCATATGTTCTATTTTGTGACCCTCGGGGCAGGGTCAAACTTGACCCCAGGGGCATAATTTGAACAAACTTGGTAGAGGACTATAAGATGTCACTACATACCAAATTTGGTAGCCCTAGGCCCAATAGATATGGACAAAAGATTTTTAAAGTTTTCACAAAATAAGCACTTTATAAGCATATATTAAATTTTGTGACCCTCTGCACAGAGTCAAACTTGACCCCAGGGGCATAATTTGAACAAACTTGGTAGAGGACTATAAGATGCCACTACGTACCAAATTTGGTAGCCCTATGCCCAATGGTTATGGACGAGATTTGTAAAGTTTTCACATAATAGACACTATATACGCATATGTTAATTTTGTGACCCCCGGGGCAGTGTCAAATTTGACCCCAGGGGCATAATTTGAACAAATTTGGTAGAGGACTATTAGATGTCTCTACATACCAACTTTGATAGCCCTAGGCCCAATGGTTATGGACGAGAAGATTTTGAAAGTTTTCACAAAATAGGCCTTAAATAAGCAATTTTCAATTTTGTAACCCCCGGGGCAGGGTCAAATTTGACCCAGGGGCATAATTTGAACAAATTTAGCCAGTGGAGCTAAAAACTGATTCTTTGTTTAGCGTGCAAAGGGGATGGAGGAACATTTGTTGGTGCCTTTTTAAAAAGTTGTTTCATTGTGTGGAAAATTGAGTTTTAAAATGTATACACAATGCCTTATTTGTAGCAAATTCCAACAATGTCTGTGGTTTTTCATGTAAAAACAAGAGATATGTTTGTCAGAAACATAATGCCCCCTATTGCGCCGCTTTGAAGCCGAATATTTGAAATTAAAGGATAATCTTGACCTTTCAGTACTCAAAATGTGCAGCTCCATGAGATACACATGTATGCCAAGTTGCTATATTCAATATTGCAAAAGTTATAGGAAATGTTTAAGTTTTCGGACAAACAGTTAGCACATATAAGTTGGTTTTACAAATTCACTGAGTGTAAACATTGGGCACTTATATAGCTCAAAGTGACCGGGAAACAAATTCTTGTGTTCTGATTTACATACATGTATTTACACTTGCAAATTTCAAAGTTAAGAATGGTAATTGTTCTCTTATTGCCAACAACTGTATAGATCTTAACATTGTAAACTGCTTGTTTTGTCTTTATTACTACTTTTGTACATTCTTTTGTATTGCCCTCTTTATATTAACTTTAATATATTATATCCAGTAATTGTAGATATCATATGTTTTGTGATGTAAATGTGTAGGGTTCTTGTTACTTGTCACATCCATTTCCATTTCATAATGCCTTAACACTGATATAGGATATTAGTGATTTTTTATTATTGTATTTATGTAAACTTATTCTCTATGCTGATGAAAGTGTCATCCTTTATTTTCACAAAGATCCTAGTATCATCAGTAGTGTTTTTTGTAAAAAACTTGACAATTGTATTAAATGGTTAGTGGATAACAAACTGTCTTTACACCTTGGAAAAACTGAATGTCTAGTGTTTGGTTCCAAAAGGAAATCTAAACTTCATAATTTTAATGTATAATGTAATGATCACACTATTGTTTCTCAATCATCTGTTGAACACCTTGGTTCAATAGTCGACACTGATCTTTCTGCTACATCTATTGTTAATAATATTATTAAAAAGGTGAACTCAAGAATAAGATTCTTCAGGGGCGTAGGTCCTTTGGAATCCATTGCCTGAGGATCATGTCAATATGAAATGCAGATTTCTTACACCTCACCACCTTCAGGGTCAACATTTTAATGCATTTTTCGAAGTTGAAGCAATTTTAATTTTTTCATGTTTCAAAAAAAATTGTAGGCCCGGGCCTGCTGTGCCTAATAGCAGCTACACCCTGTTCTTGTAAAGACAAAACCACTGTTCAAATATGGAATTAAGAAAATTGTTATGTAACTCATTGGTTCAATGCCATTTTGACTATGCTAGCTCTTCATAGTACAATGGTATAAGTAAACAGTTAAAAAATAGACTACAAGTTGTACAGTATAAAGTTGTTAAATTTATTCATGGATATAATGACTCTAGAACATCTTTGAAATTAAAAGATTTTAGTAGTATTGGTTGGTTAAATATTTAAAACAGAGTTAAGCAAATAACACTCAACCATGTTTATAAAATTGTTAACAAGAAATGTCCTTCTAACATGACCTTTTTTGTATAATAATATTAGTTAAGTGTCAGATATACATAGTGATAACAGTAGACATAGTAAAGATAACTTTTATTTACCTCAATGTCCTCAAGTGAATGGTTTTACCAGCACTACTTTTAATTATAAACGATCAAAGACTGGAACTGTTTACCTGCTGATGTAAAAATCATTATAAAAGAATAAATATGAATTTGAAAACTTCTCTCACAGACAATATGATTGAAATTGAAAGAAGATGCTGATTTTATTTGTTACTAGTAGTCTTATTGTTTAAATTAATGTTTATGTGATTGGTTTGTTTTATATATATATATATATATATATTACTGTTGTTCAAATAAGTCATTAATAAAGTATTTGTATGTACATTTAAATGTGATGACAAGATAGTAGTATACATTGTGTAACTAATGCTCTCTAATAATACATACTAATTACTATTTGATCTCAAGACTATAGTCTCAAGTTTAAATTAATGATATTTTTATGCGTATTAATGCCACCATTTTTGTACATTTTCCACCCATCTATAGGGCCCCATTGGAAATAAGTTGCAAACCTTTCATGGAACATCCTGTGGTATATATATCATGTCTTGATTTCAACATCTTGTAACTACTTGTTATTTCAGATCTCTGCTAAATACACTTACTATTTACTTGTAACTGAATTTAAATGATTAACTTTGACTGTGATATTCAAAATGTGATATATCAATGCATTGTGATCCAAAACCTGTAATCATTGTTTTCCAATTATTAAATGTTGTAAATTGACTGTATTGTATGATCTGTACTTGTATGACATATATATACATATGCATGAATAAATCAATATTTAGAAAAGTGTGACTGACACTGTTTCCAGACATATTACAGTTAAATTACTTCATGTCAGTAATGGCAGTCAGGGATGGAAAATATCTTTTTACAATTGTTGCCGGCACTGTCAACCATATTTAGTGTTTTTGTTTCCCATCTAAAGAGTACTGACCCAAAACCATGGACATGCCTGTGATATGTATCTTAAAGATTCTTAAAAGATAAATAATATAAATTTTTACAACACCACTGCTCAGTTTTAACATTTCCAATACAGTATGTCTTATTTTGAGAGGCCATTCTGAATTGAGTTCATTTCCAAGGACAAAGTTATGCCTTAATTTAATAATATTACCAAACTGAACATTGTAACAGGCTGTCCCTAATTTTAATGGCACTGGATTGTTTAAGGCTCTGAAAAGCTAGTTGCCTGGCCGGGATTATAACAACATCTGGAATTAAAATGCCTAGGATAAAATATAAACAATATCTGCCAGAAGTACTGTATGGTTGCAATCATCAAATGTACAGAAATAATCGTTTTTCAAATTCAATCAAGCCCCACTCATTCCATTCCATGAAACCTTTCAGGTGTCTCAATACTGATTATAGCCCCACTGAGGGCTGTATGGCTATAGTACATATACAGTTTGTGACTGCCTGGCTGGTCACTATAATGCCATTGGGACCAATGTGGAGTTTACTATTTTTTATATTACATCCAAGAGTTTTCTCTGTACCACTGTACAGTGTTGTACGATTGTTTATGGTATAGAACATAAACATATTGATTAAATCTCAAAGTTTGTCGCCTGGAGCCGAACATCAGCAATGTTGCAATGAATATAATTTAAGAAATACTGATTCTCTTAAGTTTAAATAATGTTGATGTTTTCACTTCAATAAACAATTATTTTGCTTTCTTAACATTTTATTAAAATTTGAATATTTTGCATGCAATAATATCTAATTTTAAACAATATCATTAATAAATATTCTATTATATTACTCTTTACAGATATTGGTCATTATATATGTATATTATCGGTTGATTTAGTGCAAATTTGTTGGTGTGTAACCCGAACTATATTTTCGGTGTAATATCTTCCGCCTAGAGGCGTTAGACATATTCTTCCACCAAATACACCCGAGAGACGATCGCCGATATGGCGGAATTGTCCGAGGAGTCCCGATTGCTATGACAGTAAGCCGGTGACCGGGTATAAATAATTCCTATCGAATAGTCCTCATATCGTCTAAATATAGATATGCTATTAGGCGAGGTATAAAACCCGGAAATATCCGGAAAACCCGGAAATCTTTTAGGTAAAACCCGGAACCAATATAAATGGTTATAACTTCATTATTATTCGTCCGATATAAATTATAATGGTACCGTTGTAAAGAAGATCCTCTACAGTTTCTAACCATATCAAAATATTTTATGGCAGGGTCGTAGTCGGTCTGTAAATCGCGGACAAAGTCGGCCTGTTTTAACGTTTTTTTTTTACACACGCAAATGCCGTAAAGAAAACCCGGAACCGATATAAATGGTTATTACTTCATTATTATTCGTCCGATATTAATTATAATGGTACCGTTGTAAAGAACATCCTCTACAGATTTTAACGATATCAAAATATTTTATGGCAGGGTCGTAGTCGGCCTGAAAATCGCGGACAAAGTTGGCCTGTTTTAACGTTTTTTTTTTACACAGGCAAATGCCGTAAAGAAAACCCGGAACCGATATAAATGGTTATTACTGCATTATTATTCGTCCGATATTAATTATAATGGTACCGTTGTAAAGAAGATCCTCTACAGTTTCTAACCATATCAAAATATTTTATGGCAGGGTCGTAGTCGGCCTGTAAATCGCGGACAAAGTCGGCCTGTTTTAACGGGTTTTTTACACACGCAAATGCCGTAAAGAAAACCCGGAACCGATATAAATGGTTATAAATGCATTATTATTCGTCCGATATTAATTGTAATGGTACCGTTGTAAAGAAGATCCTCTACAGTTTCTAATAATATATAAAATAGTTTATGGCAGGGTCAGAGTCGGCCTGTAAATTGCGGACAAAGTCGGCCTGTTTTAACGGGGTTTTTTACACACGCAAATGCCGTAAAGAAAACTCGGAACCGATATAAATGGTTATAAATGCATTATTATTCGTCCGATATTAATTATAATGGTACAGTTGCAAAGAAGGACCTCCACAGTTTCTAATGATGTTAAAATATTTTATGGCAGGGACAGTGTCAACCTGTAAATCGCGGTCAAAATTGACCGAAAAATAACGTTTTGTTTTTGTACACAAAACAATGTCTTGAGGAAAACACGTAAAAGCTTAAAGGGGTTATAAAAGCATCCTTTTTCCAACCGACCATACATTTTTGGTACCGTTGTTACGGTATTCTTCCACTGTTTCTAAATATGTAAAAAATATCGTGAGAAAGCATAATATGAAATAAGGCGAAGCATCAAAGCGAAAATGGTTATAAATGCATTATTATTCGTCCGATATTAATTATAATGGTACCGTTGTAAAGAAGATCCTCTACAGATTCTAACCATATCAAAATATTTTATGGCAGGGTCGTAGTCGTTCTGTAAATCGCGGACAAAGTCGGCCTGTTTTAACGTTTTTTTTTTACACACGCAAATGCCGTAAAGAAAACCCGGAACCGATATAAATGGTTATAACTGCATTGTTATTCGTCCGATATTAATTATAATGGTACCGTTGTAAAGGAGATCCTCTACAGATTCTAACCATATCAAAATATTTTATGGCAGGGTCGTAGTCGGCCTGTCAATCGCGGACAAAGCCGGCCTGTTTTAACGGTTTTTTTTACACACGCAAATGCCGTAAAGAAAACCCGTAACCGATATAAATGGTTATAAATGCATTATTATTCGTCCGATATTAATTGTAATGGTACCGTTGTAAAGAAAATCCTCTACAGTTTCTAATAATATATAAAATAGTTTATGGCAGGGTCAGAGTCGGCCTGTAAATCGCGGACAATGTCGGCCTGTTTTAACAGTTTTTTTTACACACGCAAATGCCGTAAAGAAAACCCGGAACCGATATAAATGGTTATAAATGCATTATTATTCGTCCGATATTAATTATAATGGTACCGTTGCAAAGAAGGACCTCCACAGTTTCTAATGATGTTAAAATATATTATGGCAGGGACAGTGTCAACCTGTAAATCGCGGTCAAAATTGACCGAAAAATACCGTTTTGTTTTTGTACACAAAACAATGTCTTGAGGAAAACACGTAAAAGCTTAAAGGCGTTATAAAAGCATCCTTTTTCCAACCGACCATACATTTTTGGTACCGTTGTTACGGTATTCTTCCACTGTTTCTAAATATGTAAAAAATATTGTGAGAAAGCATAATATGAAATAAGGCGAAGCATCAAAGCGAAAATGGTTATAAATGCATTATTATTCGTCCGATATTAATTATAATGGTACCGTTGTAAAGAAGATCCTCTACAGATTCTAACCATATCAAAATATTTTATGGCAGGGTCGTAGTCGTTCTGTAAATCGCGGACAAAGTCGGCCTGTTTTAACGTTTTTTTTTTACACACGCAAATGCCGTAAAGAAAACCCGGAACCGATATAAATGGTTATAACTGCATTGTTATTCGTCCGATATTAATTATAATGGTACCGTTGTAAAGGAGATCCTCTACAGATTCTAACCATATCAAAATATTTTATGGCAGGGTCGTAGTCGGCCTGTCAATCGCGGACAAAGCCGGCCTGTTTTAACGGTTTTTTTTACACACGCAAATGCCGTAAAGAAAACCCGTAACCGATATAAATGGTTATAAATGCATTATTATTCGTCCGATATTAATTGTAATGGTACCGTTGTAAAGAAAATCCTCTACAGTTTCTAATAATATATAAAATAGTTTATGGCAGGGTCAGAGTCGGCCTGTAAATCGCGGACAATGTCGGCCTGTTTTAACAGTTTTTTTTACACACGCAAATGCCGTAAAGAAAACCCGGAACCGATATAAATGGTTATAAATGCATTATTATTCGTCCGATATTAATTATAATGGTACCGTTGCAAAGAAGGACCTCCACAGTTTCTAATGATGTTAAAATATATTATGGCAGGGACAGTGTCAACCTGTTAATCGCGGTCAAAATTGACCGAAAAATACCGTTTTGTTTTTGTACACAAAACAATGTCTTGAGGAAAACACGTAAAAGCTTAAAGGCGTTATAAAAGCATCCTTTTTCCAACCGACCATACATTTTTGGTACCGTTGTTACGGTATTCTTCCACTGTTTCTAAATATGTAAAAAATATTGTGAGAAAGCATAATATGAAATAAGGCGAAGCATCAAAGCGAAAATGGTTATAAATGCATTATTATTCGTCCGATATTAATTATAATGGTACCGTTGTAAAGAAGAAACTCCACAGTTATTAACCATGTCAAAATAATTTATGGCAGGGTCAGAGTCCGCCTGTAAATCGCGGACAAAGTCAGCCTGTTTTAACGTTTTTTTTACACACGCAAATGCCTTAAGGAAAACCCGGAAAAGGTAAACGGGGTTATAAAAACAGTATTATTGACTCGATATTAATTATAATGGTATTGTAGTACAGAAGAACCTCCACAGTTTCTAACCATGTAAAAATATTTTAAGGCAGGTTCAGATTCAGCCTGTAAATCGCGGTCAAAGTCGGCCTATTTTAACGTTTTTTACACGCGCAAATGCCTATAGGACTACCCGGAAAAGGTGATAAAATCATCACTTTCCCAACCGACCATAAATTAATGATACCATTGTAATGTAAACAAAGGACCTATTCCTACGGCCGTGTTAATACCAATATGAAAAGATGCCATATCAATCCACAACCCCTGGGTAGGTAGATGGGCACCTTAGACCACTAAGTCACGGTAACTCCGTCTGTTACTGCTACTTTTGACATTGATATTACCAGTTAAATGTCAATTTGGTGACATGGTTCATGCAATACCCTGAAATTTTCCGGGGACACAGTAACAACAACTGCAAATATATATATATATATTATGATATGATTATATATTGTATATATGGGTAGATTGCTCACTATGTATTGTTCACGATGTCTATACATAGTTATTTACGGGTGCATACCTTCACTGAAAAGTACCGAAAAGCACCGAATAGCACCGAAAAGCACCGAAAAAACACTCAATTTCTCGCTATATATATGCAATATATCGTTTCTAGTGTGTGTTAACGGGTTTAATTAGTTAATTAATGGTTATATGGTTGTATGTCTATACTACAAAATTGGATAAATATCGGCAATATACCGACCGAAATGCTTTTCCTGTGAAGACCGAAAAGCACTCAATTTCTCGCTATATATATATATGTATATATATATAGTTCCTATAAACGGATTTAAATTAAATAAAAGTTAAGAAAAACATGTGTGGAAAAATACCAAATAAGCCAGATACTCCATTCTGATTTCGTAAATACTGTACAGATATTTACGGATCATTGTAATTTCCTGCAACGATATCTATTCATACGACACACGAACACTTACACTGATCTTAATTAAGTAGACAAATGCTTCTGCTATTCACAAATTCACAGGATGAATTTCACTTCGTTCTTAAATGTCCTTTATTATAATGATGTTAGGAATGCATTAATTCCGAAATATTATAGAATTCGACCTAATATGTTCACGTTTATTAAACTACTTAATAGCTCAAACAAAACTGTATTTAGAAAGCTAGCCATGTATTGTTTAACATGCTTTAAAATAAGAGAAAATGTCATATATGTAGTGTTAAATAGAAATACATTTAAAAAAAAATAAGATCAGAAATATGTAACTGTTTCTATATTTGTAAACCTATATGCATAACATTGTGTGACCACTGTGTATTAAACCCATCCATGTACCATTCTCACGAAATATGTTCACGAAATATACTTCGTGTTTATTTAGATTATTTATTCTTTAAAATGATGTGTGTTTTGTGTGTACTTCAACGCATGTTGTTATTTATATGTATGTTAATAACGATGAGCTTCGCATGCTTAAGTCAAAAATAAACTATTCTGTTTTGTTCTGTTCTATATTTGCAAATGCAGCAGCATCATACTAAAACAATCCCAGAAAAAAAATTGAATATCAACCGACATAAACGTCAGAAATGATTCGATGCACGATGTGAATAAAAATTTAGTTTAAGTAATACGACACAAAGAAACTTTTTTAGTTTACGGATCATTTCGGCTTAGAGGACTGAGACAGTCATGTAAAATATCAAATAAAATATATAGTTATAATCAACTGGTAGCAAGTTATAAATATATCGGCAATATACCAACCGAAAAGCACTTCATGCAGTTTATCATCTTATACGTAAATTGGTGTAAATGTTTTAAGTATTTCTAATTGACGTGAAACTCTTAAATAGAAATTGCAGCATGACTTTTAGTTAATGTGCTTTGTATTAATAATAGCGATTTTAATCGTTCCATTAAAACCATTTATTGCGCGAGCATCGAGACACTTTTGGGTTATTGATGTTAGCACAATTCAAGGTGACACAATAGTATCAGTTTTTAATTATGTGTAATTTCATTCGCACCTCTCGCTTAACTCAACATTCAAAGGCACGCGCACTTTCACACTTTATTAGCGCCGTCTTTAATCTGTTCTATTTCTATTTACAGAACAGATTGATGTGAACTTAGTGAACACAATTATTTTAACTAATGCAAGCTAGAATTAATATATGACTACTTGCTATACAATCATTATCATTCGAAAATGGATCTTATTTAATTGTGGTTCCTTCTTTGAACTTGAGCTGTCCGCCGACATTTAGAATAGGTAGTGTCAGTAATAAATGTATTGCTTCAGACTCACATGTTTTTTTTTAAGATATGAAAGATGCAAATGTGTCTAACTTATATTGTTTTCTGGTCTTTAAGCTATCTTATATATGTGACTACGTGCTATTTTGTTGGAGAAATGAAAGATTCAAATGTGTCTTATTTATATTTTATCCATGTATCATGTGTATTCAGTGTCATGCGAAAATATATCTTATTTCTTAATTTCCATCTTCACACTTTATTAGCGCCGTCTTTAATTAGTTCATTAAATTAATTAATTTAATATAATGTGCAACGGTGAGGTGGATCAATGCTCGTTGTTAATTTAAATTACACACCACTTCAGCAATAAATGAAATCAGTTATTTTGGCTGTAAATCCATTTTTTCCGTACAGTAGCCATGTTCCTGTGTATTGAGCTGATAAGATCACCACAGCAAGTTGCTAATACACAGTGTAGACTTAAACGAAATTGGTTATTTTGACTGTAAATCCAATTTTTCCAGTACAGTAGCCATTATGGCCATGTTCCTGTGTATTGAGCTGATACGATAACCACAGCAGGTTGCTAATACACAGTGTAGACTTCCCCTGTTTTATTATAGTATTTGTTATTTACCTGCTTGGAATAAATGACGTGTATTCATTCGGGTCTGATGGCGTTTTGTTAAAGGTCATTTAATGCGAAAAGCTGGTTTTCTGACATAATTTTTCAATCATTCAAATAAAAAAAAAATAAACAATGAATGTGTAATTTAATTCTCAACTCTCGCTTGACTCAACGTTCAATGGGACGCGCATAGTTCTTTTTATAAATTATGTACAAATATAATATGCTATACATTGTTGTTGATTTACTCAAGAAGTACCAGAAAGAAGCATTGTTATGTAAAAAGCGCTTTACTTTTTCAAAATTCTACATTAAATAAAGAAATATCGTATTATTTTTTAAGTGTACGTGCTTGATATATATTCATTAAAATAGCAGTTTTTTTTTAAACAATCGGACTTTAACCTTTAATTTGATGCAAATGAAAAGAAGAACTGCCTTTTTTATTTTTAAACTTAAATCAATATTTAACGAAGTCATTATTGACTAAATAAATATGTACATTTTTCCACTCCATTAAAATTGGCCCTTATAGTTTACTTTCATGTATATATAGAATAATTGAGTGCTTTTCGGTGATTCTGTGCTGGCGCGATAGTGCTTTTCGGTTGCAAATAAAAATACTATTGTGCGTGATCTTTAAACTTATATCAATATTTAACGAAGTCATTAATGACTTTATTAATACGTACATGTTTTAAATCCATTATAAACGGCACTTATAGCTTACTTTCATGTAAATATGAAAAAATTGAGTGCTTTTCGGTGATTCTGTGCTGTCGCGGGAGTGCTTTTCGGTCTTCCCATGAAGTGCTTTTCGGTCGGTATATTGCCGATATTTATCCAATTTTGGGCATTAATACATCATAATAAACACAAGGGAGTATAAATATGCATGAAATATAACCATTTAAATCTAATTTAGTCCGTTTACACACAATAGAAACGCAAGTTTTCATATATATAGCGAGAAATTGAGTGCTTTTTGGTCTTCACATGAAGTGCTTTTCGGTCGGTATATTGCCGATATTTATCCAATTTTGGGCATTGATACATCATAATAAACACAAGGTAGTATAAATATGCATGAAATATAACCATTTATAACTAATTTAGTCCGTTTACACACAATAGAAACGCAAGTTTTCATAAATATAGTTAGAAATTGAGTGCTTGTCGGTCGTCACATGAAGTGCTTTTCGGTCGGTATATTGCCGATATTTACCCAATTTTGGATAATACATCATAATAAACAAAAGGTAGTATAAGTATGCATAAAATATAACCATTTATAACTAATTTAATCCGTTACACACAATAGAAACGCAATTTTTCATTTATATAGCGAGAAATTGAGTGCTTGTCGGTCGTCACATGAAGTGCTTTTCGGTCGGTATATTGCCGATATTTACCCAATTTTGGATAATACATCATAATAAACAAAAGGCAGTATAAGTATGCATAAAATATAACCATTTATAACTAATTTAATCCGTTACACACAATAGAAACGCAATTTTTCATTTATATAGCGAGAAATTGAGTGCTTTTCGGTCTTCACATGAAGTGCTATTCGGTCGGTATATTGCCGATATTTATCCAATTTTGGGCAAAATGTAGTATAGACATACAATCATATAACCATTAATAACTAATTAAACCCGTTAACATACGCTAGAAACGATATATTGCATATATAGAGAGAGAAATTGAGTGCTTTTCGGTGCTTTTCGGTGATTGTATGGGCCGACTTAAATACCAATAGAGCGTGACACGAACACAGCACAATTGTTTATTTCGGCAAACATTTTGATATAATTTGCTTTTAAACATAGCTTTTAATGACCATTGATAGATGAATAATGTTATACTATTGTTTGTAATTTCAAAACATGTTACTTGGTGATGTTATTCACGTTCAATAAATACATCAGTTATTCTTATTAACCTGATGCCTGTTGTCTGCTAATGTTACAATACGACGCTTAAAAATGTGGATTGCATAAAGTTAAAGGTCAAATTCCGTTTGCACTATAATACTTGTAATAATGCATTATAAATATGTCAAGCATGTTCACTTTAACAAATACGATACTTCTTTATGTAATGTAGAATTTTGCAAAGGTAAAGCGCTATATATATGACAATGTTTTATTTTTTTTCTTGTTGATTAAAAACAAAAACAAAATATACCAATACATATAATATGTGTACATACATTTTTAAACAAATATAATGAATCACGTGATGTTTTTATAATTTTGTTAAGCGTGCGTGACATTGAACGTTGATTTAAGCGAGTTATGCGATTTAAAAACTGATACCACTCAGCTTGATTTATAATTCATGTTCCAACGCGCCAATGTATTTAATTAAATGGTTTCATGAAATTGTGTTTAAAAGCATAACGATTGAAATTATGTAAGAAACACAGTTTTGCACATAAAATGATCGCCAACAGACCCGAATAAATACACTTCATAAATGCCAATCAGATAAAAAACAATTCAAATAATAAAACAGGGGAAGTCTACACTGTGTATTAGCCACCCGCTGTGGTTATCCCTATGTATCAGCTCTATCTCAGGCACCTGGCTACTGTTATGAACAAATTGGATTTACTGAAAATAACTGATGTCATCTATTGCCAAATTGTTATGTACATTTAAAATAAACAACGAGAGTGGACCCACATCATTGTTGCACATTAGTATAAACTTCACTGTAATCTGGGCGCCCCGTAATCTGTTATTTAAATAGACATAACCTTAATAAAGACGGCGCTAATTAAGTGTGAAGTTGGATATTAAGAAATAAGATCCATTTTCGCATTACCCTGGCAGTATAGCATGTAGTATTATATCAATAAGACACATTTGAATCTTTCATTTCTTCGAAAAAATAAGCACGTAATCACAGGTAAAGAAGCTACATTAAGCGCACTGAAAAAGATGAATTGGACACATTTGCATCTTTCATTTATTACAAAGCATGTGAATCTGTACAATACTTTTATTACTGACACATTATTCTTAAAGTCGACGGACAACATAAGAGGGAACCACAATTAAATAAGATCCATTTTCGCAGGATAGTGGTTTTTTAGAAAGTATTCACATATTAATTTTAGCTTGCATAAGTTACAATAATAAGTGCGCGTGCCATTGAACGTTGAGTTAAGCGAAAGGTGCGAATTAAAATCTGAAACTATTATGTCATCTGTACTAACATCATTAACTCAATGGTGTCAAATCGCCCATAGTCAATTAAAGGGACATTTTCATTTTTTGAAGTAGTTAAAAACCAACTTGTAGTGAGTGATATTTTGATGCAACCAATTGAAACTTTTGACTTAAAATGACGAAAAATCGGATATGGGTACATTGTGTGTGCTATGTATAAAACATGACACTACAAAATCGTATGTATAATATACTCTGTAAGAGACGTTACATATTATGACAGTTCAAATTTAAACCACAAAATTGACAACTATCCAAAGATATATCATTCATTTTAGTGAAGGAATGATATATTATAATAACCATGAAAAGTTTTTCCGTTTGACTATGCCTTTAACGGAATAATTTTTCATAATAATATATATAAAATAAACGAGATCAATTATACCTTTCTTTCATGTATAGTGTACATGTAAGACAAACAGATTCTTTCAATTAATCGCTGTCATTACATCAGCCTATTAGCATCTCATTCACAATGAAATAATTTGCATTTCACGTGTGCAGAAAATGATACATATTTTGGTAAAAGGCATTGTACTTCTTTTTAGCGTTTCTTACAAAAGTATAAGCACGCATTGCAGAAAGATCTTTTTAGAACAAAAAAATCAACGAAAGACTGACTTGCCTTTCGCTAGTAGTAAAATCGTTTTAAACGTCTACTGTAAACAATACCACAAGCTGAAATAACTGCACAAAAATATGAGATTGTAAACGTATATTGCATTTAACACGAAAGAGAGAGAGAGAGAGAGAGAGAGAGAGAGAGAGAGAGAGAGAGAATTTAACACGAGAGAGAGAGAGAGAGAGAGAGAGAGAGAGAGAGAGAGAGAGAGACTTGAACGCTCCAAGGCTGCGGGTCAAAACTTGTACGAATTGGTCCAAAATCAACGAATTAGTATGCATTCATAGTTCAATGTTCTCGTTTAAAGTAAAATTCACAAAAAAACTCAAATTCGTATATTCGAGCTCTCATCATGATTTTTATTTCAGTCTTCATGAAACGAGTCTTAATTTCTACAGATTTTTTGTTATTGTACGAATGAGTAAGTGCTAATTATTAGATCTAGTTGATTAAGTGCACACTGATTTTGAAACATGAAATAATAATGTAAATAGCATTCATTTCTGTGAACTCAGGTTTA
Source organism: Dreissena polymorpha (assembly GCF_020536995.1). Taxonomy (NCBI): domain Eukaryota; kingdom Metazoa; phylum Mollusca; class Bivalvia; order Myida; family Dreissenidae; genus Dreissena; species Dreissena polymorpha. The sequence goes on along the minus strand of NC_068368.1, from coordinate 43,775,189 downwards.
TTCGCGAATATTAGTATGTTCAGTAGTCAGGCTAGAGACCGGCCGGAATGAAAATAATGAGCTATGTAACAGAACTTGTTTTCATTGTACAGATAAGATCGAGGATGAAATACATGTACTCGTTCACTGTCCGTTGTATGTTGATGTTCAGGAGGGTTGACATAATTTACAACTAATATAGTCTTTAATTGTAAGCTATGTAAATATTGTCGTTGTTATTAGGGTCTGTTAGTTTTAAATCAAGCGTGGGTAACCATTGCTAATGAGTTAATTTCCGACCTGGTCAAAGGTGATACTTGATTTCTTAAACCATTTTATATTATGCGCGTTAGTGCATCTTATCGCAGTGTCATTGTTTTACGTAAACATATTTATATATCTATAAACGGTTACTAGATTTACCGAAAGCGCGGGTACACATTAATGCTCGTGTAAACACGTTCATAAAAATATAAATTGCATCAAGATTATGACTTTGTTGAAATTATGATCTGTTTACGTCGTATTTGCTCAATCAGCATTTAGTAGTATAAGTCTTATAATCTAAGTAATTTACGTCATCAACAATGCCACCAAAACCGTTTATGCGATTCTAATTAAGAGCGCAGTATTTAGCAGATTTGAATAGAAACCAACAATCGTTAAGTCATGTAACGCGCTAAAGAAATTACATAATCATGATGGCCATTGAAGAAACATGCCTAATTTGTGAAATTTCTGAAGTCGCGAATTCTTCAGAATGGTGAAAATGAGTCGCGAACTTGCAATATTTGCGAAAAAAGTGAGGTTTCAAATTGTGATTTTTTAAAGATTAAATGTAGTAAATAGTTAGTATTCAATATTTTCATTTTTTTTACACTTCATTTATTCGGAAATTTAAACATCGCATGCCATTAAACTGAAATAATGACCATATGATTATATCTTCAATATACTTAGTATAAGGATATATACTTAGTATAAGAATAATTTCGTGTGAACGCATCTCCTCTTGCAATTTCAATTGATTTTCTTTCAACTCATGGACATTATTCAGGGCGACATGCAGTTGTGCGTAATTGCAGAAAGTTATATACTGTCTATTATTTAGAAAGTTATGGCCCTTGGAATATCTGATTCTATTAACCCCAATTGTTCCTGAATCTGAATACCTAATTCCCCCATACAAAGGTTAATACTTATGTGTAAATTGTTATTCATGATAACAATTCACTGTCTCAGTAAAACGGCTATTACCGTCAAATACAGTATTTATACAGTATTCCGTATATGAAAAAGTGTTCATTTTATAAAGCATGTATGTTTCCTTGGTTAAAAAAAAACAAAACTATTCATATGTTGAATAAGGTTGAGCATTTTGATCGAGGCAATGTAAAAAAAAAACACGCTTGTATGTGTTAGTGTTATTCTATTATATCATTAAAATACCCTTGTAAATGTTTGGTCATATCTTCTGACCACATCTAGAATATCAGAACCCATACTACGGAATTTCAATAACATCTTTTGCAAAAATTGATTGTGTATATTTGTAAGTATTATACTGAATAATACAGTTAAATCCGTATCAACTCGCTTTCAACTGTGTTTCTGTTTTTGGAGTTTTTAATATGCATTGTTTATTCGTACACAGTACGGTGTGCCATACCTGTAATAGTGAGAATTGAGCCATGAATACATTGTATCCAAAATGAATACACAAGATCCTTATCAGTTAATTCATTATAGGCTTTTCTCCAGAAATGAGATACACAGTAGATTCGCTGCCGCCTAATACACAACTCATAGTGAAACATTTGTAATTGAAAAATAAATGACCGCACACTATAGAAACGTCATTATAATTATCATGTTTTTTGATATTACTTGTTTTATCACAATCGTATATAAAGTAGGACGAGATTATTAATAGCACTATCCGGATTCCGTACTTTAATAATACTTGTTAGGATTTTCAACTAAATTTTTTGAGTCCCCTAAACCGAAATTTTCATAAAGGACCACACTCGTGTCACTTATATGCAACGTTATGAATGCCCAAGTAACGGTCATTTGGTCACGCTTGTTCAATATTTGTGCCCGCCTGAGCCCCTCCCCTGTGATGACCCCACCAATTTAAGGTAAAACCTAAGAAATTGGTCGTATGCATGCGCGATAAGAATTTTCATCCTTCTTTGTCCACATCTCACCTGAATCAATTTCTCTTGTATGAACGGAACATGAATATATTGTTTTTTCTTCACATCAAATCTCGTTCATTGTACATTAAACCATATTTACAGGTTGTTTTCGTCGTCGGTGCAAACGACATCGGCACAAAGACCCCGGTTCGAGTTTTCGAGGACATCGTGGCACTCTGTATGGTTTTGAGAATCTAAGTATGAAATCCGAACTTTGCTTGTATTGAAATGCATATATATTTGAAAGTATTTTAAGTATCAAAATGGGTTTGATAAATTTCATACTTGATTTACAAATAGACAGATAATTCAATAAGTATAATGGACAAATCGTCATTGATTGCATTGGACTCCGAATATACAACGAAAAAAAGTCTAAAGGTATATTTACAATGATATGCACAACCATTTTTGTACTTCCGTCACTTTTTTGAAATTTAATTTAAACCACACCATTATTGAAAACGTTTGTTTCGAACGCTAACCATTCTGACCAATTTTTTTACAAAACCGCGATCACGTAGAAGCGAGTTATTTTATGCCGATGGAAGTTTTCTAGTATGCATGACAAACACAAGATCCAAAATGCGTTTTGGGCTCGTTCGATGTTTTAACAAATATTTTACTGTTAACTAAAATGCCACGCCCGACTTGTCATTAAAATCCAGAGAGTCAAACGAAATGCACATCCACATTATGCTCTCTTTCAATTTATCTTAATTTTATTTTTAATCTTATCGAAGTTACAATAATGCATGACAAACAAACAATCCTAAATACGTTTTGCATTTGATGATGCTTTGAATAAATAATTTACTGTTAAAAACAAACCACGTTCATATGTCGTCGCTAATTCTATCGAAAATGCGTTTAAACTATGTGTCGTATTCTGAGAAAACTGGGCATAATGCATGTGCGTACAGTGTCGTCCCAGATTAGCCTGTGCAGTTCACACAGGCTTATGAGGGACGACACTTTCCGCCTTAATTGTATTTTTGCTAAGAAGAGACTTCATTTAAGGATGTTCGATCGTTTTGTGAAATTTTTCAAAATATCCGGAATGCTATAATTTTTTGTATGGTGATTAATGAATCTGTATCTGAAATTAATATAAAATAAAAAAGAGAGGTCACCGTGAATAATTTTGAGATAACGAAGGTTTTTAAATGCCATGTGCGTTTGAAAAAAGGTCATTTTTGTGGGGCATAAATTTGGGGGTACGGTAAAATGTTTTTGTGTAATACATTTAAAATGGCATAATAGTATTGAGATTGCATTAGATTAGCAACTGTAACATGTGTATTATCATAGTGAACAGTTTTAAAACCAAAAATTATGGAAATCGTAAAAAATAATGAGAAATAAGTATGACTAGTTTTTTGTTTGTTTTGAATTTTTTATTGCACAGTTCAAAATAGATAACATGCAATACAGATACATATTTCTGTTGATGTAATATTCATATTCATTTGAAGTTCTCAATAATTAAAGGAAACTAGCTAAGCATTAAAATGAAGTAAAGAAATTGATAGGTCACCGTGGATTTTTTTTTGCTATAGAAATTTTAATATGGACTTAATTTCAAAAATACAATGACATTGTAATAGTAATTAAAACATATCTATATAATAACTGCTCCATAACAATTAAATTATCAACTGAAATGTGATACACGTAGAAATATTTATAATGTATATTGTTATGAACATATTTCAGATGTAACAACTGAAAAAACAATGTTGATGTTCAAATAAACATCTTAAATTAACCCACCCACCTGTTACCCATGTTGTTGGTTGTAAATTGAACATATGTACTAGGTATTTTAAAATTATTTTTAGAACTGTGTGATGTGTATTTAAAGACAAGAGGCCATGATGGCCCTGTATCGCTCCACTGCTGAAAAAAGACTGAAACAAATATTCTCCGCATGTGCAGATACTTAAATATAGGCCCTATTTAAGCACATGTACAATTTTGTGACCACCTGGGCTGGGTCAAATTTAACCCCAGGGGCATAATTTGAGCAAACTTTGTAGAGGACTACTATATCTCACTCCATACAAAATGTGGTGGCCCTAAGTCTTAGATGTAGAGTTAAGGACAAGAATATTTTTAACGTTTTCAAAAAATAAGCAAGATACAAGCGTATATAATGTTCAATTTTGTGACCCGCGGGTCAGGGTCAAATTTGACCCAAAGTAACAAACTTGGTAGATGACTTTAAGATGTTCCTGCATACCAAATTTGGTAGCCATAGTCAGAATGGTTTTCGACAAGATTTTTAAAGATTTCACAAAATAGGTGCTTTATAAGCGTTTATTAAATTTTGTGACCCCCCGCAGCAGGGTCAAAGTTGACCCCAGAGGCATTATTTGAACAAATTTGGTAGAGGTTTATAAGATGTCACTACATTCCAAATTTGGTAGCCCTAGGCCCATTAGATATGGACAATTTTTTTTTAAAGTTTTCACAAATTAAGCACTTTATAAGCATATGTTCAGTTTTGTAACCCCCGGGGCAGTTTCAAATTTAACCCAAGGGGCATAATTTGAACAAACTTGGTAAAGAACTATTACATGTCACTACATACCAAATTTGGTAGCCCTATGCCATACTAATATGAACAAGAAGATTTTTAAAGTTTTCACAAAAAATGCCTAATATAAGCATACGTTCAATTTTGTGACCCTCAGGGCAGGGTCAAACTTGACCCTAGGGGCATAATTTGAACAAACTTGGTAGAGGACTATAAGATGCCACTACATACCAAATTTGGAAGCCCAAGGCCCAATGGTTATGGACGAAAAAATATGTGAAGTTTTCACAAAATAGACCCTATATAAGCATATGTTCAATTTTGTGACCCCGGGGCAGGGTCAAATTTGACCCCAGGGGCATAATTTGAACAACGTTGAAAGAGGAACATTCCTAAGAAATTTCATCACAATTGGACCAGTAGTTTAGGAGAAGAAGATGTTTAAAGAAAACGTTCAGGCACGCACGCACGACGGACACAGAATCATAACATAAGCCCCGCTGGCCTTTGGCCAGTGAAGCTTAAAACAACAAAGAATACAATAAGTTGGGAAATTATGTTTCACACACCATCTGTGGTTTAATGCACTGCCAAAAATATCTTACAACTTAGGTGAAACATGAGAAATACAACTGACATAAGAATCACAACTATGTTCGTCATCGAGAAGGAAAAACAATTATGTAACAGCTATTAGATTTCATAGCTTATCTATATACAAGATGCAAATTACAATTGGTTAGATGTCAGGCAACAAATAACTCGCTATTGTACATATTATTTTCTCTGATTTTGTTACTCTGATTTGTCCGTTTGTAACCTCTGACAGGGGGCTTCTCAAACCACTCAGTCCGTTTCTTTTTGATACAGGACTCAAATGTTTAAGTTGAAATCCACTTCCTGCAACTTTCCTTGCAACACCTTGACTTATAACTTTTGTATCAATTATGGTTTGTAAAGATTTGATGTTGGAAGCAACATTTAGTTACACATTGTATGTTAACACTGCTCGGTAAAAGCTGAATGAATATTTGTTAACAATTTTTGGTCAACAGGAACAGAGTTCACTAACTTTTGTAAAGCTAAAATATCCTGTATAGCGCCATGTGCCATGTATAATTCACCAATGACGTCTTTAACTAAATGTTCCCGCTTATATGATTTCATATTTGGTAATATTTCCTTTAACATTTTTAAGTATCTAAAAAGCCACAAATATTTTGCTGAAACTCAAACATTTTTCAACAAGTATGGATAGCACGGAGCAACACTTTACAATCAAAAGACTCTATATTATGCCCAACTGAAATAATTGGTGAACATTTCTGTAAGAATGTTATAAAACTTGTCAATGCAGATTTGATGGGGACAGCTGTTACTGTTTGTCTCTTGACAAGCATAGAGTCGCTAACAACTGTCACTCCAGTTATTTCTGACGCTTGCAAGGAAATCTTCTTCTCATGAATCACATATGTTGAAAATTGACCAGTTGAATGCACTGCAGCTATCTGAATTATGTGAGAAGTGTGCTCTGAAAAAACAAAACAAAAATTTTAAATAGAAATTGCACAAAATCCATTTTAGCCCCGTTAATCACAGAGCCCTGGGTCGCTCCCCCAAGTACAATGTAAACTTCTTAAAATACATTTGAAGTGTTTACAATAAATATAAAAGGTAAAAACATTGCCCCCCACCAGGACAGGACTTTTTTTTAAGCTTAATGTGAACAATCGTAGAAGAGGTTCCTTCACATTCATTCTCTATGCATTGTGGTTTAAGAGAATTTTCAGTTGAAGGGTTATTGATCGGAAACAATTTTCACACTTATTGTGACCTTTGACTAAGTGACCATAATTTAAATGGGGGTTATATACTGTCCAATTATCCCTATGCACATGGAGAGTAAAAAGCCAATCAGTGAAAAAGTTGACAAATTATTGATCGGAAACTTAATGATCTACCCACAGACAAACATCCAGCAAAACAATATTAACTCTCTCTTCCAAGGGGGGCATAATAACTGTTATTATGAAAATTGAAACGCTCTTTTCTTCCATTCATGGATATATCAAAGTAAGTTGTTGGCATCTAATGATCTTATGTATTCATAAATCTGAAGAAGCGAAGAGAAGAGTGTTTAAATTCTTAAATGATGCACAAAAATGTACTAAAGCCAGTTGTGGGTAATGTAACATTGCATCATCTTAGTGGTATTTACTATCATTTTATCAATAAAGATTAAGAATGATGTATTATATGAAAGCAAAATGAGAAATTAGTCTGAACATAACTCTTGTTGCAATTCAATCATATGCTAGGTTGACCAACAATTCACACGATATCTCTTACACATTGAGTTACTCAGCAGTAGCAGGTTGAATTATGTTATACATGTAAGTAAATATGTATATTTTTTAATAGAAGTTCAACTTTGGAGATTTAGAGTACCTAAATACCTGAATTGGACCAAGATAAACTTCTGTATGTGCAACACTGTGAATAAGGAATATGTTAAAAATAAACTTTACCTAACCCTCTTGTTTCCAAATCAAAGAAAACAAATTCCTTCCCAGTAGTGTCTAGCCCTGCTGGACCAGGCTTGGGTATAGGTGGGGGTATAGTTGTAACTTCAACGTCTTGGTCCTCTATGTTTGAACTGTATGTTGGTCCCGCTCGTACTTCTTGCACTGTCCTTTGAATGCCTGAACAGAAAAACAGAATTTCAAATTGGAAAATTTGCTTGCACCTTCATGGGTTATCTCCGATTTTTATTTAAAGAAATGATTACACAGCACATTAATGCTTTTACAATAATCAATTTACAAACATTAGCATATGCTTTTAAATGTTACTACTACTTTGCATATATAATTGATGGATCTATTGATACAATCTACAACAAGAAATGTGTCCACACGACACGGATGCCCCAAACTCCAACTTTGTAACTATATAAAAAAATAATCCATACAATTGTAAGAAACCCAGTTTGGTGAAGATCGGATGAAAACTACTTAAATTAGAGAACAGGCACGAAAAGTGTGAGGGACTGACCGACCAACGGACAGTGCGAAAACTATGTCGCCAATTGGAGGCATACAAATGAAGAATACTGTGTTTTAAATATAAAATGCCCATAATTAAAAATACCGTTCGAGTTTTAAGTCTTATGCGTCACTGTTTTGCTGCACGAGTAACAGCTATAGCCTTTCTTTTTTTGTGCTGAAGGTCATGGAGAAGGGCCAGTTTCGATGTGAAAGTCCCAGGTGAAACACCCAGTTTTTGATTTACCTGAAACAGATTGCAGTAAATGACAGAACAGTTGACAATGCACAATGCTAGAATATGCTTATGCGGAATAAAATAATATGAAATAATGTCACTAATTTACAAAAGTTACAACATTTTATAAGACCTAGTGATCTACATACACACAAATAATAATTAATGCAAGCCCTTTATTTTCAAAACCAATACGTATTTGACAAATTGAGAATATTTATGTTTTGTAAACTTGTAAAATTTCATATTTATTACCGGTATTAATAACTAGGACTGCAGGAAGAAAATAAACTTATGTCACTTTAAAATATACATGTTTAACTAAGGACAACCATTCACATTCTACTGTAATTGTGTTTACTGGCAGTAAATCAGACAAAATATGAAGGAAAAATATAGCAAGTACAATATAAAAAATGTATGCATGTAGACTACACGCGAATTACTTAGAGATAACTATCTGAATGTATTCAAAAGTATCAGTAATTTAGACAATAAATCATGATATAATGCACCAATGTACCAAAAAGACAAAGAAGTCTTACCCAAATGCAAGCTTTGTGATCATGTCATAAACTCTGCCATGTTTCCGTCCAGTAGCCGCATTATTTACTGCACCACAATTGCTAAACTGTATGTCCAAAACACATGCCTGTCCGAAATCCATGCTTTCTACAGTGTTAAGTAAATTCATGGGCACTTGACAAGCACTGCATGCTAAAAGCGATTCGGTCAATGTGTCGAGTTCAACGACACGTCTACCAATTTTATATCCAACTAGCATCGCTGTTGTCACATGTGGTCACGCTTACCAACGAACCGATAGAAAAATCGTCAAAATAACAGTGGTCATACCGGAAATCCTGATTGTCGGTGGAAATAGTCTTTCTATTGAAATCCACATTGTTCTTTTGAACGTTGTTGTTTTCAATACCTTTTAAGTTTCGTTTTGTATTCCGAATTATATCCAAATTAGACATTTTAAATGAAAATTATTAAGCCAAGTATCTGATTCTCATTGTTGACAAATTATCGTTTCGTTATCAATAGACACATTTGCACAGAAAATAACATCTACGGCGTAAGCAAGCGTTTCATCGATGTCGATCACGAAGTGACGTCAAGCAATCGAACGCTTGGTTTCAATGCAGTAAATCTCGAAAATATGTAAATGCCGAAAATTTGAAGGCGCATTATCAAAACAGTAAAACTAGAATTTACACTCGTTTATTCCAACCTAATATTTTGAAACCGTGAAAATATATAAAGGTTTTTAATTTTCACGATATAGTGAATCAATTACCGTAAAGTGGAAACGATCGAACATCCTTAAACGAAAAATGTCATAACAACGAAGAGTGTCGACCCTGTTTAGCCTGTGTGGACTGTATGTTAAATATTTTGAGGTTAAACTAGTTTTTTTCGTCACTGAAATGACCACACACGATATACGTCACAAATCTCCTAATTTAAATTTAAAGCCACAAGGCAATGCAAAATTAATAAAACATTATCTTATGAAAAGGAATGAAGATGTTTCGATTAAAGATTTATAAATTTACAGAAAAAGATTTTATGTTAGTCAATTGTGTTTTGCTATGAGCGGGGATGTGCGAATAACTGTAAACTTTTGCTGAGCAAGTCATTCACTATTAAATTATTCATGCTATTATACAGAATTGCAGTTTACCTACATATTTTTCAAAAGGTCAGATAGCTTAATTGGTAGAGCAACCCAGGCCGGTATCATTAGATGGCTCATGGGTGGGTTCGATTTCGAATCCCGATCTGAACTTCGTAGGTAAACTTGTGGTTGCAAGGCTGGAAACTGATAGTGTGACAATTTGTTTTCGGCGGGGTTTTGGGCTAACCGTTCAGTTCATCAGTTCGTCCGGTCACATGAAACCGTTTAATATGGCCTGTTTGTTGTTTAATTGCTGATTAACATATTTGACACAAATCGTGCAGTCCCGCTTTAACTCCTTATTTATGTTGGCTATATTGCACTTTACCGGTACGCTGCCGTCATGGATTCCGAAATTTTCGCAACTTAACACTAATTATAAGGGCTTGAGTTATAGTGCGTACCGGTAAAGTGCAATTGCCCCGGACTGTTTAGTTGCTCTTATCCGCAGTTGGTATTCGAACCATATATACTTCAGATGTGTGCCGACATAAGGTAATTTTATCTATTTTAAAAACAGCAGCTTTTGTGCGATTTTAAAACACAAAAGTTATTTAGTTACAAGGACTGTTCTGTTGCTCTTATCTGCAGTTGGTTTTCGATCCATATATGTTTCTTCCAGATTGGTGTAAAATAAGGGTTTATATGAACTACACAGTCGGCAAATTATCACCATTTTACAAACGGAAGCTTTTGTGGGCTTTTCAAACATTGCCTCGTGTGACCTTTTGAACTGACAATATACCGTTCTAAATCATAAAACAATTTCAATGAAATGTACGTGTAATTCTTTGGAAACGTTTTTCTAAGCAAGTTAAGTTTGCTATTCAACAGAATTGCAGTTTACCCATATATTTTTCAAAAGCTCAGAATAGCTTAATTGGTAGAGCAACCCAGGCCGGAATCATATCTTATTTAGATGGCTAATGGGTGGTTTCGGGTTCGAATCCCGATCTGACCTTCGTAGGTAAATTGTGGTTGCAAGGCTGGCAACGGATAGTATGACAATCTGTTTTGGGCGGGGTTTTGGGCTAACAGTTCAGTTCATTAGGTCACATGAAACCCTTTAATATGGCCCGTTTGTTGTTGAATTGCTGATTAAAGTAATAATTGAAAGTTCATTTCCTTATTTTTTATAACAGTCTTTACGAACTCCAGGTTCTTCTGCTAGGAAGTGTCTTTAATGATTTAATTCAAATATTATCTGTATATATGTTGTGTGTTAGTTTCTTCACGGTGCGTATATTGTATATTGTCATCTAGAGTCCGTGGTTTCTTCTATTACAGGTTAATTGAGCTCGCTTTGATGCATCGCCTTATTTCATATTATGCTTTCTCACATTTTTTTTTACATATTTAGTAAAACAGTGGAAGAAAACCATAACAAAGGTACCAAAAATGTATGGTCGGTTAGAAAAAAGGATGCTTTTATAGCCCCTTTTAGCTTTTACGTGTTTTCCTCAAGACATTGTTTTGAGTACAAAAACAAAACGGTATTTTTCGGTCAATTTTGACCGCGATTTACAGGTTGGCACTGACCCTGCCATAAAATATTTTAACGTGGTTAGAAACTGTGGAGGTTTTTCTTTGCAACGGTACCATTATAATTCATATCGAATTAATAATAATGTTTTTATAACCCTATTTTCCTTTTCAGGGTTTTCTTTACGGCATTTGCGTGTGTAAAAAACCCCGTTAAAACAGGCCGACTTTGTCCGCGATTGACAGGCCGACTCTGACCCTGCCATAAACTATTTTATATATTATTAGAAACTGTAGAGGATCTTCTTTACAACGGTACCATTACAATTAATATCGGACGAATAATAATGCATTTATAACCATTTATATCGGTTCCGGGTTTTCTTTACGGCATTTGCGTGTGTAAAAAAAACCGTTAAAAAAGGCAGGCTTTGTCCGCGATTTACAGGCCGACTACGACCCTGCCATAAAATATTTTGATATGGTTAGAAACTGTAGAGGATCTTCTTTACAACGGTACCATTATAATTAATATCGGACGAATAATAATGCAGTTATAACCATTTATATCGGTTCCGGGTTTTCTTTACGGCATTTGCGTGTGAAAAAAAAACGTTAAAACAGGCCGAATTTGTCCGCGATTTACAGGCCGACTACGACCCTGCCATAAAATATTTTGATATGGTTAGAATCTGTAGAGGATCTTCTTTACAACGGTACCATTATAATTAATATCGGACGAATAATAATGAAGTTATAACCATTTATATTGGTTCCGGGTTTTCTTTACGGCATTTGCGTGTGTAAAAAAACCCGTTAAAACAGGCCGACTTTGTCCGCGATTTACAGGCCGACTACGACCCTGCCATAAAATATTTTGATATTGTTAGAATCTGTAGAGGATCTTCTTTACAACGGTACCATTATAATCAATATCGGACGAATAATAATGAAGTTATAACCATTTATATCGGTTCCGGGTTTTCTTTACGGCATTTGCGTGTGTAAAAAAAACGTTAAAACAGGCCGACTTTGTCCGCGATTTACAGGCCGACTACGACCCTGCCATAAAATATTTTGATATGGTTAGAATCTGTAGAGGATCTTCTTTACAACGGTACCATTATAATTAATATCGGACGAATAATAATGCAGTTATAACCATTTATATCGGTTCCGTGTTTTCTTTACGGCATTTGCGTGTGTAAAAAAAAACGTTAAAACAGGCCGACTTTGTCCGCGATTTACAGGCCGACTACGACCCTGCCATAAAATATTTTGATATGGTTAGAATCTGTAGAGGATCTTCTTTACAACGGTACCATTATAATTAATATCGGACGAATAATAATGAAGTTATAACCATTTATATCGGTTCCGGGTTTTACCTAAAATATTTCCGGGTTTTCCGGATATTTCCGGGTTTTATACCTGCCCTGGTCCCCATACATCACAAATATTAATCATTTTGTGAAATAGACTCTTGCACGCACTTATCGATAGCTGTTATTTGTTCTAGTAAAAGAAAGATTTATCACCTTTAATCAGGAACATATAAAGAAAGGACAAACTGTACTGTACAGGCAAACAAGAAATATCTTTAAAAAAGATATACGGCGTAAATAGTTTAATGAATGAGATCAAGGATAGCGAAAGTCTTTTTCTGTGCAGTTCTTAGCTGCATCACACGCAGTACGGGATGTTACGGGGAGTTTTCGCGGCTTATTTTACATTATAACATATTGCTGGTCATAAACCTATAGATACAAAACAGAAAACCACAAGAAGAATGGAAGTGAAATTTAAACATATGAGTCAACCGGCCACACGAGAAGTATCCGTATTTAAAGGCGCGTTCTTCGAACAAACCTGTTTTAGTGGTTTGTCGGGCATTGCTATTTGATTCGATTATTAACAGTATCAATTATCATCGTGCTTATGCTTAAAGTGATATTATGGGCATTTTGCTATGTTGAATTGAGCTGAAAAGAATTAACAGGTCAAAATAGTTAGTTAAAATGTGGTTACTGATTAATTATCTGCAACTCACCTTGCTACCAGTTGTTTATAAAAATATATTTTATATTCGATATTCTTACGTGACCCACCCAGTCCTGTAAGCTGAAATGATCCGTAAAACAATTTCGTTTCTTTGTGTCGTATGAACAAATCTGCACTAAAACTAAATTTAGGTTCAACTCGTAAACGCATGATCAGTTGTCAAACGAAAGTACGGTTGATATTCAAATGCATTATTTTTCTCTTTCTGGTATATTGTTTTAGTATGATGATGCTGCATTAATTAATATAAGTGTATATGAAGTAGAAACATCAAAAATAATCAACGGTTGCGATAGACACCTATAAACTGTTACATGCTCATAATATCACTTTAGTACATTAGGCAATATGGACGAATAATTATTGTTAAATTTATCAACAATAATATTTATCATTGTATTGTTGAAAACACATTAAGAATCTATTATTTACATACCATAATTATATTGCTGAATATCTTCATTTAACATATTTCTGGTCTAAAGAAAATTCCAGGTCACCTAGTTCACGGATAGCGTCTTTATTATATAACGATTATTTTACTGGCCGCCAACTCCGGTGATGACCTGTATATAAACTCTGAACTCGCGGGTTGAAATGCAATGCTTTAAAGTGAGGCCTCGCTTCCATTGCTCTTTATACTTTTACATGTTAACATGCTGACAGGAATAAGGAAGTAAGAACTGAATATGAGAACATAGCCTTTTAAGTATAAACGCTCTTGCGCTGGTAATACTCTGAAAATAAAAGGTGTACGCACAAACTGTATTGATGTCGAGAATTGAGTGTAAAACTGTTCTATCTATTAAGCCTTTTCATTCGAGATAAAATTGTTTCATACAGTAAAACAGTGTTACAAAGACGCGGATATGTTTCCAATGTTCTCGTGGTAAACTCAAATCAGCCAATGGAATAAATGAAGTGTATTCATTCGTACCTAGCCGCGGGAAATTTTATTGGAATTTTATTGGACACTTACAAAGGTCAGGCTAAGGTGAAAAGCTGGCTTATGCAGCTTACGCCGAAAAAGTATGGTCAAAATGTAATTCGAATGCGAGGCTTGCTTTATCAGGGACGATAAATATACACCCAGCCATCCAGCAGGAGGCGAGTAGCATGTCCTCTCAGACTGCGCCTAGTACCCATATCCTCCCAATCTGCCGAAAGTTGAGTTTCATGTCCTCACACACTGCCGTGTCGCCTTTATCAGCAGGAAGTTGTGATGCATGTCCTTCCACGTTGCGCTTAACACTCACATCAACACAATCTGCATGATGTTGAGTTGCGTTGCCCGTCGTCCGTCGTGCGTCGTCAACATTTACCACGTGAGCACTATAGAGGCCACATGCCATTCTATACGGTGTGTACACAATGGGCCACATGCACTGTCCTATTTCATGAAACGTTGTCAGAACTTTTGTTCCGATAGTATATTTGGCGAGTTCGAAACTGGGTCTCGTGATATCAAATCATGTGTCACTTGGTCAAAGAAAAGAACGAGAGCGCCGATGGCGTTGAAATTCTATTTGCAAGATACAGGGAAGTTTGTGCTGAAGTAAATGTTAAAGGATAAGTTGTCTGAATAAAATGTAAAAGGCTATCAAAAATATTTTTTAATGAAGAACAAGACTATTATCAAGCAATAACAGTCCGATACCTCGCATGAAGCAGTTATATGTTTTATATTCCATTACATTTTATGACAAACATAAATTATTTATCATCTAACCATTTAGAATAAAAACAAACACATTTGTTTAGGTGTCATGACAAGCAGGGTATTTTATTTCTTGAAACACACGCACGGAGTGGGTGTTTGTATCTGACAGGGCTTTCTACACATAAATGCAAGAAACAAATCTTCTGACGATCGTATGTGTTCAATGAGCAACAGATATCGACCCCAATGGCACCGCTCAGTTGAAAAGTCTCGAGACGTCAGTAAACGTTGCGACATCCTTCTCATATATTTAAGAACTGAAACGATACTAAATCCGTTCTGTAGAACACGTCGTTATACGTATCATTAAACATGCTCATGCGTTACATGTGAATAATTGAATATTTTTAATACCCATCAGACGTCAAGCCTAAACTCAAAAACATACAATTGCACAATTTAACTACACAATTCAAAATCACAAGCCCAAACAAGGACGCCACGGCCCTAACAACCGCCCGTCCGCCGCCGATGCCCAAAGCGCACCGAGGACGCCCCCTATGCCCATCCACAACGCCAATTTGCGAAAAGTACATAAAGTGAAGCATTAGTTTTGATAAAACAGCTGCGATAATTACAAGATTTATTCATTACCATCAATTAAGAGAAGTGCACATGACTTCACGTACACCCCAAACAATAATCGGTGGTAACGAACGATTCAGGTGTAACCGCGAGCGGGATACGCAACCCTACTGCTCATTTTTCATTTTTCTTTTAATGGCAGGGGGACGTATGAGGACCCATGGCTCAAGACCGATGTCTAGGTGCCTTCATCACCTCCTGAAACCTCTAATTTTAGAGAAATCTACAAATAATCAGCTGTTACTATATCGTAAACTTTAAGTATTCTTTTTAGAAAACTATGTAAATCCCATGGTAAAATGTCCGGAACCAATGCCCCTTTCTATCTCAAGTCAGTTATCCGTCTGCTCTCATAAAACTCACTGAAACACATAAAACATAATATTAACATCAACACACAAACAGAGCATAAATAAATAAAACGATTTAAATCAAGTCTTCGCTCTACCCTGCTTGCCTGTCGAATGACTAAACCTACAAATCTGTGCACGAGGAAATCTTGATTTACGCACCATTGGACATATATCACCTTCAAAAACCTGTATAACCAGTGTATTCATTCACACAACGATAATAAATACATATATAGGTGTCTCCCTTTTGTTTTCAAGGGACGTAATTCTTTAAAGTTTGCCTTGTAGAGGTTACATAACCCCAAACCGGAACTCCTGTTTTTAGGGTTGCAGTCAGTTTGATACTTGGCACACATTGTTGAATGCATGCTGCCTAGGATTTGTCAAATACACTGCAAATGGTTAATTTTGGTATCAACTTGAAGGTATATTTGTAAGCAATAAGAAAATAAGCCATATTTGTGCTCTACTTTTTGTGTTGATGGTTCCCGGCTTTGAAAGTAGGTCATACTATTTGAGCCCAAAATGTTGTCTGCACAGCTGTCAAAACCGGTTTGCCTATTCTAAGGTAAATATTTTGAGTTAGCGCATATAGAATTAAATGACATACATTTTTTTTTTAAAGATTATGCATTTATCTTTCCAATGATGTATGATGATATAGTGGGTATGCGCTTGATCATGGTAAAATTTGATATCGAACTATTTTATATGTAATATAGAAGGAAATTAATTGCGCATGCGTAACCTAGATGGTAATATTCTAAAAATAACTCGCTTTTGCCAATTACAGAATTGTTTTACGAACGAAATTTGTTTTAGTTTCTAAGAACGTTGTTTTCACGTAAAACGGTCTTAGAAAAATTCACTAAAAATGGTGTAAGAAAAGTTCTTGGAAGAAAATGTTAGAAAAAAGTTTCTAACTAAAAAATGGTAAGAATTACGAAATACTATAGTAAATATCTATTTCATCTTCCCAAAATCAGAAAAGGCTTGGAAAAGGACAGCCGTTTTCCGTATTATTTTGGAATGCGATTTTACAAAAGTTGCAAATAGACTTAAAACCCATACAACAATAGATAACAAGATAGGGATTGATGCAAAGCATCAAAGGGCGTCGGGAATTTCAGTGTAAAAGGCACTCAATGACGTTACATGGAACGATTTTTTTTCCACTGTATGTATTAATATATTGGCCGATTATTTTAAAAAATATAGCAAAAGATACTGGTATAACCATTATCTATGATTTTGTGTTATAACCCCCAAATAACCATTATCTATGATGTTGTGTTATAACTCCCAAATAGCAATTATCTATGATTTTGTGTGGTAACCCCCAAATATTTCATAGTTCATTTTATTTACATTCGTTTCCTTTTTTTACTGGCATCGGTGTGCAGTTTTCATTAGTGGAACAGAACTGTGTAGGTTTTAAAAAATCTGCTTCATCTTGTAAGCGTTATTTCATATTTGTCTCAACTTCAAGGGGAGATGATTCTGAACTTATTCTTACGTTGCTCATTTACGATAGGGGTTGAGTACTCATTAATATGAAAACACTGTACAAGTTTTAATGTGTTTACGAACCCCCCCCCCCCACCCTCTCACACATATATTTCATGGGCATAATAAAAACAACAAATGGTTACAATAAAAAAGCATAGTTATTTAAACTAAAATGTCTACATCAAAACAAAAAAATAACATAGAACACAAATAAAATAATTTGATTCTACTGGGGCTCAAACCTTGGGCCTCTCACATGTGAATCGAGCGTGTAACCACTACACTACGGAACGCTTGAAAAATCACCTTCTTACTAAGATATTAATAAGCTATTAATAGTCGGTTTAAATGTAAACCCGAACGTTTGAAAGCTGGATAGTGAGCGGGGTTTAAGGTCCATACCAAAGGGTTCTTAAAAAACCTGTAGGAGGACTTGATAGTAATGAGACTGGGGTGCTGTGATGGTGCTCCTCATTGATAAGCGGCTGCTTCCTTTATCAAGACTCATTATTACAATTAATAATACGTGTCGCGCTAAGAGCTCTATAGCGCCTTTATTAGTAACTAGGTGGTTGCTAGGATAGTGGAACAAAGAAGTTTTGTTTTTATACAAAGCCAGAAAGTTTCACCGGTTCGCGTATTTGCCCAGTCCCTGTGATCTTTTATTATAACCCAGTCCCAGTGATCAGTTATTAATTAAAAGAATTAGCTTTGCATTATTGGCAAAACATGTTGTAGTAAATGTAATAGGCACAATTGCAGTACTTATTTACACTAATTTACACTAAAATCACCACTATGCAAGATATTCTGAAAACAAAAATATAAACATTGATCCGTAAAATAACTTCTCCTCCCATAAGCGAAAAAAACGTATTACATACTAGTCGCCGCACTTCAGTACGACGCCAACAACATAACTCTCAAAATCATTCAATATTTTCGGGTTTGTAACGCTTAATAGTTATCTTTTTTTTTTTAATCGTAAAAAGATGGATATTTGAGAGTATGGTAAATGTTCAGCGAAAAGTTGGGAATCTGAAACTTTTATTTTCAATTTTGTCAATTTACCAAAACGTGAAAAGGTCCTTCACTCCATCTTTTAAGAAAGGTTCTGTTCCTTCGGATCTCAGGTGAGCGCCGTATTACCAATGAACATCTTGTTTAAATTGTGTAGTAGAAAACTCAGATACAAGCAACCAAGTTTAATATCTCTTGATTGAATTTAATGCAGAGTAAGGATATTTGTTTAACATATACAATGTGGCAAAAGCTTTATTTGCAGGGCACATTATGGGCTATTATAAGCAAGCATTTCATCTGTGTACTATAATTTATGACTGGACTCCCTGGTCATACAATAAACTTAGATGTATAACAGGCTTAATATATTAATTAATTTATGGTAGGGATGGCAAACCAAAGCAAATCCGTCACCGGTTAACCTGTTTCGATATTGGAGCGGTTAACCGGTTAACCGACTGTCTTTGTACAACAACAAAAAAACATCCGAAAAACGTATACGTTTACAAAGACCTATGTGTTTTATAGGTCTTTGACGTTTTTAAACAATAACATGTATATGCAAATATACTCTGTCTTGTTGATTGTCTTGCAGCCTAATTACTTGTGCGTTGTGAGAAATCCAGGCATGTTCGTACAGTGTCACCCAAGATTAGCCTATGCAGTCCGTAAAGGCAAATCAGGGACGAAATTTCAACATACACTGGATTTTCGTTAGCAGATACTTTTCATTGATTTTCGTTTATAAATTGTGTCTTTGTGTTTATACCAGAGCTCTGTAGCAGCGATGTTCAAAAATAGCTATTAAAGGCTTTAAATGACACACTTCAAAAATTGAACATCTGCGAACATGTCCCTTAAATTACACAATAGTATGATATTGATCACAGGGGTATGATGCAATTGTGGTTATAATAATACTGAAATGCAGTGACATGCCACTGATGCTGGTACTGCTGCTGATGTTGGTACTGCTGCTAATGATGATGATATTGATAATCATGACACTGCTGAAATTGATGATAATTAAGAAAAGGAAAAGGAGAAATATTATGATGATATATAAATGCAACTTATTTTTATTTATAATAGTTGACTTTCGAAGTTGCGATAACACCAAAGTGCAGTGCTATACTTAACTATGGCATTGGCCTTATTCGGCTACAAAAACGTACTGAGTATTACTTGATCCGCGTCATGCGAAAATGAGTCTTATTCGACATATGTAGCTCCATACCAATTAACGCCAATGAGACCATGAGAATTTGCGTGACTGCGCAGGCTGCTCTGGAGCAACGCTCGCCGCATATAGCATAGGGCCCATTTTCATATGACGCCGTTCAATTAGGATTGTTAGGAGAACGATTACTTTTGAATGCACGTATTGCCTTACATGAAAAGAAAATGAGTCACGATATGACAAGTAACATTACATTAAATATACGCATTATTTATTAAAAAGTCACTGGCCCGAACATTTAAGTTTTCCCAGCAGGGTTTCGTGTTTTGGAAACGCGTAAACATTCTTAAAAGCATGGTCTTTGAAATTCAGCGTTAGTCCGTTTGCTAATTGCATACTACATGAAACGTGATTTTGATCAACGGATGATAAATAATAAATGAAGCGTTTTTATCTTAATGGGATAATATATGATGCTTGTTAAAAAACAATTTTATTTTATTACTTTCGCTCTCTCAAAACCTGTGTTAATGTAATAATAAATGAAGCGTTTTTACGCTTCGGGAATAATAAAACAAAGCGTGGTACTGTTAATGGGATACTTAGTGAACGTGTTTACATGCGCGAGTTATTGAAATGTCTCTTCTTGACTTAGTTTTAAATATGTGGGTTATGATTAAGACTCCATTGAGCGCATTTAAGGATGTCATTATTTTGTTGTACGGGGGTTTGGTTAGCTGCGTCAAGTTAATTTTCTTAGCAACGCCGTGTTTAATATGACATCCTTACTACATATACACAATTATACAACCAGACATAACAATAAAACATAACGTTAATATAGTTACTGATGAATTTCAATAGTTTCTATCAAGAGTTCCAGTGCTCACATAAACATAAACAAACGGTGGAACGAACATATCCGAAAATAATTATTCAAGATTACTATCACCTTTAAGTCAATCACTACATCAATTCGGTTGTAGTTTATTTATGTTTATCATACAGATGAAAACTATTACTGGTGTGTGCTGATTGAAAAGGAAAAGGTGCTAACGATTTGAGCATTTGTTGCTGCAAGAGTAACCGAATATTAATTTTGTAATCGGTTAACCTCTTAAAGAAACGGATAACCGGTTAACCGATTAACCGTTGCTATCCCTAATGGTTACGCATGCGCAATTAATTTCCTTATATATTACATATAAAATAGTTGAAGTTCGATATCAATTTTTACCATGATCAAGCGCATACCCACTATATCATCATACATCATTGGAAAGATAAATGCATAATCTTTTGAAAAAATGCATGTCATTAAATTCTATGTGTGCTAATTCAAAATATTTACCTTAGAATAGGCAAACCGGATTTGACAGCTGTGCAGACAACCATTTTGGGCTCAAATAGTATGACCTTCTTTCAAAGCCGGGAACCATCAACACAAAAAGTAGAGCACAAAAATGGCTTATTTTCTTATTGCTTACAAATATACCTTCAACCCTTATTACTTCACTTAGATTGCATTTTTTGACTTTTGACCTTGAAGAATGACATTGACCTTGACCTTTCACCACTCAAAATTTGCAGCTCCATGAGATTCACACGCATGCCAAACATCAAGTTGCTATTTTCAATATTGCAAATGTGATGGTTAATTTTAAAGTTTTCGGACGGACTGACTGACGGACGGACAGACAGTTCAAATGCTATATGCCACCCTACTGGGGGCATAAAAAAACCTCTTCTTTTAAGAATAATAATAGAATAGAATTCTTTTTCTGTTTTGATTGTTTGAAAGAAAGTAAAATTGATAAATAGCATGATATGTATTGTTTCTATTCTATAATCATGCCCTGCTACACTGAGCTTAATGCCCTCATCCTGACCATAAGTATAAGTTTGGGTAGCATGTTCTTTCACACTTCCCCCTATACTAACCATAAGTATAAGTTCGGGTAGCATGTCCTTTCACGCTGGCCCCTATATTAACCATACGTATAATTTTGGGTAGCTGTCCTTTCACGCTGCCCCCTATATTAACCATAAGTATAAGTTTTGGTAGCATGTCCTTTCACGCTGCCCCCTATATTAACCATACGTATAAGTTTGGGTAGCATGTCCTTTCACGCTGCCCCCTATATTAACCATATATAAGTTTGGGTAGCATGTCCTTTCACACTGCCCCATATACTAACCATAAGTATAAGTTTGGGTAGCATGTCTTTTCACACTGCCCCATATACTAACCATAAGTAAAAGTTTGGGTAGCATGCCCTTTCACACTGCCCCTATATTAACCATAAGTATAAGTTTGGGTAGCATGTCCTTTCACACTGCCCCCTATACTAACCATAAGTATAAGTTTGGGTAGCATGTCCTTTCACACTTCCCCCTATACTTACCATAAGTATAATTTTGGGTAGCATGTCCTTTCACACTGCCCCCTATACTAACCATAAGTATAAGTTTGGGTAGCATGTCCTTTCACACTTCCCCATATACTAACCATAAGTATAAGTTTGGGTAGCATGTCCTTTCACGCTGCCCTAAACTACCCATAAGTATAAGTTTGGGTAGCATGTCCTTTCACACTGCTCCCTATATTAACCATAAATATAAGTTTGGGTAGCATGTCCTTTCACACTGCCCCATATACTAACCATAAGTATAAGCTTGGGTAGCATTTCCTTTCACACTGCCCCATATACTAACCATAAGTATAAGTTTGGATAGCATGTCCTTTCACATTGCCCCTTAGACTTACCATAAGCATGAGTTTGGGTAGCCTGTCCATCCACACTGCTCATTATAATTGCCATAAGTAATATCTTTTACAAAAAAACTTACTAGTTCAATAAACCATAAGCTCTGCCCTCATCTCTATGCGACAGTATAAACTACACATTAGAACAGGTCAGTTTTAGAGTTTAGGTCAATGGCAAATACCTTGGCAAGTGATTGTATTAGGAGTTCATTATAAGCAATATATGAAGCTTTGAATATTTTTGGCAGAATTTGCAACGACAGTGGTCAAATATGTATAGAAAGGGAAACGTTTCTGCCAAACTTCATTAGAACAAATCACCAAGAAGATAAACAGGAGTTCAAAACACAAGCTTTTGGTCATATGCACGTACTCACTTCTGAAATGACGGGCTGACAGGGGACAAAATCAATTGTTAATGCATCCCATTCCATGAGAGCATACACACTGCATAATGACGACTTGATGTCTTAATGACAATAGACGTTCTTGATACATACATAAATCATCAACAGCATCATTCACTTGACCGGATAGGCCGTTAGCTGGAAATGAGGGTCGATGATACAGAAATGAGGATCGATGATACAGAAATTAGGGTCGATGATACAGAAATGAGATTCGATGATACAGAAAAGAGGGTCTATGATACAGAAATCCTCCTCCAGTCTGTTCTGTTGTATGCTGCTGAGAATAATGCATCCATGGGAAGAGATGTCCACTCTATAACATTTTCAATCCAGCTTTTCTTCTGACGACCTCGACGTCGACCTCCCTCTAGCGTGCCCTGGAGAACAGTCTTGCACAGAGAGTCGTGACTGGCGACGTGTCTTAACCAAGTCAGTTTTCATCGTTTGAATGGACTCTTGTGGGCTAACAGTTGTTGTAGTCATGTTCCAGATGTACTCGTTTGTCTTGTGCTTTGTGTAGGAGATGCGGAGCAGTCTTCGGAGACATTTATTTTCAAATGCCTGTATCCTGCCCGTCTCACAGTCGTTGAGTAGGATGGAAACTGAGGGTACGATGGACTTAAAGAGCCTGTACTTGGTAGGGAAGCTAATTTAAGTGCTTGTCCACAACCTTCTCAGTCTAGCCATCGATGCGGTCGCTATGGCAATTATTATTCGGACCTCAGCGGTACTGGTACCATCCGTGGACAGGGTTGCCCCAAATACTTTAAGCCGGTCACTTCCTTTAGCCTCTCGCCGTTAATGGTGATGTCTGCACTGACTGTTGTCGTGCTTTTCATCATAATCGTTGACTTCCGAGCTGACCTCCATCCCATATGCTCCGGCTCTTTCATAGAGTATGTTGGTGACATATTGAAGTTCACTGCTGGTGCCACCGATGAGGTCAATGTCACCAGCGAATCTCAAGTTGGGGATGGGTCTTCCACCGATGGAGATAGATGTGTGGTAGTCATGTATATTCTCCTGCATTATCTTTTCAATGATAAGGTTAAACAGGACGGGAGCGATCGGACATCCCTAAAGGACGCCAACAGATGTCATAAAGAAGTACCCCTGATGTCCATTGAGAAGTTCTGCAATGCTGGCGTTTCCGTGGAGTTCTTGCATAACTTGCAACAGCGCTTCGTCAATGTTGGATCCCCACATAACATAGTTATCATAGGCCATAATGCCACACGCGGTCAAAAGTTTTCGTACAGTCGACCAGCTCTAAATCCAGCCTGCTCTTTGACCAGCAATTCATCGGTCTTACTTTTTAATCGATGGAGGATGATGAGTAGCATGATTTGTAATTGCTCTTTTTCGGCAGGATATGACAAGTGACTGGGTCCACTCCTTAGGCCACTTCTTCTCATTCCAGATCGTTTGGCATAGTGCCGTCATTGATGAAGTCGTTGCCACTCCTCCGTGCTTTCAGCTCAGATGGGACGTTGTCCACTGCCGGAGAATTTCCTGCCTTAAGACTACGCACTGTCTCCGTCACTTCTGCCCTAAGTATGGACGGACTTTCGTCGTCCTCTTCTAACCTGGGATTATTCTGAAGGAGTCTGGAGTGTGGTTGAAGCGGGTAGTTGTAGAGTTAATTGCGGCATTAAGTTCACCTGTTTCAGACTGCGGCACTCTCGGTAAGGCGATTTCCGTCAGCGTCTATTGTAACACTTGCCTTTGGCTGACTGGTGTTCGCGAGGGTCTTGAGGGTGCTGTAGGCCGTCATACTGCTGCCTGCGGTCATCACAAACACATAATGAACCATGCTAACACATCCGTACCTCAGTTGCCCAGTCGTTCTCCCTGACTTTGTACCATTATCATTTTTGTACTGGTGCATCCATAAGTCTTAATAGGAAATGCGTACGGGCAGAAATATCAGTTCAATATTGCTTAAGATTTCAGATGCCTATGTCTGATGTTATCTCGCATTTGTTTAAAATCAAAAGAAATGCACCATAGGTGGCAACTGCGCGATTTTTCTGTTCTTACTGTTGCCCCGAACAAAAAATGTCATAATTCCATGTAAAAAAAGCAAGTCCTGTACGAAACAAAACCCATATAAAATAAGAGGATGAAAGATAAAAACGCGTGGACTGTTTATCGTTATTTTTGCATCGAAATGAGAAAAGGGAACTCGCATATGAACAGAACAATGACTACCGATGAGGCATGTCTGCATCAATTTGATCCTTGAACGAAAGCATGTGTATAACAGACATAATTGACCCAATTGCTGAAAAAGTGTGCAGTTATCGAAACAGTAAACAAAAAAATATTGATCATTTTATCGAAATGTCAGGGGATTATCCAACACCGCTTCAAAGACAGGAGCCGGTTAATGGCAATTACATGTATTATGCTTTGGTAATTAGTTCAGATAACACAAATAAAACCTATGAATGGATATTATATTGATTATTTTTTGCCATGCGTGAAATTTTTGCATTTGATATGCGTTTCATAATGCGACTCGCGTATTGATCTAGTGTTCGTAATATTGTAAGGTTATAAATCCATAGAAACGAGACATCGCCGACGCTTTTAAGAAGACAAACTTACTGACAGACAGACATACAGACTTTTTATTTGACTTGCACAATGTACATCGTCAACATCACATGTGGTTTGTATTGATATATGTCAACATTTATTTGCCCAGAAAAATATTTGTAAACAAACATGAACATATACAAACAAATGTTTATTAAAGTACAGAGGATAAACAATTGGTAAATTACGTTTTACCTTTTAACAAAGTCGATCTAATACTAAACGATTTCTTAACAAATAAACAAAGTTTTATTAGTTCAGACCTATTGGTTGATAGTAGCAATTGTTCATACTTAAAAACAGGAGGACAATAATTGTTATAATTTTATGTAGTTCTTTCTTTATCAACAAGTGTTGAACAAAAACATACAAAATGAAATTCGCCCTCAATATCCTTGGCATAACAACACCGACAATATATTTTGTGTCTAGCAATACTGTTTCCATCAACCACTCTGCATACGAAAGGGGTTAACCAATAATCATAATCGGCATAAAGAAAATCTTATATTTTAGGAACCAAATCTAGGTACTTGTCATATTCAAGACTTGACTTAAATGTTCTGTAAATGGCTAACATTGAGCTATCTTCTAGTGTACGGTTTAATTTTTGTTTAAATGAACATATAATTCTGTATTTTACAGTGAGTTGAAAAAAATTACATAAATATCATTACCGCTGTTAAAACATAGCTGAACACGTAATTATCCAATAATTTCTTGATGTTTTAAATCCAATTGCGGCAGCCTCTGGCGCAGTCGGAAAATCCAATCGTATATACAATTTTGAGAATTATGTTATCAGAGGCTGCTATTTTAAGCAAATATACATGAGGTACGAAGAAGAAACGGTCCGCGTTTGATCTCTTTATCAAGTTATCTCACTCGTTTTTCTCACTGGTATATCGATCTGGGACATATAAACCAATGACTTCTTAATCAACACAGAATCTCTATATACCACGACCATGGTGCTTATATGTGACAATCCTTTTTGAAGAAATTATTTGTTCATGCATATTTGAATGTTCGGCCATGACTCAGTGAAATAAATTATAGGTGAAAGTAGCGGTCTAAGTGACATGTTTTTGTCGCGAGCAGATTACTTCTTACTTTGCAAATTACAATTAACGATCGATCTCACATTCCTCTAATGTATACTTTCCGTTTGACACGACGGTCCATAACGGCATAACGTGCCCACTGAGTATTTGATACAAACAATTTAAATACTGACAATACAATCAACGAATATTGTATCAAGGTGTTCACGAAAGAAATTAAGTTCCACAAATTTCAATCTCATTCCGAAAAATGTTTCCATTCTATTTAAAATATCTCGCACTATTTTTCCTGCAGTGTTTTTTTTTACGGAATACCGTTAGTACCATCGTGGTTACACATTAAAATCCAGAGGGCGACAATGCGATAATGCGATAGTACGATGGCGACAATGCGATAGTACGATGGCGACAATGCGATAGTACGATGGCGATAATGCGACAACGAAATAGTACGATGACGACAATGCGACAGTGAGACAATACGATGGCGACGGTGCGATAGTACGATTGCGACAATGCGATAATACGATGACGACAGTACGATAACGCGATAGTACGATGGCGGTAATTCGATAGTCATATCATACTGTCGCCATCGTATCATCGCATTGTCGCCATCGTACTATCGCGTTATCGTATTGTCGTCATCGTTTTATCGCATTGTCGCCATCGTGCTATCGCACTATCGCATTGTCGCCCTATGGATTTTAATGTACAACCACGATGGCACTAACGGTATTCCGTAGGTTTTAGATCCTTTCCCGTCATCAGTGTTTCTATGCAATCAATTATCAGACTCGCCTGTCGCCTGTCACATAACACCGTGATTGTTTTTGTCTCGCGCGAACGTCAAAGGTTATCGTTATGTCAAAGTTTACAAACATTCATATCAGTAACTAGCGTCTATACGTGTATCACTAACGACTGCGTAGTTTTGATGAACGGATATCAACGTATCGATGCTCAATGATATTTTAGTATGTATTGGATTTTATGCTTCCTTAGTGCTACATATTGACGGAAAGTGTGGATATTCCTGATTCATGACTCGCATGGCAAGATTAAGGTATTAACCTTCGTTTGTTTGCATAATTTATAACTTTTTTCTCATTCTTGCGGCTGTTAAATTTTACAAAAAGTAATATTCCTTCACCAACTGATTCACTGACAAACGTTCAATTATCGTTAGAAAAATGTAAATTGTGAATCCGAACTAAAAAAAAAACTATACTAAATTTATTTTAGTACGCGTTGGCAATTATACTGTTGCATGTTTCTAGTTAATGTTGTGGATTGACATGGGCGTTAATAATAGAAACGCCAGGCGTAAACAATGACTGAATACTGCTGCTTCATGCATGTAAACGGTCATGATCCATTGAACAACAAGAACGTCTAGTTTTCAGTTTAGCGTTTACGTTCGTACGTTAATTTTACATGTGTTTTCAGATTACGCAAGACAATATGAGACGCGTTCTGAGAAAACTGGGCATATAATGTATGTGCGTAAAGTGTTATCCCAGATTAGCCTCTGCAGTCCGCACAGGCTAATCAGGGACGACACTTTCCGCTTTTATGACATTTTTCGTTTAAATGAAGTCTCTTCTTAGCAAAAGTCCAAGTTAGGCGGAAAGTGTCGTCCCAGATTAGCCTGTGCGGACTGCACAGGCTAATCTGGGACGATACTTTACGCACATGCATTGTGCCCAGTTTTCTCAGATCGCGGCTCATATAATGAACGTTGACACAAGCAATACTAACAGGCCATCATTGCTAACAGCGTCACTCGTGAATTTAAGAAACTGACAATTGGTAGAAGTTATGTGCGTGAGAAAAAAATATGGTAAAAAAAAGAAAAAAACTAGAAATGACATTTGACGTAGAAATTAAAGGGGATATTAGGTTCGTCCTAAATATATACAACTACACTTGTGAAAGTTCAAACAACATCTTATTTTTATTGAAAGAGTTTCTCTTTTTGTTGCTTTTTTACCAGCCAGATAAAATTATTCACCGGTTGGTTAGACGTTTTCAAAGTTCAATACTATTGATGAAAGGAAAAAAAACAAACTTGATTAAATATGCTTTTTATACTAAATACTTGAAAACAGCACATAAATCTGCGCCTAATATTATATTGATTCATAATTCAGCATACACACTTTTCGAATAGGATGATGTGACGCGTTGATGGTACTTCCAACTACCCTACCCATGAATTGCACCATTGCGATTACTTTGACAGTGCCGTCAGTAGGTTACATTTACTTCTTTTTGTACGAATACAAAAAAAATATGTATTTTTTTTGATAACATGCAATTATCTAAATCGTTTATAAATACATTAAACCGTTGGTGAAAGTTTACATACCCTTTAAAAGGCCTTTTCAAGTTTTGGCAAATTGACAAAATAAAAAAAATGTTTCATATTCGCAAATTTTCGTTATAGTTATGATATTTTTGAGGAAATAGTAATACTGAACATTTACCACACTTTAAAATATCCATTATTTGCATATTTTGACGATTTAAAAACCTGACAAGTGTAAAGCGTTGCATCGCGAAACGTACAATGTATTTGTTTATTAATAGACATATAATAACGATCGCTATAAAGAACTTCACCAAATAGCAAATAAATGATGACAGCCGGAATAGTTCAGTTGGGAGAGCGTTACACTGAAGTTGTTTTCGCAACAATTATATAAAGGCCCCCGGTTCAATCCCGGGTTCCGGCACGAACGGTACAGTTCGGCGGCTGACAATTTTTTTTCAGTCAGGTTAATAAATATAATACAGCTTTATTTTATGTAGACATTTTAAAATCCATTTTACTACAATTGGACATTTTTATTAAAATTAATGGATGCCGCGTGGAGACAACGTTAATTAAAATGTCTAACCTCACTTAAATATCTTATAAAAAATACAAGTGTTTTTATATTAACAAATAAATGCAAACAACACATCTACTATCCATGTAGTTTTATGGTTGTCTATTAAAGGCCTTAAGGACTATCCCTACCACATATAGAGCGCGAAGCGCGACACGTATTATTGATTGTAACAATGAGTTGCGATAACTGAAGCAGCCGCTTATCAAGAAGGAGCTGTGTCCCAGCAACCCGTTAGAGTCAAGCACTCCTCGGAGTTTGTTTTTAAGAGCCACATATTGAGCGCGAAGCGCGACACGTATTACTATCCAGGTGGAATGGACCCTTTGGCATTATCCGACCATTACGTCCATAGTTATCTTCCTTAGAATTTGAGATATTCTGAAATCGTTGTTCGAAGTCAAATTTTGTCATCTGATTGTTCCCAAACTTGCACAGGTTTTTTATCAATGAGGACCCAACCTAAACTCTTTATGAGCAACACGGACCATAAGTCCAAAATTATGTCTCTTTGAATTTAAAAATAAAAGTGAAAAACTGCTTGGTTAGGTGATTATGTCAACATTTTTCATCAGATTCTTTCCAAGCTTACAATGTCTTCATATCAATGAGCATTTTTACCTCATTTAAAATGAGAAACATCGGGACAATAAGTCCAGAATTTTTTCTATTAAATTTGACAAAATAAACAATTTCCACTTGTTTTAAAGATTTCACAACTTTCGTCTGAATCTTTCCAAACTTGTTAAGTGTTTGTATATCAGTATTACTCGAACCATATTGAAAATGATGAATATCGGAGCAATAAATCTATTATGATCTTCTACTGAAATTCAAAGTATTGTGAAATGCAGCTTCTTCATGCAATTTACAGTTTTCCTTCATTTTTTTTTCAAACTTGTACAGTGTTTTCATATCAATGAGTACTCAACCCCTATCGTAAATGAGCAACGTAAACATAAGTTCAGAATCATCTCCCCTTGAAGTTGAGAAAAATATGAACTCCTTGAAGTTGAGAAAAATATGAAATTACGCTTACAAGATGAAGCAGATTTTTAAAACCTACACAGTTCTGTTCCATTAATTAAAACTGCACACGGATGCCAGTAAAAAAAGGAAACCAATGTAAATAAAATGAACTATAAAATATTTGGGGGTTACAACACAAAATGATAGATAATGGTTATTTGGGGGTTATAACACAACATCATAAATAATGGTTATTTGGGGGTTATAACACAAAATTATAGATAATGGTTTTACCAGTATCTTTTTCTATTTTGTTTAATATAATCGGCCAATATATTAATATTTACAGTAGAAAAAAAATCGTTCCATGTAACTTAATTGAGTGCCTTTTACACTGAAATTCCCGACGCCCTTTGATGCTTTGCATCAATACTTATCTTGTATAAAGTTTTAAATACATTATTCGTGGTATCAGCACGGATTATCGAGTGGTCCAAGCGTTAGACTTTTACTCCAGGGGTCAGTGGTTCAAGCCTAGTTGATGGCTCTTTTTTTATTCATTTAATTGTATTCTTGCTTTTTACTGGAGCTTTTAAGATCCAATATTAACATTCATCAATTTAAAGCATTTACTGACTAATAACTGCCAAAATCTGTGAAAATGCCCTTTTCAACATGACAATTGCACAATTATGTTAGCAGTGAATGCTCAAGCTGCATATGCTTATCGAAAAAAGTTTACGTTAACCCCCATCCTCTACAGCTACGGTGATTAAAAGCTCAATATTAAACAAATACCAAAAATAACGCTGGAAGATCAATCAATATTGATTCCGCAACTTTTCACGCCATACAATTACGCCGAATAAAAGTTGCATATATATATATGAAAATGTTCTTACATAGAACGCTTCAAGGCCGGACATATTGATTCGGATACTTTGTATCGAATAGCGATACAATATTGGCCCCATGATTGAAGCACATCGATCTGGACAACAACATCTTGATGTCTGGCAACAGCCATGAAATACCATCTGCATGCGTTGTATAACATGCAGACTATGTATATATGAGTAGCATTCTGAGAAATCTGGGTATAATGCATGTGCGTAAAGCGTCTTCCCAGATTAGCCTGTGCAGTCCGCACAGGCTATTCAGGGAAGACACTTTCCGCCTAAATTGGATTTTTGCTACGAAGAGACTTCATTTAAACGAAAAATGTCATAAAAAAGTGTCGTCCCTGATTAGCCGTGCGTACTGTACAGGCTAATCTGGGACGACACTATACGCACATGCATTATGCCCAGTTTTCTCAGAACGCGGCTCTTATGTTTATGTTGCATACGGTTTGTCATTTTCCCCTCGCAGATATGTGTCGTTGAAATTAATGATGGAGTTAACTCTTATTTCGCTTAAAGCATTATGATCGTGTTAGTCACTCTGTATCGCACACATACACGGTTGTCATGGACACGAATAATTATTTATTCTTTGTGCGGATGGTGCAGTCTACTGCTCGTGTCAAATATCTCGTACATTGCTTTATATAATTTGCAATATTGTTCTAAAATATTGACAGACATACTCTTATTCGTACAAATCGCATAGAGCTTATAATTCTACTTACCATGGATTTGCACTCCTTTGAAAGGATTTGTATATGCAATTGTGTCGGATAGAGCAACCGATATAAAAATAAATGTTGCTATATATGTCTAGTCTTTAAAATTAAAATTAAAATACTCTCTTCTCATTATATTAACCCATTTATGCCTAGTGGACTCTCCCATCCTTCTCAATTGGATCAATTTATTTCCAAAGTAAGGGATGTCTAGTATATTTATTTCTATATTTAGAATGCTTCTTACAGATATTCCTTTAAGCAAACAGCGCAGACCCTGATGAGACGCCGAATCATGCGGCGTCTCATCTGGGTCTACGCTGTTTGCCAAGGCATTTTTATAGACGCTAGGCATAATTAAAGCACGACGGTATCATTAGATATACTGAATATACATGCTCATATTTTATGGATTGTTTTATGTCTCGTAATAAATTGCCATATTGATTTCAAAACATACCTGCTTCCTGACATCTTTAAAGCGGGTATATACGATCTTGTCAAATATTTAGTAATAAATATAAAATGTGTAAAAAACTTATTATACATATATTTCAATATAAACTAAAATAAAAGTTAAGAAGAACATGTGTCGAAAAATGCTAAATAAGCCAGATATTTAATTC
Organism: Dreissena polymorpha; assembly: GCF_020536995.1. Lineage (NCBI taxonomy): Eukaryota > Metazoa > Mollusca > Bivalvia > Myida > Dreissenidae > Dreissena > Dreissena polymorpha. The sequence continues at coordinate 43,742,636 of NC_068368.1, read as the reverse complement.
TGAAATCGAAAAAGGCTGTACAGCCGAATTCGCCAGCATGTATATCATGCATGTACGATGTGAATCTAAATTTAGTTTAACGGTTCATTTGAAATTTCTGCAGCGATATCGATTCATACGACACATGAACACTTACAAAAAAGACGAATGCATCGGTTATTGTAGGAAAATAATTACGAATTATCTTCGTCACAATCGGCTCGGGGCGCTAATTTGTATTTGCTGTATTTTATGAAATTCGTCTTAAATGTATCATTTTTCTTGCATAGTGTGTGTTATTATAACATATTTGTATCAATATTTTACAATTCAGCACATATAAAAATCGTATATACCCGCTTTAAAGGGGCCTTTTCACAGATTTTGGCATTTTTTAATTCATTCATTAAATGCTTTATATTGATAAATGTAAACATTGGATCGTAAAGGCTTCAGTAAAAAATCAAGAATAAAATTAAAAAAAGGAAAAGAACATTGCTCGGAGCAGGTTTCGAACCAGTGACCCCTGGAGTCCTGCCAGAGTGCTGAAGTAAAAACGCTTTAGCCTACTGAGCTATTCCGCCGAGTACACATACATGACGTATTTTATACCTTATATACGCAATTTTCTTAGTTTCACAAACTTTAACGACAAAAACAGAACTCTTCAAATTATTCAATCGTTTCGCGTTGCAACGCTTTATAATTTTTAAGTTTTAAAATCGTCAAAAGACGCACATAATGGCTATATTAGACCATGGTAAATGTTCAGTATTACTGTTTCCTCACAAATTTCATTACTAAAACGAAAATTTGCGAATCTGAAACAACTTTTTTCAATTTTGTCAATTTACCAAAGCGTGAAAAGATCCCTTTAAGAATTTTAATGTTAACGCATTTTAATCAGGATTTTCAGATTGAAAATTTGCTAAGACGCTCTGATTAAATTAGGTCAAATGCCAAATTTTAGTAACATTTTGTATAAAAAGTAATTTAAAATGTTTTGAGCATATTTTTTATTGCAAAATATTCTTCTTACATTTAATTTTTATTTATTCTCTATTATGATTACACTCAATAACTGAATGTCTCATATTGCCAATAACTTATTAACCATAGTTGAGACAAAAATTGATATCCAAGCAATCTAAGGTTTCCGCATTACTGGATTAATGCGCATATAAAGATGAAGTGAAGTAAAGTAGCACACGTTCACATAATACATGTTTGTTAGTCGGAAAATAGTTCTGATGAAATTTCCATACACAACTGAACTACTAATAGATTTATTTCAGGAATGCGGAAGTATCAGTGTATGTTAGGAAAATTTATATGGATAAGTCAAGATGTCGGAAACATTAATAACTTAATTAGAATGTTTAAACAGCGTGTTATCAATTGACATCTCGCCAACTGTCAATCAGATTCTTTTTTTATTTATTCAATATAATACATACAATGTAGACATGTATATGATCATACAACAAAGTGATTGTACAAAGCAATAAAGTTCACACATGTTATACAAGATATGCTAATATATATACTTTTTTGGTTTCCTTAAGATTAAAAAAAATTGTGATAGGTGTTTTTTTTTAAATAGAGGAAAGAAAAGAACAACAGAAGAATAGTTATGAAAAATGATGAGTTGTATAAAGTGGGAAGAAAACATATTGGACATGTGTGTTTTGTTGTATATTCACAATGATCTTATAAGATTCAAAAAAAAAATATAAAAATATTTTAGAAAGATAAACTAACATTAGAGTGAAATGTATATAAGTGGACAAACATTATGAGAATTTAATCCGATTCCATTTTTGTTCGAAGATTTGTAATGTGTCATTACTGAGGCATATTTCTTTCTCAATCTGGATTTTTAGTTTAAGACTATGGACAAAACAATTAAAATTTGGTACTTGTTTTTTGTACTTCATGTTAAAGATAAAATATTTCATCAATATAAGAATACAATTCACAATATTATTACAGTCTATTGATTTCAATGAGTAAATTTCGAAACTTAAATTTAAGAAAGATAGTTAAACGTTTAGTTGCTGTTGTTCATGAAAAGATACTAATTGATTCCAAATAGGCTGGATGTGTTTGCACTCCCAAAAAAGATGTTCTATAGTTTCGATGTTTTCACCGTAGAAGTCACACAGATTTGAGTTAGATAATTTGCATTTAAAGAGATATTTATTTGTAGCTATAATTCTATGGATGTATTTATATTGAAAATTTCTCAGTGTGCTTTCAATAGTTGCTTTATATGGCATCGTAAATATGTGTTTCCAATTAAGTTCATGTTCTCCGAAAAGGACTTGCCATTTATTTTGGGTTTTGGAGTTTTCTGTAGGGTTTTTAATTTGTAGTGTGTAAAACATTTTATTCGCTTTGTTTTTTCTTTCAAGTATGTTTTCTACGAATGTTGTTTGGGTACATGGTTTATTATTTGTATTGATTTCAGATTTAATATGTATGTGTATGCTTTTGATTAGTGTGTGGTACTTCAGAAAATTATTTGAAGGTATTTCGTATATGTAGCATATATCATCAAAAGAGTAGAAATCCGTAATTCTGTAGTCATATAATTGGTCGACATATTTAATGCTCCGCTCAAACCAATCTTTATAGTAAAACGTCTTATTGTTTGAAGTTATGTCTTTATTGTTCCATAAAATAGTTTTACTGCTGGTTTGAGTTTCTCGGTTATGAGTGACATCACTCCATGCTGATAGAACATCAGACAGAAATATGTTTTCGTTTGCAATTTCAAGTAAGATAGTATTGCTGATGTTACATTCAAAGAGTAAGGATTCACCATATTTTTTTAGGATTTTCTGGTGGAATATTTTCCATTTACTCGTATTGGTATTATCTAGGTATCGTTTAACCCAGCTGCATTTGATTGCATTCAAGAATGAGTCAATGTTCGTTAATTGGATACCTCCATTTTCTACAGGTTGAATTAACTGAGTTCGTTTTAGTTTATCAGGCTTACCGTCCCGTATAAAATTAAATATTGGTGATTTTATATCGTTAATAACATCATTTGGTGGATTTGGGAGAACTGTAAATACATAAATTAATTTAGGAAGTGCAAACGTTTTCAATACTGTGTTTTTTCCGATTAGTGTAAGTTTACGGTGATGCCATGATTTTAAGCAGTTTTTGAAATTCTGTAATTTAGGTAGTATGTTTTTAAGAACTGTATCCTTTTCATTATTTGTGAAAGTAATTCCTAACGTTATGGCTTCATCGGATGTCCAATTAAATTTCATTTCTTTGTAATATTGGACATTACTTTGTTTTAATTTACCTACTCGTAGCACAGTACATTTACCTTAGTTTAGTTTAAGACCCGATGTCATTCCGTAAAGGGTTAGCGACTCTATTAGGTTATGGAAAGAATCGTAATTGTCGTTTAAAAAATAAGTTGCATCGTCAGCAAATAGAGACTGTTTGATTTCTTCGTCAGGTTCTAGTGATATGCCTTTTATGTGTTTATTTGATTACATGTGATGTGATAGATACTCGATGCAAATAATAAATAGCGATGATGAGAGTGGACATCCTTGTCGAACCCCTCATTCGATGTTAAAACTGTTTGAAAAGAAGCCATTGTAAATGATTATACTGTTAATATCGGTAAAGAATAGTTTGACCCATTGAATTACACTTTCACCAAAGTTTATATTTTCTAAGCAAGAGAACATAAATGAACGATCAAGCGAATTGAATGCCTTTTCAAAGTCTGCAAAGAATATTAGACCAGGATTATTTGAATTGTTGAAATAGTTTATGCATTCTTGGATAAGACGAACGTTTTCACCAATGTAATGTCCTTTTATGAAACCAGATTGAGATTTTGAAATAATTGATGGTAATATTTTTTTTAATTCTGTTTGCTATACTTTTAGTTGCAATTTTATAATCATTGTTTAGTAAACTAATTGGGCGCCTGTTCGATAAGGATTCTAAGTTTTTTCCAGGTTTTGGAATGAGTGATATTATACCTTGTTTTTGAAGCGTAGTTAGGTTTTCATTATTATATGAATAGTTTAGTGAATTAATAAAATGTGTTTTGATATAATTCCAAAATATTTTATAAAACTTAATGGTGATGCCATCAGATCCTGGACTTTTGCTATTTTGCATTTCTTTAAGTGCTTATCCACTTTCATTTTCATTTAGTAATCCGTCACACAATAGTTTTTCTTCTTGATTTAAAGAGTGATGTGTATATTTAAAAAGGGTGTTATTTTCAACATTTTTTCGTTTATAGAGGGTTTCAAAAACTAAACGTTGTTCTTCTAGTATTTGAGTTATGTTTGTTATATCTTTGCTATTGACTACTAATGTGTGTACAGTTTGTTCACTTGTACGTTTTTCAATGTTTGCGAAGTATTTTGTATTTTTTTTCATTGTGTTAAACATGCTGTGCACGCGCTCTTAGTATTATTCCAATGAGATGTGTATAATAGATTCCATCTAATATTTGTTTTTTTAATGTAATTTCATTTTCAATATCGGTGGTATCATTTGTGTTTGTTTGATGCAATTGTTTTTCAAGTGTTTCAATGGTTTTGATGGTTTCAGTTTCAAGTTTGTGTGTTTCTTTTTGTTTAAATGATGTGTATCTAATTGTTGTGTTACGTATATTCCTTTAATTACTTCCCATAAGGTGTGTGTGTTTCCATCTTTATTATTTTGAACTGTATTGAATATTTCTTGTTTTATATGTGTTTGATATTGTGTATCTAATAAGATGCTGTTATTAATTTTAAAGTATCCTGGGCCTCTTTCAGATTGTATTTAGGTGTAGTTTAAGTTCAACTAGAGAGTGGTCAGTCATAAATCCTGGTTTTATGTTACATGTGTCAATAATGTTGCAAAGAGACTCAGATATTAAAAAAAATAGTCTTATGTACAAAATATTGTTGGTTTTGTGTTTGAGTGCCAGGTGAATTTGCTTTCGTTTTGATATATTGTTCGCCAGATGTCTATCATATTGTTGTTTTCAATTATGTTATTCAAAATGTTTCTATTTTTAGGATGAGTATAAAGGTTCCCTTCTTTTTCGGCGTAATCTGTATTAAGCCAGCTTTTCACCCTGACTTGACCTTTGTAAGTGTCCAATAATATTCAAATAAAATTTCCCGCGGCTAGGTACGAATGAATACACTTCATTTATTCCATTAGCTGATTTGAGTATAACACCAGAACATTGGAAACATATCCGCGTCTTTGTAACACTGTTTTACTGCATGAAACAATTTTATCTCTAATGAAAAGGCTCAATAGATAGAACAGTTTGTGCGTTCACATTTTATTTTCAGATAATTACCAGCGCAAAAGCGTTTATACTAAAGGCTATATTCTCATATTTAGTACTTACTTGCATTGCATTTCAACCCGCGAGGTTTCGGGTCAACTCGCGGCCAGTGTGTGAAAGTTCATATACAGTTCATCACCGGAGTTCGCAGAAGGGGTTGCGATCTTTTCATTGAAGGAAAAAATTGGAATCTATGCTATTTTTGTCTGATGGAGTAAATAGTTCGTTTAGTCGCTTTGTCGATATATCAATATTTTAGGCACAGCTGTTGCCTTGGTCGTGTACAGTTGGCGTAAACAAGTCGTCGTTTCAGCAGCAGAATTGTTACCTAACTTTAATGCATTGCATTCCAATCCGCAAGGTATCAAGGTCAGTTTGCGGTCAGTTGCAGAAATCTTTATATAAACGCCGTCTCGTAAACTTTGTGCACTTGAAGTCTGTTTTGATCAGAAAGATACTAAATACAGATATTCGGCGATATTATTGTGGTATGTCAATCATCGATTTTTAATATGTTTTCAACATTTGCATGATAAGGACCAATTTTGATAAAATTAATTAGAAATATTTATCCATTTAGACCAGTTTATTAAGCATGAGCACAATAATTCACTATACTATAATTATGCAATTAAATAAGATTCGATTATTGCCGGCTGACCTATATGCACTCGTTTATTTTCATGTTTCTTGTGTTTTTCTATTCTGTAAATATAGATATCTGAGTAATAATATCACATAAAGCAAAATAAGCAACGAAATCTGGCGAAACACCCCGTAATTGATTTGCTTGTGATGTAGCTAAGAACTGCGCAGAAAAAAGGCATCCGCTACTTTTTATCTCATAAAGATAACTTTTGATCGTTCATAAACATCGACCACAATCAACGCCGTATATCTTTTTTTAAAGATATTTCTTGTTATCTAATAATGGGTTAAGGGCAGTATTGAAGTCACCACCGACTATAATGTTTTTATCTTGCTTATTGATTATAAAGGATTGTAATGTTTCGTAAAAAGTGGAATCATCTATGTTAGGGCCGTAAACGTTGATTAATGTTATTTGTGTTTCGTTTATTTTGATATCTATACTTGCTTGTCTGCCAAATATTATTTCGTTAAAGTTATCGACTGTGATCCCTATATTATTTTTTATCAGAAAGGCAATGCCTTGTTCATTAGTATGTTGTCCACTGAGATAGATGTCTCCGTTCCATTCATCTTTTAAGGTTTGTGCTAAAGTATGTGTCAAGTGACTTTCTTGTAATAGGCATATACTTTAAAAAATTTCGTCTAACCATTTGAAGATTTTTATGCGTTTGTCTTTATTGTTTAGCCCTTTTACATTAAAAGTACATAATTTAATCATGTTAAGACGTGTAGGGTGATGTAAATGATAATTTGTGTGTGCTTGTCCGGTTAGTTTCTATTTTAAAACATGTCCAGTTGGTTTCTATTATATAACATAAGATGTCCATACAAACAAACACAAATAGGAAACAAAAATTAGGAGTACAAAAAGATGAATATTCCATTAAAATGAAGAAGTAAAAATAAATAATCACACAAATGAGAAAAAAACGACTGGTCCCGAATTGAGACTTTAAAAAAAAGGCATAAGCATAATCTACATATAGTGGACAGAAACAAGAAGAAACCACAATTAACTAAGAAAAACATGAAAGTAAAAAAGACAATATGTGTAAAGGTAGCTTGGCTAAACATTACAGAGATAAACAGTCATATACAATCAGTAAATAGTTAATTTCAGAATTATTTATCAAACAGTTATGTTTAAATAAAGTATTTTTCGTAATACTTGTTATATCAATCAATATAATGTAATAAAACAATTATTAACTTGATTTAATTTTTACTAACAACATTTATATTTTTGTTGTCTCATTCCCCCATTTTTAATGCAGATATAAGCTAATACAACGTTATTAAGAAATGAATAACCAACAAGAAACAGAATTATGACAACATGAACAGACACGTTGATTTTGGTTATGTAGTATAAGTGTTGTTATAAACAACAAAACATAAACTACAACTACAGGCATAAAGACTAAAAAGTGCCAAGAATGTAATGCGTTTGCTTATAAGCATCAGAAAAAAAACACAAACTAAAGTGTGTCTAGCATGTTATGTTGTAACAAATTAAAACAAGAATAAAAGTATAATTATTAAGGAGGCAATTATATTAAATCAGATAGTTATTTCATTCAACATCTAAAGTTTACTTAACACTTGAAAAAAGCTTCAGATGAAAGCGAAAATGAAGCAAGGTTTACAACTATATAGCAGGAAACCTTTAAGTGTTAAATGAAAACAAGCAAATGATCTTATGTTCATCACTTCTTGTACCTTCAAAACATTTTTAATGTTCACAGTTAAAAAATAATGTATTAATTCGCATTGAAGGTACATAAGTGCATAAATTATTAAGTAAGTTGTAATACTGAACGATTAGTATCCTAGTACTTTCAAAACCATTTTTAATTTTCACAGATAAAATTTAAATGTTATAATTGGCATTGAAGGTGCCTACGTGCAAACATGATTAAGTAAGTGGTAATACTGCAAGATCAGTATTGAAATAAGGTTTAAAATAACCAAATTTTTTATTATATTGTTCAGCATGTACAGAGACACAATGTAATGTTGATATTAGTAAATGGTTTTGTAAATGTATTGGTTAACCATTTTTAAATCGTTCGCAATCAGGAGTGAGAGTATTTAAAAGGTAAGCTTTTGTTTGAGAATGCACTTTATTGAATTGTAATCATTTATTGAAAAACATCATAATGTAATTAAAATGTGAACCGCATAACAATATATACGCTATGATTCAATGAAATGTATCTTAAGTTTTAACACGTACACATATAGGTTTGATATTATTCTTGGCAAAATATTCCATATGGTTTTGTTAGATACCCGTAAACCACGTTTAACATTTATTTTATAAAACAAACAAAATCTTTTTACGCAGATGTAAAATTTATATTTAAATGCATTTTTGCTAATAATAATAATTATTTTTAGCATAATAATGCACATGGTATGCCTTTAACTTACACATGTTCATATTTAGTTTATTTTCGATAATATTTAACGTATTAGCCAGTTGCCACCGTGTCACATACATATTTTGAAATAATTCTATTATTTCAATCAACTATCTTGTATTTCGTTAGTTCGTATATAAAGTACGTATAATTGTATGATAAATTCCTTCTTCTGACCTGTTTGATAATATAAAATGCTGAAGACTGAGGTGTTACTACGTAAGCCTGTGATAAATTTCTTTTCAGTTTTGTTCTGTTATGATTATTGCTAATATTATTAGCGTTTTTATGCGATCGTTATATAAGATATTGAATACAAGTTTCCGTGCCATCATTCCCATTGTCAAGCTGCGTCCTTCGGGATATCTTGTCAATCCTGCCATTTTGTACAACACGCGGAGTGTCATTCATATTTCTTTTTCCAAAATACGAAGGGATATCCGCTTTATCTTAAAGTGTGTTTTGCAGAAGGAATATGGGACCGAAATGGAGAATCAATGGCATTATTGAATTTTTTTCCATTTCACGAGTTTCGTTATAATTACGAATGTCATTATGGCAGACATTTCAAAAGGAGGTGGAGATGTGTGAGCTTTACTCTTCTGTATGCACTAACTCACGTCGAATTTCTTCTTTGTCATTCTGAAAGAAAAACAACAACACGCAAACACGTGTAAAGGGGACGTATAATAAAGCGTTATATCCCCAATGTACATTTAGGCCTTAAACTCAGACATATACATCCCCAATACATTAGAGCATGCTTCTCTGCAAATGCATATGGTATGTTTGCTACTGGCGTTTGCCCCGTAATTGTGGAATTTGTTCCGATTTGTTCTTTGAAATTTCGAACGCAGGTACAAGGTTTTACATACGCAAAGAAAACTGAATCATGCATCCTTTTTTGCGATAAATCTTATATCGATAATCAGAAGAAAAAATATATATTTAAAAATAACTTTCTTCCTAAAAAGGATATTTTGCCTCCATATTTTCTATAGTCGTAGACTTTAAGGTCACGTGATTCTTTTTCTATATCTCCAGTGTTATTTTCAAATAAATTAATTGTTGTTATCCCCATCTCAAAACTACACTGGTTTTACAGTAAGACAGATAAAAAAGGGGACATATTATTATTGATTGTATTATTGGTTGTCCCCCTTTTATTTCTTTTAAATTTGTTTCCCTTCGAATACATATTTGAGCTTCGCTCTTGGAAAACCGGGCTTAATGCATATGCGTAAAAAGTCGGCCCGAACTGGCCTGAGCAGTATGCACAGGCTAATCAGGGACGACACTTTCCGCTTGTATAGAACTTTTCGTAAATATAGGAAGTCAAAACGCAAATCCAGTCTAGGCGGAAAGTGTCGTCTCAAAAAAGGTTGTATTTACTGCACAGGCTTAAATCGGACGATATTTAACGCTAATGCACTAGGTCCATACATTACATAACGACGTTAAAATGACATACATTACATTACGAACTACATTTCTCACGATTCTTTTCTGTATGGCAAGTCATGCAAGTGATCAATTGAGAGCATGTGCGCCCTTGGGAAATACATTTAAAATAATGTATGAATGTGCTTTTGTTTCCTTGAAGATGTATTGTAAAGAGAAATGTAATGTAGCAGTAAATGAATCAAGGTGGCATGTATCGGCAGAGACCTTTGAGGGACTTCCTCAAAGCGTTAACCATACCATCAAATTGATTGATTTTCATCATTTTAAATGTCAGACTTTCACGATGTGTACGTTTATGTTCTCTTATAACACAGGGATCAAGGTTTATAAATTATGATGTTACGTAATACAGTTTAATCTCTACTGTTAAAAATGTCACTTGGATAAGATCTGCAGAAATTATATGTATGCTATGGTCATGGTAAATCTATATAACAATATTGACGAACCTAGACCCAATAGTTGTGCAGGTATTGCCCAAAAATAAAATGAGTCGCGTTCTGGGAAAACTGGGCATAATGCATGTGCCTAGGGACGACACTTTCCGCCTAAATTGTATTTTTTCTTAGAAGAGACTTCATTTAAACGAAACATGTCATAAAAGCGGAAAGTGTCGTCCCTGATTAGCATGTGCGGACTGCACAGGCTAATCTGGGACGACACTTTACGCACATGCATTATGCCCAGTTTTCTCAGAATACGACTGAAATTTTAACGAGACCAAACGGATATTGGACTTTGACCGATCGGCTTTTCTGTAATTTACAAGTACTTAATTTTGACCTTATTATTAAATGCTCTATGAGTTTTGATATAAAACGCATCTTGAAATTTCTTTATAACATATTTTGTATAAGTATTATTATAGAATAAACATATCGAATTATAAATTGTGTGTTATGTTACCTGTAATGGAATGGGTTTATGTTTCCTAGCGATGGAGATGGGTCATCGCAACGAGTCGATGATCAAACGCTGTTAAAAAAATGCTGTTAATGACAGACAGACAATTTTATTGGCGAATACAATCAGTACATAGCCATGTAAACATACATGTAGCAAATATTTCGATAAAATAGCATGTCAAGGAAATGTGATCGGCATAATTGTTATTTTAATTTCGGAGAATGTTCTTAACCAATTTGATGTGAGATAAATATTTGGATTCTATGTATTTCAAAAACAAAATGCATATTAGATTAATTATAACTACAACTATTAAATGACAGTTAACCATTCCTAAAATCAAATACAATCAACGGCAACAAACTTGAGCAGAAAATGCATATAGTTTGGCAATTACAGACAGACAGACAGACAGATAGACAGTTTATTTTGACTTGTATAATGTACATTGTCAACAACACATTATGAAAACAGTACAATGTCAATAACAGTGGGATTCAATAGCAGAACTTATATATAACACATAATTCTGAAATTATATATAACAAACACAGTTTTAAATATACACTTTAAAACACCCAGCAAAAATGTGATGTTATTGATTCATATTAATTAAGTCGATTCTCTGCTTATTTGCGAAATAAATATACTTAGACAGTCCAATTAGTTCTGATTTGTTGGTTGTTTTAACTAGCTGGATGAATTTGAACATACTCGGCCTATTAAAATAATACCTTTTTAAAAATCGAATGCGTTATTCTGTATAGCAAATACTTATAATGATAAAGTGGAATTCATCCTCAATATCGCGTCTGTTGCACAGTAAGCATGTCCTCTCCTCTCTCGGAAGTCTATCAGAACCGTAGCGACCCGTTTCTATTCTTAAGCCATGCGATGATAATCGAATACGAGACAAGGAGCGGCGGTAAGTCTTATTAAATAGTTTATCGAGATAAATTGCTGGTTCAAACGAATCTGTTAAATAAATATATAAATGGTTTAATAAAGCACTAGTGACGATATCGGCTCTAAGTTTCTGCAAAAAACAATCGATTGTTCTACGTTTAAACATTTGCACAAAATCGTTAAGGCTATATTTAAAGGGATTTGCCCAAACGTCGCTAAAACCGAACTCATTTAAGAGTGCATGCACCTTCGGGGCCCATGACTTGTATCCTTTCTCGTGTAAATCTAATGATGTATAATATGCTGTTTTAATAACCACATTTTCTGAGTACAAAATATGTAACCAGAATTTCATTATTTGAACATACTGTTGAATATATATATATATAGGATACCGTCCTAATTCCGAATTAACAGCTGCAGTACAAGTACTTTGTTTAACGCCTAATACTGATTTGCAATATTTCAGATGTACCCTTTCGATTTCATTGGATTTATGAAAACCCCAAACAGCACAAGAGTAATTTAATGTCGCGGATACAAAGGCGTCGAACAACTGCAACGCAATACGAGGAGTGACGTCATATTTATTTACATTAAGTAACAAAACGTTTTGTGCCTTTACTGCCTTTCCGATTACATGCTGACTATTCAGCTGAAAACCTCCTGTGCATTGAAATACTACTCCGAGATAGTTGAAATTATCAACATTTTGTAATTCTATATTATTGTAAGACCATTTTTCGGTATTTTTTATTTGACCTCGTTTTCTAAAGACCATAGTTTTTGTTTTCTCGGTATTTACTTCTAAGCCCCATTTTTCGCAATAAGTAAATAGATTGTTAAGACTTGTTTGTAACTCGTCAACTGACTTTCCGATCAAGACCATGTCATCGGCAAAGAGTAAAATAAAAAATCACAAATCAAACAAGTTTAGACCGAGGTCGCCTTCCGCATCATGTTTTATATACGATTCAATATCTTTCAAAAATAATGAAAATAGGATCGACGAGTTGTTTTGCCCTTGTCTTAAGCCAACGGATATATCAAAGAAATCGGAAAACGTATTACAGTGCTTTATCCAAGATTTTACTGTAGAATACATGTCTTTGAAAATGGACAGAAGTTTACCATCTAAACCCATATTGAAAAGTTTAAACCAAAGCGCATTACGATAAACGGAATCAAATGCTTTCTTAAGGTCTATAAATGCGCAGTACAGGCGGGATGTTTTTGATAGCATATATTCAACTAAAGAATGTAATGCGAAAATGGCGTCGACAGTGCTGACGTCGGGCCGAAAACCGAACTGTGCATCAGTGTGTATTTTATTTTCTTCGGCCCAGTTTTCAACTCGCTTTGTTAGTACGCTGGTAAATAGTTCACCAAAATTGCTAAGCAGAGTTATTCCCCTGTAATTGTTTGGGTTATTTTTGTCCCCTTTTTTATGTAACGGCACGATATAACCATAGGACCAAGCTTTTGGAAAATGACCAGAATCGAATATCTTGTTAAAACCATCCGTTATATGTCCTATCAATATATCCGACGTCTCGATAAGAAATTCATTCAATAAATTATCAACTGGACATGGAGATTTGTTACGTTTCAAACGCTTAATTGCCTTCAAAACTTCATCCGTCGTAATAGGGACATTTAAGGATATGAAAGTTGGGTTATTTCCGTTGAAATTGTTTGCATCGTTAAAACTCTCGACATCGTCTAAACGTGTAGCCTTAGCATCATTAAATAAACTTGAAAAATATTCTCGGAACTCATTTGGTAATATGCTGCTAGATCTACTATTACATTTCGATCAAAAATGCTTCCAGAACTGTTTGGGTTTGTGTTTTCGAAGGTCGCATAACTCGCGCGACTTGTGTATTTTATATGTCCTTTTCTTTTTCCGTACAAGTACCTTATAACTCAGTTTAATTTCGCTTAGTTCTATTCTATTCGATCGGGTTTTGTTTTTATTAAAGGTATTCAAAGCAACCAAATAATGATGTTTTGCGTTCGCGCACTCAGAATCAAACCATTCTTTATTATTGTTTTTTGAACTCGAAACTCGTGCTTTTCGCGTTTTAAAGAAATACGGATTTGCCGCGTTTTCAATTAGCGATGCAAAACTATCTACCAAATTATCAATATTATTACCGTCTAAGACGTCACAGGTATTCAAAATCTCGTTTAACTCAGGTAATTAAGAAATTATAACCCGTCTAAAATTGAGCTTGTGTTCTTCGAACCATTTAAAGCATGTGTAATCCGTTACCGGTGTTACGTTCGAATAATTATCTATGTGTAGTGACTTCACATCGAGTTCAAAATATAAAGGTGCATGGTCGCTGAACGTGTTAAAAGTCATCGTCCAATTTTGTAAATATTTTAAGCTCATATGATATATGTTTTTTACATGAATCTTGGGTGAAAAGTAGTAGTGACATTAATTTAAGTGGTTATTTGTCATTTAATTTCTTCAGAAAATTTCAGAATAGAAAAGCACGCAGAAATAGCGGTGGAATTGTTGTCTTTATTAAAGAAGAATTAACTAATGGTATTGAGATTGTAAGAAATCGTTATGATTCTATTATCTGGTTGAAACTCGATCACACATTTTTTAATATTTCAGAAGATTTTTATATCTGTGCAACTTATATATGGCCTAATGAGTCCCCAGCATATAACACATTTAATATTGACCTGTTTGAAATTTTAGAAAACGATATTACTTATTTTTCTGAATTTGGTAAGATTTTTGTAACTGGTGATCTCAATAGTAGAGTTGGAAATAAATGCGATTTTATTGTACAAGATAGTATTAATACTGAATATGACGACCCTGATTACTCTCCAGATAACACCTCTGTCAGGGCCTCTGTTGATTGTTTATTAAATAGTCACGGTGTAAAATTATTAGACCTATGTAAATCAACGTGTTTACGCATTGTTAATGGTAGAGTTGGAAATAGCTGTAAAAATACTTTTTATTCTTATAACGGTTCGTCTGTAATTGACTATTTGTTAGCAAACGAATACAGCTTTCCAATTATATCGGATTTTACCGTGCATGATTTTAACGAATTTAGCGATCACGCCCCGTTACACTTTTCACTACCATGTAATAATGTCCCCTCTGATTACCAATCATACACCGATGTCAAGTATAAATGGGAAGATGCATTACGTGGGCATGTCAAGTATAAATGGGAAGATGCATTACGTGGGCAATTTCGCTCAGGAATTATTTCTTTGTTACCTGTATTTAATTCCATTGTACAACATATAGATTATTCAAGTAGAACATCAATTAATAACATGTTAAATAGTTTTACTAAAACCATTCGCAGTGTTGCTGATCCGTTATTTTCCAAAACATGTGTTTATAAAACAAACCCTAGTTTCAATGTAAATAGTGCATAAAGAATGCACAATGGTTTGATAACGAGTGCAATAACGCACGAAATTTATACCACGAAGCTGTACGTACTTTTAACTCGTGCAAAACAGATATTAACAGAGAACGTTTATGTACAAGTAAAAGGCATTATAAGCCGTAAGAAGAAAGCATATTGTTATAGGCAAAAAATGTTAGAGATTGAAAATTTAAGAAAACACAAACCAAGGGACTTCTGGCGATTTTTCAAATCGAAAAATAACGTTATTAAAAACAAAATTCCCTTAGAAGAATTTACAAAAATTTTCGAAAACATTAGTAACAATATGTCTGATTTTTGCAATACTGAAGCAGAAGATTTTTGTTTAAACAATGACTTTAATTAAAAAAATTCTGCATTTCCAGAACTTGATGTACCTATATCTGTTGAGGAAGTTAATTCAGCAATTAAACATTTAAAACGACATAAATCGTCGGGAAGTGATTGTATTTTGAACGAATATTTTATTGAATGCAGTGATATTTTATCAACTCATTTGTGTGATGTGTTTAACGGTATTTTTGTATCGGGATTTTTCCCCGATAAGTGGACAAAAGGGGTAATAATCCCTTTGCATAAAAAGGGTGCTATTAGTGACGTTAATAATTATAGAGGGATTACTTTAGTTAGTTGCTTTTCAAAATTATTTACCACGATTTTAAACAAGCGCATTGAAACGTTCTGCAATGAAAACACTATTATTTCGGTTGCGCAGTTCGGATTTAGGAAAGGTTATTCAACTGTTGATGCCATTTATATATTGATGTCGATTGTACAAAATTATTTAAATGAAAATAAACGCCTGTATGTTGTATATGTCGATATGTTTAAATGTTTTGATAGTGCTGGTATACAAGGAAAATTGCTTAGAATAGTTAAGGATATGTATGCAAATGTTAAGTCACGTGTTAAATCATGTTCTTCTTATTCAGATTATTTTAGTTATGCGGTTGGACTGAGGCAAGGGGAGGTAATGTCGCCAATTTTGTTTTCTTTATTTGTTGAGGATCTTGAACTTAGCCTACAAGACAACATTAACTCTGGTTTGAATATAGATGATATTGTGTTGATGTTACTATTATTTGCTGATGACATGGCTATTTTAGGCAAGTCACCGGCTGAAGTCCAATCACATTTAGACAACTTACATGTATATTGCAATTCTTGGGGGCTAAATGTTAACACTGCAAAAAAGAAGATTATGGTATTTCGGGGAGGGTTAAAAGATAACGAAAAATGGACATACAATGGTAATGAAATTGAAGTGGTTGATAACTTTAACTACTTAGGAACGGTTTTGAATTATACAGGAAATTTTAAATTAAACCAGGAACATTTGGTTGGTAAGGCCCTTAAGGCAATTAATGCATTATTGTTTAAATGCAATGATTATGACATAAAACCGAACATATTTTGTCAGTTGTTTGACTCTTTTGTTGGCTCCATATAAAGTTATGCTTCAGAAGTATGGGGATTCACAAAGTCAGATGACATTGAACGCATACATTTAAAATTTTGTAAACGATTGTTACAGGTTAAAATAAATACATGTAATGTAGCTGTTTATGGAGAATTAGGGAGATATCCATTGTATGTAAACAGGTTCGTTAAAATTATCAAATACTGGTTTAAAATTATTAACAATGAAAATAACATAATGCAAACTGTTTACAAACAAGCTATAAATGATTGTAATAAAGGTTATACAAATTGGGTCTCAAATGTCAAGAACATGTTAAATAATTTTGGGTTTGGTTATGTATTTGAAAATCCAAACGTTGTTAACGTTAATAGTTTTATTAGCGAGTTCAAATGTAGACTTGTTGATAATTTTAAACAGGAGTGGTATGGTAAAATGAATAACAGTTCTGTATTAGATATGTATAAAGTCTTTAAAACCTCTTTTGAATATGAAGAATATTTGGACTTACTTCCTAGACGTTTGCGCCTATTTTTTGTTAGATTAAGAGTGTCTGCACACCCGTTGCGAATCTAAACTGGCAGATACGCTCAGAATAACATACCACGAAATGAACGTTATTGTTTATTTTGTAATGAATCTGATTTAGAAGATGAATACCATTTTATATGTATATGCCGCTGCTTCACTGATTTAAGAAAAAGATATATAAGCCGTATATTTTATATCAACCCATCTGTGTATAAATTCCACAGTTTATTAGTTTCATGTGACAAAACAGTTATTTCTAATGTATGTAAATATATCAAAGAAGCTTTTGTTTTAAGAAATACCTTGCTTAATAATGTTGTTTAATAAATTTCAGTACCGCCTTGACAGAACCTTAGTGTTCTTTCGATTGATTGTGTTCATTTGTATTTGTATTCTTACATGACTATTTCAATGTTATGTAATGTTATGTTGTTACACCTATTTACGTGACAGAAAGCATGTGTATATATATTAGTATGAAGACGATGTACTTTTGTATAAGTCTGAATAAACTGTCTGTCTGTCTGTCTGTCTGTTAACTGGCAAAATCGTGAAGTTGTTTATAAGCGAGAAATCCTTGTCACGCAATACCAAGTAATCTATTGTAGTACATGATTGTTTACTAAAATATGTAAACGAAGCGGTATCTCCGATTCGACCGTTAGCGATGCGTAACGAGGCCGCTTTGCAAAAATCGAGCATTCGATTTCCCCGTGAATTACAGATTTTGTCTACTGAGGCCCGGCCACGGGAAATATCGGGCGAATAAAAATCAAAATCAATAGCACTATTTAAAACATCGAATGGAATATAATCATAATGATTACCAGTTCTAGCATTCCAATCACCTGCGATTAGTACTTTACCATACTGTTCAAAATTAAACACATCGTTATACAAAACATCAATTAGGTCGCTATCGACAATATTAGCAATAGATGAATCGTCAGACCATAAATAAAGCCCACATAGATAAATATCGGAATTTAAAGAGAATAATGTTTTGTCAATTTTAAGCCAAACAATGGTATCAAAATTATTTTTTTACGATTGAAATACCTTCGGACAATTTTTCATTTATGTAAACAACAATTCCTCCACTATTTCTTTTAGCATTTCTGTGTCTAAACTTGCGATATAAATTATGACATAAATAACCATCAATATTTATTTCAGAGAAGTTATTAGTTCATGATTCAGAAAGAATGGTAATATCACTGCTTTTTATCAAATCAATAAATTCTTGGTCAGTAATTTTATCATTAGTTAGACCGTTACAATTCAAAACGAGGATCTTCAGGTGACATGTAAGGATAAATACACGCGTTTATAGATTGAATTAAGAAGGAAGACAGCGCGTATTTATATGCTATCAGCGTTTTGATTTACCCTCAGGCGCGCCGTTACGATAACACCGTTATTTGTTTACAGCCATCTTGAACTGATACCGTCGTTCGCCTAGCGTAAATCAATATATCAGTAGAGGTTGCGAAGTTTTGTTAGGCGGATATACACACGTGAAACATCGGTTCTCGCTTATAATGCTTCAGTATTACAAGGACTTCATGCATTCAAGAGAGTTAAAGATGGACTTCAGTTGTTGATAGTCTCGATTGCTCAGTTTTGGATGGCGGATAAACAGACATCGGTTATCGCGGAAACAGTTTCAGTATTGTAAATGACTTGCATTGAATTGTGTTAATGATGGATGTAAATCATGGACATTCACTGTCGAGTTATCGAATTACAAAATTAAGGTAATAAATATTTCTAACTTTTTCCTAATTTGTTTAAGATATCTCTTGCGATAACAACTATGGGGTCGTTGTTGAAATCTTCAAGCGATCTAAACTATAAGGCTTTGTGACGTTTGTCAAAGGCTAGTTGTCTAACCCTTTGCATGCTGGAAAATTTGTCGTCTGCTAAAATGTCGTCTCATGAATTTCTAAAAATAGCATGTTCTGTGGCGTCTCATCTGGTTCCAAACTGTTTGCAAAGGCCTTTCAAAATTCGGTTCCAGCACTGAAAGAGCTAATAAGATGCGTGCATCTTTTATTTCCTTGCTCGATACTGAATGTATAATCAAAGTACTGACAGTACTGGTGTGACGATGCTTTTGAAGAGGATGGATATGTGCTTGAATGGAAAATAAAGAAACAAATGGGGGAAACACCGAGTGACATTTAGCGAGAAAGTCGAATTTAATTGAATATTAAAGTTATAAGCCGAGCAGGAGATCGGTTAGTTGTGTAATCACGTTGCTTTTACTGTCTTTTAACGAATCCAATAGGATTTTGTCGGCAACTGCATGGGAACATGTGTGTTTTCGATGAAAAAGGTCACGTCCAGTGTTCCACAATCTTTCAGCAATAGGCATATAGTGCGTTTCATACCTTGTGTATATATAATACCTATAAGAGGGGTATTTTTTAAACTGTTATTTTTTTGTCAATATTCGTTGTTGGAAAGTTAAACCATACACAATAGGTGTACATTTAACAATCTGGAACCCCTGGGGTAAGCTCGGGGGGGGGGTATGGTCCGGGGGGGGGGGGAATTATTTATTTTAATGATACTGCTGCCTGTGTGCTCACCAACAATATTAAATTTTGTAAGTGACACGCGTTGTAAACGTTATTCCTGACAGTGTCAGTGGTCACAATTTTCAAGCGCTTGACATTCGTATTTACAGGAATCGTTTTCTTTAAAAAATATCAACACTGCCATGCATTAGTTGAAGTTTATCATTAACTCCAGTCACATTAATATGAACAACAATAACACTTTTTAATCTTTCTCTTTCAAGATAGCGAATTGCTTCATCTTTAAACGACCCAATCTGTCAGGTACAATGGGGTTAAAACGACCCAATCTGTCAGGTACAATGTTGGCCATATTAATTGGGGAGCTAGTCAAAACGGCCCCAGGTCAAAACGGCCCCTAGTCAAAACGAGTTAAAACGGCCCCACTTTGGTCAAAACGTCCCCAAAGACAGTTTTTAAGTTGGTCAATTTGTAATAAAGAACTTTGTTTAATATTGTATTTATTAAACTATATACATGTTAAATAATCAAACCTGGTTGTTTTGACAAGGGGCCTTTTTGACCTGGGGCCATTCTGACTGTAGACCGACCTCGCTGCGAGGTATTCCGATTAGAAAAATCGAATTTTCTCAATCGGACTGGCTCGGTCTTTTACATAGGTCGCCACTCTAAAGATTTTTGGTTTTGAAACAGCATCGTCAAAAAAGCGATACGTGTAATCAAACATTTGTTTTTTTCCCTCTCCAGTTTGAAGTGTACGCACTTGGAAATCAGGCCTTTCAATAAAGTAATGTTTATAAATATTAATACCATTTAAAGCGGGAAGAAATATATATAAATATATATATAGAAAGTTGAGATATGGTTATGAGACATACGCCATATACTGCAAAACAAATATTCACCGTCGCTTATTTCATGAGCACAATTTTTACAGCTTCATATACGCCCCGTGCACGCGCTCTAATCAAATGAACAATGTGCACGTGCGCAGCAGTTAAGAAATACATTATGTATATTTTAACTCAAGCCTGTTTGAATGCATATAATTATAGCTTTAACAATGGTTCAATATAATGTGCGTACGTTTTTCTACACGAACGTTTGCGTTTGTCCTGAACCTTTCAGGACTTGAGTTTCGTTTAATGTTAAATAACTTACCGGTAATTACCAAGTTTAACCATGTGAAGACTTCATGTTTGAGCAATGTCTCTGACTTGATGTTCACGGTCCAACCTAAAGGATAGGTGTGGCATTAGGCATGACGTTACACTTATCCTTTATCCCCACATGACAAAAGATGCGTTTGACTCGGTTAATCGACATGGATGAGTCGATAATTCTTTATCCCGATTATGTGCATTCTTTAGGCATTGCAAGTTGATAGAGTATACAGGGGCGTCGGAAACAAATTGACATTGGGGCGGTGTCTGGGGTCGGTATAGGAGGGGGATACCTCCTCCCGTTGGTGGGTTCCGGGGTCCTCCGGATTTTTTTCTTTAAGCATCAAATTTCGCATTCTGGTGCGTTTTTATGCCTGATACATGACTTAATACACGTCTATTTCAGGCATTTTCTGAATGATAAAAGTTGTGATAGACAGACGATGGAGAAGTGATCTCTATATGTCGCTGCTGCAGGCGACAAAACATTAGGGATCATGAGGGTTGAAAGAACGTTCTTCGGAGTTTGTTTTTTCCCCGAAATTCCGTTTTGGAAATTTGAAATTCGTTTGTTTGTTTGAAGAAGACATATTGAACTGACACAAAAAGTGGTAAAAAACATTAAATAAGTTTTTTGAGAATTATAGATTTACTTTGAGTCATTACAATTAATTTATGTATCTTGAGGTATCTTTAATTGTGTGATAATTAAGGACTATTGGATATCGGAAAATTTGTTATATGTCGTACTTTCCTTTAAATAAATAAAAGAAGCAAAGGCTTATTTCATACCGACAATTAAAGATTCCCAGGTTTAATTACTCAAGAATAAAGGGATTATCGTTATAAAAGAGACCGATTAATTAAGAACATAATTGACACGTACATTATCGCGGGCGGGTGATGACAATAAACAATACTCGTGTCATAACCGCGAAAGCATGACTACCTTGCTTCGTGGTAAATATATTTTAGATGTACGGGTATTGAAATGAAAAAAGGTCTTTGCAGAAAATTTATTTTTGCCTAAAATATTCGGGCGGCGGCCGCCGCTCCTGTCGCCCCAATCGCCGACGCCTCTGGTATAGTAATGTAACGATGTAATGAAAGTTCATCGATTTCAACCAAACAATCTTGCTGTCTGTTCATCGTAAATACAGCAACACACTCATACGTGTAATTATCCCTTTGCATGCTGGGAAATTTGTCGTCTGCTAAAATGTCGTCTGATGAATTTCTAAAATTAGCATTCTCATCGATTTTTTTTCTAAAGAATACTATCAGAATAGCAAACAGTTTGGATCCTGATCAGACGTTGTCTGGCGTCTCATCAGAATCCAAACTGTTTGCAAAGGCCTTTATAACTCGGTTCCAGCGCTGAAAGGGTTAAACGCTTTCTATGTATATTTGTTTTATACGGTGTGTCATTTTCTTCCTGGGAAATCAATGCTGAGGTTCTCTCTGGTAGGGTACTCATATTTTGTCAGTCTAAGAAATACAGGCGGTTGCCATGGAAACTTAACGTTATTGTTTGTAGTAATATTGTTTGTCTGCTGTATGTAGTTGTAAACGCAATTCAATAGATAGTATCTACTTTTGTGTTCTATAATTAAATTTGAAGTTTTGTTGGAACAATTTTAAAGGCATACTCTCGCTCTCGGTTGAAAACTACTATTACTACTACTACTACTTCTATTACTACTACTACTACTACTCTTACTACTACTACTACTAACTTCTACTACTACTACTACTACTACTACTACTACTACTACTACTACTACTACTACTACTACTACTACTACTCCTACTACCAGGGCCCTCAATCTATCAAATCTGCCGCCGAATTTCGGCGGCAGTCCCCCACCTGAATAGTATACTTTTTTCCCCTTTTGGGGGGAAAAATTCCCCCTAAAACAAAAAAAAAAATTTTTTTTTAATAGAAAGATGTGTCTCATGATTATTATATCTCAATTCTATTTCAATTTAATCTTTTCAAACATACTCAATTATGAAAAATGCAATGAATATAGTGCAAACATGTACAAATGTAATAATGAGAGAGAAAGTAAAAAAATCCCCCAAAAAGGGAAACGCCGCGAAAATTCCCCCTCCTGCGGACCCCTTCCCCCAAAGTAGTGTGAGGGCGCTGACTACTACTACTACTACTACTACTACTACTGCTACTGCTACTGCTACTGCTACTTTTACTGCTACTACTGCTGCTACTGCGGACCCCTTCCCCCAAAGTAGTGTGAGGGCGCTGACTACTACTACTACTACTACTACTACTACTACTACTACTGCTACTGCTACTGCTACTGCTACTGCTACTTTTACTGCTACTACTGCTGCTACTGCTGCTGCTGCTGCTACTGCTACTGCTACTGCTACTTCTACTACTACTACTACTTCTACTACTACTACTACTACTACTACTACTACTACTACTACTACTACTACTACTACTACTACTACTACAACTACTACTACTACTACTACTTCTACTTCTTCTACTACTACTGCTGCTGATGCTGCTACTACTACTACTACTACTACTACTACTACTACTACTACTACTACTACTACTACTACTACTACTACAACTACTTCTACTACTACTACTACTACTACTACTACTACTACTACTACTACTACTACTACAACTACTACTACTACTACTACTACTACTACTACTACTACTACTACTACTACTACTGCTACTACTACTACTACTTCTACTTCTACTACTACTTCTACTACTTACTTCTACTTCTAGTACTACTACTACTTCTACTACTACTACTGCTACTACTACCACCACCACAACCAACATCACCACCACCACTTCCACCACCACCACCACCACCACCACCAGTACTACTTCTACTACGACGACTACTACTACTACTTCTACTACTTAGTACTGGTTTGTCTTTTTGACTTTTGCTTGCGCGATATCTTACCGGTGAAAAGTCGCTTTTGTTTACAAGATTAAAACATCATGTGCGGATCTATTTTTCCGTTATTGACTTTGGACAAACTTTAACATCCTACTAACCCACAGGCATTTGTATAAAATTAACATTGTTTAGTTTTTTTTCCATAAAATTGACGTCATTCACTAATCACATTACATTTTTTATCAGAATTGCAAACAATTTATTTGTATATCTATTTAATCATCACATTAAGTCAATGTGCATCAATTATATTGGCTGCACCGTGTTCTACGGAATACCGTAAGAGCCATCGTGCTTATAAATTAAAATTCAGAGGGCGACAATTCGATAGTACGATGGCGACAATGCGAGAGTACGATGGCGACAACGCGATAGTACGATAGCGACAATGCGATAATACGATGCCGACAATGCGACAACGCGATAGTATACGATAGCGATCATGCAGTAGTACGATGGCGACAGTGCGACATTAAGATGGCGACAATGCGATAGTTCGATGGCAACAATGCGATAGTGCGATAATACAATGGCGACAGTGCGACAATATGATGGCTACAGTGCGATAGTACGATGGCGACAATGCATTAGTGCGATAATATGATGACGACAGTGCGACAATACGATGGCGACAGTGTGATATTACGATGGCGACAATCCGATAATACGAAAACGAGAGTACACCAACTTGATAGTACGATGGAGACAATGCAATAGTACGATGGCGACATGCGATAATACGATGACGACAGTACGATATGACTATTCTATTGTCGCCCTATCGCACTATCGCGTTGTCGCCATCATACTATCGCATTTTCGCCATCGTACGATCGCATTGTCACCCTCTGGATTTTAATTTGTAACCACAATGGCCCTAACGATATTCCGTAAGCTCCTTAGACTGTAGCATACCAGGGGTCGTATTCCAGAAGCATCTTAAGTTCAATTTTATTCTTATCCTTAAATTGGGAAATTTTCTTAAGTGTTTCATTTCATATTGCATTAGATTGGAATTAAGATATACATTTAAATAACATCATTATGTCAATGTTATTTTAGGAATACCAAACAAACATGTGTTTCCTTATTTAGTAAAGAAATACAATACATTGTAATTTTGAACTTAAGTGAAATTATTTAAGAAATGACTTAAGCTGTTTCTGGAATACCACCCCTGACCCATAGATCTACACGATTTAATACATTTCTTTACAGGTCCAAGCGACTAGTATACCTGAAGTTAATGCATGACAAACACAAGATCCGATATAATTATATTTAAGATTTGTATGATGCTATTTCATTTCACTGTTAAAGGGATCTTTTCACGGTTTGGTAAATTGACAAAATTGAAAAAAGTTGTTTCAGATTCGCAAATTTTCGTTTTAGCTATGATATTTTTGAGGAAACAGTATTACTGAACATTTACCATGGTCTAATATAGCCAATATATGCATCTTGTGACGATTTAAAAACCTTAAAATTATAAAGCGTTGCAACGCGAAACGATTGAATTATTTGGAGAGTTCTGTTGTTGTCGTTAAATTTTGTGAAACAACGAAGATTGCTGATATAATGCATAAAATACTTCATCCAAATATGCTTGGCAGAATAGCCGAGCGGGCAAATGCGTTTTTACTCCAGGTTACTCCAGGACTCCGGGGGTCACTGGTTCGATTCCAACTGCGGCTACATTTTTGTCCTTTTTTAAATGTTATTCTTGATTTTTTACTGGAGCTTTTAAGATCCAATGTTTACATGTATCAATATAAAGCATTTAATGACTTATTTCAAAACATGCCAAAAACGGTGAAAAGGCCCCTTTAAATATAACAACCAAGTCCGAATCATTGTCCAAAAAATCCAGAGAGTCCAGATAAAACCGGTTTGTTTCGTCACAGAAAATACGTCACACAAGAAACGTTAAAAATGCGTAATCAGTTCGGAGAAAATAACAGATAACGATTCAATGACGTCAGATACTCGACTGCGTGATTATTTCATATAATCAGATACGTAGATATTTTAGGTCTCTGTTATAGGCCTACTGTAGCTGTCAACGGTTCTATATACTAGGTATTTTTTCCTGTGTTATCCATATCGTGCCATCGGCAAATGAATTTTACACGGAATGTGACCCTAAGCGGATTCCGTACAGCACGGCCTTTATTTGCACAGAGATAAGGGTTAACATGAAGGAGGAAATCGACTTCTCAACTATGAGAAAGTAAGTGTTCTATTTAAAGTGTGGTGAGACATGCAATTCTGACTAATACATGTAGATGAGGACTGTGTTAATTAACACACGCTCTGTTTTGGTGGCTTTGTCATGGCCGAGACGAGTTTAAGGCAAGTTAAAGACAAGGATTTACAAGTGTAGTTTCGTATGAAACTGGAATGTGAGTTGACGTTTATCTTTTGAAACGGCATAAACACACTGATCGTCTGGACATTTGTGGTAAGTTAATAAGCAGACATTTGTTGTGTGAGGTTAAAGGGGCGCATATGATATTGCCTTGCTCTATGAGCTCGCTGACTTCTAATCTATTTTCTTTCTGTCTATTTTGCGTTCAAACGTCTTGCTTTTACGATAATAATATACATTTTTTTCTTTTAATGGCTTGTGATAATTATAGTTGTAGCTTTTGGTATACTTGTGTAGAATTATACATGTAATTATATTCGTTACGTTTTTGTTCGCATTCCGCATATGCTAAGTTTGTTTGCGTGTGCATCGAATTTATTTGCATCCGAGTTAACCACGAGGCCACAACAAATTGCCTTAGGCGCTTAGATATGTCATCATTGTTGAGCATTTAAGCAAGTTCCATTTTATCAGAATTACTTTCTTTTCCGCGTACAAGAATTAAATCGAGATTTGCATCATCGCTTGGTGATTCACAAATAAAAGCTTCACGGTGAATACAGAGAATAAATGCAGGTTTTTGTTCCCACTTTTTGGGAAGATAGCCCATGGCTTTGGAATTGGGAATTTTATCGGTATTTTCATGAAATTGGGAAAATAAATTCATTAGCCTTTTTTTCCACACGAAAAGTCCACTGATTAGGGAAATACTAAATTTGATTTTACTCTTTATAATCATTCAAATTAAAAGAAAAAATCATATAATACTTTGTTAGATGTAATTGAATTAAAATTGAGATAAAATACACATAAGACTTCTTTCTAAAAAAAAAAAAAAAAAAAACAATTTTTTTTTTTTTTTTTTGGGGAAATTGGGAATTTTTTGCCACATTTTGGGAAAAAAGTATACTTTGTGGGATTGGGAACATAGCCGAATTTCGGCTATAAAATCGGGCCAAAAAAAAAAACCTGACATGGTTGGTGCCAAGATGAAGAAAGTTTATCCAGATACTGATAGGCTTCGAAAAAAATAGGGCAAGCTTTAGCGAGCACCAACCATGTAGTCGATGTATCATCTTTATGTTAACTAATGCCGGTGACACATTACAAATATGAAAGAAAATGATTAATTGACATAAAAGAATAATTATTCTGGTTGAGCCTCCTACACAACATAAACAATATATACACAACATTCCTGACGACCGAATAACTACCGATTGTGTCACGTAAAAAATTGGTTCCACATTAAACGGTTCCTTTAAATACTTTACTATTGAAAATATGAGAAGAAATAAAAAAACGTATCTAGAATCAGGGCTTTTTTTCCTGACTTTGTGAAGCGTCCCTGGCACTCTCACTTTGTGTAAAAATGAGTCGTGAACTTTTCAAAATTGTGAAAAAAGAGTTGTGAACTTTTCAAAATTGTGAAAAATTGAGTCGCGAACTATTCAAAATTGTGAAAAAATTGAGTCACGAACTTCTTAAAATTGTGAAAAACCGAGCCGTGAAATTGTTAAAAACGGCCAATTTTGTGAAAATTCACGGCCCTGATAGGTTTGTGAATTGTCCTTATCAAAATTGTGAAATGTTCTTCCAGGGCCACTCGCAAAGAAGGAAAAAAAGCCCTGAGAATGTGATATTCTTCTTGGTAGAAATCAAAAGATAAAATGCAACAGCAAAACAAAAACTCAATTATATGTACCTCAATTCTTTGCTTAAAACATTCATGACAAACACACAATCCGAAATACGTTTTGGAGTCATTCGAATTTCGATGCTTTAAAAATATTCAAAACATTTACTGTTTATGACCACCACGTCCATAGTATTTTCACTAAAATCCAGAGTCTTCATTAAAGGGGCCTTTTCACGTTTTGGAACATTGACAAAATTACAATAATTGTTTCAGATTTGCAATTTTTTGTTGAAGTTATAATATTTTTGAGAAAACAGTAATATATCTATTGAAGATTTAGTTAAATTATCATGCTCTAAAATATCTATAATATGCATTTTTTGACGATTTAAAAACCTGTAAATTATAAAGTGTTGCATCGAGAAACGATTGAATACTTCGGAGAGTTTTGTTGTTGTCATTATATTTTGTGATACTTCGAGGATTGCTTTATATATTAAGTATAAAATTCACCGCTCATTGTATGAACACGGATGGCCGAGTGGTGACTGTTCTAAGCGATAGACTCTTACTCCAGGGTCCGTGGATCGAGCCCAGTTGGGGATTACTTTTTTTCTTTATTTAATCTTATTCTTGTTCTTACTGGAGCTTTTAAGATCCAATGTTTACATTTATCAATATAAAGCATTTAGTGACGAACTTCAATACATGCCAAAATCTGTGATAATTCCCCTTTAAGGTAGCGCACCTCTAATGGGCACATATCCAAATATAATTTAATTAATTATTTTCTTAATCAGCATCATTTCACTGAACTACATGCAAATTTGTAGGTAGGCTTTCCATGCTTTTTAAAAAAATATACCGATTTTTTCAAAACGACCCTCACGTTTGGCTTTTGTCCAGTTTATATTCACCCCTGGGGTACATAAAAGTTCCACAATTCATTCAGATTTCCAAATATGGGCATGCAGTTGGTGTGTACAGATGCAATAAAGGTGTGTTAAGTTTAAACAAGATGAAATTTTACAGACATTTATTTTTTACTATTTTTTATCAATGGAATAGCGCCATGAAATGTAAGTGATTTCAGCCAAGTAAAAATTGGGTCGAATAAAAACAAAGTGTCATAAAATTCAAAATAGTATCATTTAAGTTATATTTTAAACTAATTTTTTATATAAACACTATATACAGCAAAAATACCAAGAAATAGAAAGATTTACCGTTTACTTTTTGAAATAAAAATAAAAATGCAACATGCATCATTCGTATTTTCAGCAGTAAATTACCCAATTTAGCCAAAACGTTTTAATTTTAAAAATTGATAGATTTTCTTACAATTTTCAACATATTTGACAATAAACATAGCTTATATGCTATATTAAATCAAATTACGTTAGAAAAGAAATAAAACGCGTCGCAAAAAGTATGCGATATCGGCAGGATTCGAACCTGCGCGGGAAGATCCCAGAAGATTTCTAGTCCATCGCCTTAACCACTCGGCCACGACAACTTCACATCAGTACAAGCTTAAATTAGATATGGATAAGTAAACAGGTAAAAAGGCTCGTCAATCTTTGAAGAAATCGCGAAATCGTATTTTTCAGATGATAATTGGATCAAAGTCAATATTTATAGTGAAAATAATGTGTTCTAAATGAATAAGGTAAACAAATATCAAAATTCGAAGGTTGAAAAAAATAAAATGCATCTCTCGGAAATAACCGATCATTTAAGATCGGCAATGATCGTAAAATAAATCGCAGGAAATCATTAGAGGTGCGCTACCATTGTGTCACACCGGTCTTACTGACCTGTGTGAATGCGCGCTAAGCATTGTGGGACACGGACTTTTTTCCATCATGGCGTTGGTAAACATATAAACACGGAAGTGAAAAATGGTAATTAATTATTATCAAAAACAGGCTCCATCAAACCGGGCCAGCTGTAATATATATTTGGATGTAGTTTGTGCTTCAAAAGGAGCCACTTTTCATGTCAGTCTATTGTTTGTAAGAATCACTAAACTAGCGATGGGCACAAGGGAGGCAACTGCGTACGGCTCATTTATTACTGAACAATTCCTGCGCGAAATCTCGTTCATAAAAATAGTGCCGATAGGGGGTCGGAATTACGTCGTTTTTAAGGTGGTTTTCGATTGGATATGGTTAAAATAACCACTAATCATATAAGTTAATACATTTATGTTCGCGGGCAAAGCACTTTCGTTTCCACACAGTTGCG
This sequence comes from Dreissena polymorpha, assembly GCF_020536995.1. NCBI lineage: Eukaryota > Metazoa > Mollusca > Bivalvia > Myida > Dreissenidae > Dreissena > Dreissena polymorpha. Next base: position 43,712,658 of record NC_068368.1, on the reverse strand, counting down.
TTGAAGATTAAAAGAAAGCCTAAGAAAATTTCCGAGATCGAGAAAAATAGGTAAGATACATTGCCCAGTAGAAAAATTGCTTTTATTTTGAAGGTTAATCATTCTCCTTTCCATTCATGCCACTAATTGCTTTGCAAAATGCCGTAATTCTGCTGGTTGTTGCTAATGTATGGACCCACTATTGACCCATTTCATGAATGGCAAGATGGCCGCCGTTGTTGAAAATTCATACGACGTAAATATCAATTGTTCTTTTTTTGCTCTGTAAAGTTGCCAAAAAATGTGTTGTACGTGCTAAACATCATTGAAGGATATATTTATGCCGACATTATATCGTAATGGTAGATTTCATTCGTATATCTGTAAATAGACGTTTCGATAATACAAAATACAGACTTGCACTATTCGGACAGCAAGTATTTCGGATATTGCATTAATGATACAAGATACAAGAATCTTTATTTAACGTCGGATGTGAACAACAATTCGATACAGTCACTGTATTTTAGTTATATTATGTAGATATATTATTTCTTTGATTTCAATTATTCTTTTTGCAGACATATGTTTGATACTAATAAGTCAGAGTCTCAGGATTGGGAAGAGTTTGACTCGGAGTCTAACAGTGAGCGTTCGGAGTCTGACAGTGAACGGTCGGAGTCTAACAGTGAGTGTTCGGAGTCTCACAGTGAGCGTGTATCACCGCAGCCAGGTCAATTTACACAGGACCGGGCTGCAAAAGCTGAAAAGTTGAAGCTTCCGCATCAGGTACTAGATAAAAAATAATATGCAATTTTAACCAATAAATATTATTCTTAGTATATAAATGACATTTCAGCAGAATGACATTTTGAAACATAAACCCCATGTAATTTTATTTTATGGCAATGTATCGGTCATTTTGAAATACATTTATTATCAACATTAATTAATCATCATTATTGTAATTCACTAATGTTTATGCATTTGAAATATAAACTGTTATACTTTTAAGAAGTCAGATATCACAAAATGTAGTTTAAAAAGACAGATATCACATAATTGAGTTTAAGAAGACTGATATCACAAGATAAGGAAGAGCAGTCTTTTTTTTTTAATTCTAAAGCTGTAGCCTAATCTAGTCTACAATCCCTCGGAAAATTTCATAAAAAGGCTACATCCTCTCAATTTTTTTCACTATATTCATGCACTTAACCCAAAAAAATTACATTCCCCTATGACTAACAATGTGTGAGTTGTGTTCCAAATTTTGGGTTTCACACACTTTTTCCTATATAATATGAAGGCTAAGGCCCCTTCCCCCAACAGCCTTAAAAAAGCCTTGAATGGTAAAAACAATGAACCTTTAAGCTATTTTCCGTTTAAGAAAGTCCCTTCTCAAAGAAAATCCAGTTGAAGCAGAAAGTGTTGTCTCTGATAAGCCTGTGTGGACTAAACAGGCTAATATGGGATGACACTTTAGGCTCATGCATTAAGCCCCGTTTTCCCAGAGTGCAGCTCAAATGTTCATTTACATGTTACAGAGTACCGCAAGAAGCTGCCGTTTGTGAATGCGCCCCGATAGAGGAGATTGAGGCAAAGAAGCTGAAGGCAGCGGGGGGAAAAGAGAATAAATCAGGAAGAAATCGCCATAGGCGATAACTGAATATAAGATTATACTTACAGATACATTGAAGTTCAAATAACTAGTGTTAGGTCTTATTTAAATAAGAAGAATTTTGGTTTTTGAACCTATTTAATGAAGCAAATGATTTTACTTTTGTTAAACATGTGTGGCAGTGAACTATTGTCTGCATGTTAACCTTATTTAAGTATTGGCTGTTGTTCTTGGGGTGTATTTATAATTTGAGGACTTATTTTACCTAATGGACAATTTATTTTAATTGAGTGAACAACATATAAAACTTGTCAAAACTATTGAAAGCCCCCATAAGAATTTCATTGTTTTGTAGTGACCACTATGTCTGCTCGTGACACTGTCGGTCTGACATGTGAGAGTGCAGTTGAAGTAAAATGATTCATTAATCATCACTTATGAAAAATTTCAATCTTTGGGATTAGTTTTTGCCTATATGCTACCTTTGACTGACAAAAAAACCAACATCAACAATGTTGTGTTTTTTTTAATTTGAACAACTCGTCATCGTGATTGGGAGGCATGTGTCATTTTAATTCATCATTATGTAATATCGGGTAATTGGACATTTCACAAGTATTTGTATATTGTGTATGCACAACAAATATAAATTGTGTCAACAAATTATGTGTTAGTTCACCATTAGTTATCATTGAAAATAAAACCTTAAAAAAGCTGCAGAGTTGTTGTTGATAGCAGTAAAGACAAAGGCTATTCACGCACATAAATATATATTTGTATGCCCCCTTATTTTGCTATAAACTGTGCAGTAAAAAGTGCAAAACCAATAAAAAATACGTGTTATTAATATGTTTTAATGTGTTTTATATCTAAAAAGGCATTCACATAGATAAAAATAACTTATAAATGGCCAAAATAGCTGGTTAAATGCAAATGTCAGTTGTTTGCTGGCAATGAACCAGATTTTTGGCAGAAAAAACAGCAGAAAAATTCACCTATTTTTTTATGTGTTTTAAAAAAATCATAAAAAATCTATTTTTCATCCTAATAAAAAAAGAAAGACATCATTATGTTTGTTTTAAGTAGTATAACATCAATGCCAAATATCATTCAAATATTCCCATTTTAAAAAAATCATTGCCTCTTGCTAACTAAACACGAAATTAGACTAACTAAACACGTTGCAATACTGTATCTTCGAAATAGTAAATAAATCTAAATCATAAATACATATTAATAATTAAATACCTGCTGAAATTTGAGAACGAAAACGATTTAAAATAAACGCTGTGAACATTACAAGGAATCGTACATGTAGGCCTACTGTGTGAAAGGATTAATCAGGGATAAAATAAAATGGTGTTCGAAGGATCTAACATTTTGAGGAGGACGTCATGGTATCTTGGACATTTGGCACTTTCAGGCCACGACTTTTTTTTTTATTGGTTTACAAAAATTATTTTGAAAATGGTCCATCGGGCGGTCGAAAAAAAAAAAAAAAAAAAAAAACATCATTGGAAAAAAAAGTTAATACTAATAACATCAGAACAAAGACAACATATCTTTTATAACCTTAACACAGAGACAAAAAATCAAATTATGCAATGAAACACATCTATATCTTCAAATGAAATGAGTCCTAACAGCACCTTATGTAACATCAGGCAATTTTAAACACTCCATTACATGACATGCGTTCTTCTCCCATTAAAACGAAAAACTGCGCTTCATTTCCAAAATTGGATGCGCACCATTACGCAATGCGATGCCCGTTGCATAAATCTTATATAAGATAAACTACTCATACACAAATTACCCGGTATGTGTTTGCTCTTACTCGACTTATGAGATCGTACATGAAAAAAAATCGAGGTAGATCGATCCATGCGTCGTCGCGGTAATGTTTGTCAAAGTTGTTGTTGTCATGAAAACTCGTTGATTTACAACGCAAAACGTCTTATTTGAACTGACGCGAATTAATTCAATCATATTTGTCAACTTCGCTTTTGCTTTATTTTGATAATTTAATCCAAAGTTTAATGTTAGCAAGTGTTTTTTTTTACTGGAATTGTAAGCAAGGAGTCAGTTAAAGTCTTCCGAAAATGTGCAGTCTGTGTGAATTGACAGTTTGACGTCATCAAAGGAAAGCCGCTTTCTGTCGGAAGCAATTAAGCGACAAATTTCGCGCCGAAAAAATTGGCTTCCTTTGTCTAGCAATCAACATGCCGAACCAATCGTGTGTTTGTTTCTCAATTGCAATCCTCCAATTTAATAAAAGCACGTGCATAGCTCCGCCTTCGAATCTTTTGCAGAGAACGGAGGCGGAGTTTAACGGTTAATTGAGCTAGTGTTTTACACAAGTTGAGTTCCGATTTGCCGAAATTACTCGGCCCTAAGCATTGAAACGACAAATACATTTATCAATGATTTTCCGAGATATACCGATTTGTTCCGATTTCCAAACTTTCTGTACAGTTCCTATAAACTATGGCGGACGTGTTTACAAAATTCCTAAACACATATATCGTAAATAATGGCAGTGTTTTATTGGATTATTTATACTTATTATCAAATACTATCGGGTTTGTTTAATATAATTAACATGTTAAACAATATAGTTGCGTCACAGACACGGAAATAAATTTTGATGGGGTCGACATTTGACTGGCGCTGATTTTCTTATTGTCTGTAATTTTTACCCGAAATAAATTTTGAGAAGTGCCCATAAAAGGACTGGTACATAATGTGTCACATTGAAAAATATCCCGATCTCTGCAATATATGTGAACCAATGGTTGATTGTACTTACTTGATTTTATTCGCAACCGTACTCAAACCGGATAGTTTTTTTTTCTCGTTTCGCTCGTTTTGCAGTGCGGTCGGGAATAAAATATTTAAAAAAAAGACGATTTTCCGATTTTATTTTTTTTCCCATTTTCCAAAAATTAGGGTCGGCGGTTTTGTAAACCAAGAAATATAAAAGTCGTGGCCTCATATATTTATTTAGTAGATACTGAAAATGCTGAATGTGCTAATTGCAACATCAAAGATGAGCAGGTGAGATTTTTACAGCTTTATTTTTCTTGACATAATATTGTATGTTTTCCATTAAATTTATATGCCAGTTTTTTTTTACCATTTTGGGAATGGGGCCGGGTCCCTTTAAATGGGAAAATAACGTGTTCTTTTGAGTTAATTTGGGAGATAAATAATGTTGCTTTTATGATTAAAAATACTTTCAAATTGATAATAATAGTGATTTTAATAAGATATATTTTAAGCAGGGTTGGCACCAATCGACCGCCCCCGGTTTTAACCGGCGGTTTTTACCAGTTAGAACCGCCCCGGTCAATACTCCCGAAGTGGTCATTACTGGTCAATACTGGTCGATTGAACTTTACCCCCAATTTTAATTTATATTCCATGCCTAATTAAACAATATTGATAATATAGATTAAACAGACATGTTGCCATTAATGTCTTAAGCTATTAATACCAACTATTTTATACCTGTTCATGCAATTTGTAGGCCAATCTCTCAAAATTTTGCAAATAAGTCAAAGTTGGTCAATTGGATTTTTCTGGTTGATTGAACTTTTTTTCAATTATAATGAATTATGATGCTCAGATAATTCTGTGCTTGATTCAACAAGAACCTTTAAATTACTGTGTATGCCTTGTTCCTCATACCCCACTGTCCCCACAGTCTTCTAACAGTCTTCTCACCTATACAGGTTGGGGCACGCAAAACTAATAATAGGGCCTTAAATGGCATCTTTTTGACACAATCCTTACTTGTCATGTATTCTTGCGTTGATTTCTTTAAATACTTTTTAAACAAAATAGTGTAAAAAACTTTTTTTTTATTGATATAAGAATATAAAAACATAATAAGAAATAATTATTAAAAGAAAAAAAATAATTGAAAAGAAGAGTAGACCCACAATTGGAAAACATAATTTGTTGGCAAAATCAAGAACTTTGATTGTTTATTCATTTGAATACCAATTGAACTTTTTAATATGAAAGGGAAAAAACCCTCTGAATACAGAAAGGAAACAAGTTAGAAGTAACTATTAAATTAATAGCAAGTATAACGTAATCTTCTTTTGTGTGAGTGATATGAAATAGCCTAAGGGCAGATTTGCTTAATTGTCAATATCAGAGACAACACTGCATGCATTTTATTACCAACTAAGAGGCCAGATTTATAACCCTAGAATACACAAGAGTTCTGTTTGTCCATCTGCTTATCAAATAGATATATCAATAGATAAGTGAAATGCTATGGTACCTACAATAGCAATAATACTTTAGTAACAGATGTGATACACTGAGATAAAGATATTGCCTTAGTCCTTATGTATTTGATGCTGTTTCCATAAATAATAAAGAAGTAACTTTTTACAGCTTTAAAGATTTTTTTTACAATAAATAACTCAGAAAAAAGTTTATCAATTACAGAATAATTATTGATTTTATATAAAATGGCTCCTTTGTAATGTTTAAATGCTACAATTTTCAATCAACCAGTATTGACCAGTAATGACCAGTATTGACCGGTTTTAACCGGGTATTGACCGGTCAATATGCCAAACCTGATTTTAAGGTTCAACTAATTTAGCTTGACTTTGAGATAATTTACATGTTTATATATTTATTAAAACATTTTTTTGTGTGGAAACCTTCCATCGGGAATTTTTAGGTCCCATTTGCGAAAAAATATATACTTTTTTCATTGCGAATCAGAATGGGTCATCTTACCGGACCCAAATTTGAAGGAAAAAAAACACTGTATGCTCAATTTAGCTCGGCTGTTTTCAGGGAAAACCCTAGGTATTGTGTATCTACACACCACACCCATTTTGGGGTCACTAGGTCAAAGGTAAAGGTCACTTACCTCAAAAAAATAAATTTCATTATTCAAAACTGCACCGCAGCCTAGCTTGGCAACCATTATGTGGTGCTCTTGTTTATATATAATTTTAAAAATGTATTAATAACCAGAATAGTTGATGCATGTATAAATTAAAAGATACAACCATGAACAGTGTGTTTTAATTTTTAATAAATATGCTTTGATTGCGTATTATGCAAAACAATGAAGTCCATAATTTTTTACTGATTTTTAAAATGTTGAATGTCACACCTCATGTACCACTCTGTTTATGTACCAACACTTTATGTACCACTATCTGACACTTTATGTACCATATTTATAATATATAGAGATAACTCATTTCATATGAATGTGTGTTATTGATGTAATGTATATTGTGTGATAGTTTTTATGAATTTAGACTTATATATTGGCCATAGATTTTATTTTTTGTCAGATTGTCTAAGTATCACTGAGTGTCTAATTTTAATTTATTAGCCCAAGTACATGTAGTACTTAATAAATGATTTATTAGGCTTACCTGAAATTGAAGTGAATTATAAAAATTCATTTGTCTCTTATCTTATCCTGACTAAGGATTATAAAGTCTAAAAAGTTTGTATTATATTGTAAAATTGAAATGTGATACTTTAAAGAGAAGAGAGAATGACCTTATAATAAATGTTCAAACTGTAAAAAATCAAATTATATCCATCTTTAGACTTTAATCATGTTTAGAGAATGACCTTGATTCATTAGGACTGCTATGAATGAATGGACAATAACACCTATATTTTATGTAGAAGTAGTAGTAGTAGTAGTAGTAGTAGACTAGTACCAGTAGAAGTAATATCAGTAGTAGAAGTAGTTGTAGTTGTTGTTCTTGTTGTAGTAGTAGATAATTATTTAATTAGTTGTAGAAGTAGTAAGAGTTGTAATGGTTGTGTTTGTATTTGTATTGAATTCTGATCATACAACACAATGATGCTGGTGCTTACGATGATGATGATGAATATGATAATGCTGCTGCTGATTGTGATGATGATTATATGATGTGACTTCGGTATTATAAAATTTGTGAGGTTCAAACACAAAACCTGTTGGATAATAAAACTTCTCATTTATGACAAAAGATTTAGATTGTAGAGTAAAAAATAAGTATAAAATTCCCTAATAGGAAAGCCACCATTAAAGGACCATGTGGGCTTCATCAAAAGCAATGCATGACACAGTTATATCTCTTTCAAATGCACTCAATATTGCTGTTCCAATTGATATGCTCAGAAATGCTTCTGGATGGGCATACACCAAAGAGTACTTTCCTTCAAATATTTCTTCTAAAGACACAATAACAACACTGTCGCCCTTAGCAGGAATTCCGGACGCCCCCCCCCCCCAAGATGTTCCCTCCCCAGACATTTTCCCCCCATTTTAGTTTTAGTGCTTACATTCCCCCCACCCCACAATAAATTTATAATGGTTTGGTTTAATTATAATCTTGATTTATTATCAAAATGATTATTTTGCTTATGTAATCTTATGTAATTAACTTTTTTATATGAAGCAGCTTGTTTGTTGTTTTCTTTGGATTAATCATTCATTATTTTTGTTAAACTGTTTAAGGAGTGCATGTAAATTATTAGTAAGTGTATGTTGGTGTACTAGAGAAAAACTAGAGGAATACATGGGAAATATTCTCAAAATCTTACACATGTTGTTTTTAATTAAATAGGATAAATTGATGAATTAATTCAGTTTGAGTAAACTTGGGCTGGGTTGTGGAACTATAGTAATTTTTTGTTTTTAAAACAATTAAATAGGGTAGTATGTAACTGTCAAAAAAAATAATATGCATTCATACGCATATAATCCAATTATTGGATGTCACTGATATTTTCAATTTTACTAGTAGCTTATTAAGACTAATTAAAACAGAATTGGACTTTCCTTGCAAAGTATTTCATTATTAATAATATAATTAGCTAATGTGATCAAAATGTATTGATATTTAATAATATAATAATATAATTAGCTAATGTAATAAAAATATTGATATTTTAATAATTTAACTCAATGATATTAATAATATTTAAATTTGCCCAAAAAAACAAGGGCAGGTAGATAGGAAGGATTTTTTTTTTTGAAAATCAACAGTGTTGTCAGTGTTAAATATTTGTAAAGCTTCCTCAACTTCAGTTTTACATTTTATGACCTGCAACATATTCTATCCTAGTTTATTTTACTATGGTAAGTCATTAAAGTGTTATTCATTTTTCAACTATATAATGTGCTAATCTCATATAATGAATGACTACCCCATTTAAAGATGACACTTAATCTAAATTGATTAATACAATAGTTATAATTGTTTTATTGTAACATACTATTCCACTAAAAATGACCATCATAGAACATCAATGCTGTGCTTTTGCTGTGCTTTAACTAAATGTTTCATTGATCTGAATTATTTAAAGAAAAAAATCAGGCACTTATAAAAAAAATATATAATTAGGGTGTCAAAATTTAACAAACTGAACAAGTCAAATTGAACTTCTCTTGCAATGCAAATGGAGCAACTTGAAATATCAAATTGTTCCCATACTAGTCGACAATATAGCTATGACATTGTGTCTATTCAAAACATGCATTAGACACACCTTCTGAAACTTTTTAGGCGGATTTGAAAACCCTATTTCACTGCAAACTCTCGTCAATAAAAGATCCATGTTGTTATACAACCGAAAGTGAAAGTACAGTTTAAAAAAAATGAATAAAGAGCAAACTTGTTGAAAACTGACGAAAAATTTAACTGAAACTAACGTAAGACCATACGACTGAACAAAATAACACTTAAATTTTAAATCATAACAATAATGTTTACTTCTAAAACAAATTCTTCATTCATCCGCGGACTTCTTTGTGTCGTAGTCATAAATGCCTCCAAATGGAGGTGTGTGATGCGTCTAAGGATAGAGGTGACAATAACGTAGTGACGTCACCATCTATGTATAGAATGGGTGCGCTACCTTAAACTAATATGTTTCGTCAGAGGAATGACGTCATACAAGATACGTCATAAATTGGGTAATCCAGGAAATGAAAATGAAAAATACGGAAAGCTGTCCGGTCATATATTTTAAAGAAGAATCAAAATAGGATAATATATAATATTACGATAAAAGGCTAGATTAAACGTTACAGGAACGCAGTTGTTTACCAATGTCGACAAAGCGGTGGTTCGGGGGCGATAGCCCTCGAAACTAAGGAAATATATAGGATAAAACGGCTTTTAAGGTGTTGCGTTAGGTGTTAGGTGTTGCGCGCTCAGCAACGATAACTTTATACGCCCTCCCTTTCTTTTTAACGTACCGGTAAAGTTCAATCGTCCCCAATAAAATTGATGATGCGTCTCAATAAATGACAAAGATCAGATATAAGATCATGATAATCGGCGCGTAGGAATACGTACTTAAGGTAGATCGCAGTCACGCGAGGTACTGCCGGAGATGAATTAGTTTATTCGAACATGCTTTATAAGGTCAATGTTTGCAACAGAGGTAGGATAATGCATATTATCCTGCCTCTGTTGCAAACATTGACCAAATAAAGCAGGGTCGGATAAACTAGTTTATATCCGGCAGTACATAACGTGACCGTGCTCTAACCGTTAGTATTTATTCATACGCGCCGATTAATATGTTAACGTGTTCTAATATTTGACCTTTGAAATTATTGGGACGCATCATGAATGTTATCGTTATATTATATATCATCCTTTTTTTGTTCTTTAAAACATATTACCGAACCAGCTCTCCGTATTTTTCATTTTCATTTACTTGATGACGCAATTTATAACGTATCTAGTGTGACGTCATTTCTCAGACAAAACATACTATCTAGTTTCCCTCAGGAGTTTAGTGACAACAATTTTGACGTGGTGGTTTTAAAGCGGGTATATACGATTTTGTCAAATATTTATGAATTTTTATAAACTGTGTAAAACACTTATTATATATATATTTCAATATAAATTAAAATAAAAGTTAAAAAGAACATGTGTCGAAAAATGCGAAATAAGCCAGATATTTAATTCTGAAATTGAAAACGGCTGTACAGCCGAATTCGCCAGCATGTATACCATACATGTACGATGTGCATCTAAACTTAGTTTAACGATTTATTTGAATTCCTGCAACGATATCTATTCATACGACACACGAACACTATCTCCGATCCTAATACAAAGACGAATGCTTCGGTTATTGTAGGAAAATATGTACGTCATTATCGGCTCGGGGCGCTAATTTGTCTTTGCTGCATTTTATGAAATTCGGCTTTAATGTATAATTTTTCTTGCCTATTTTGTGTAATTGGAACATATTTTATCAATATATTACAATTAAACACATATAAAAAATCGTATATAGCTACCCGCTTTAACAGTATTTTTTCAAAGAACTTTAAGCATCGAACGAATCATAAACGTATTCCGGATAGTGTATTTGTCATTCATAAGTGTTAACTTCGATAGGAAAAAAATAATTCGCAACGACAGGAATACGATTTCGTTAATCGGGATTTGGTTCAGAATGGTTAGCATTCGATACAAACGCTATCAAAAAAATAGTGTGGTTTAAAATACATTACGATACAGATGGAAAAAAAGAAATGGATTTCGACAAAGGGATGTAAGAACAGAAAATGGATGTGCATATCGTTGTTAATGTTTTGTTATAAGCAAAGGATAAAAACGATAGTGAACAAGGAGCGATTTTTTTCCTTCTTTATAAAGTACCGGAAAACGGCACTTTCCCATAAATAAATTTATAAATAAAATGCAACATTTAGTTATTTTCGTTATGCAGCTCTATGGCTTTAACCTAAGTTAATAAAATATTGACAGCTTTACAACACTAAGATATCAATTCAAAAATATTTGGGAGTAACATTTCAAATGCAAAGATATCCGAATTTGAAGACTTCACGTCGCGAATTTCCCCAATTTTACATGTTTTCACACACATTTTTCACAATTTGGCTGGTACTGGTACTTTTTTCAAGTGTGCAAAAAATCGCTGTTTACAATATACCTAGTTTACAATATACCTAGTTTACAATATACCTTTTTTACAATATACCTACGGTAGTTTACAATATACATAACCCAAACCTCAAAGTGACCTTAGTTTTAATCAATCCTATAAAACTATCTTAAAGTTTGTTATCATTTGACAATTTATACAGTGCTCCAGCTAGGCCTTAATCGAAGGGCGCCGCGCTCTGCCCTCCCGAACCTCCGCCCTGCCCCCCCCCCCCCGAATCTCCGCCCTGCCCCCCCCCCCCCCCAATTTTTTTTTTTTACACATGATTATTCATAAATCTCTTGTTAGATTGTAATTACTTTAATCCTCATTGTAGACATTATATTTGGATGGTTTAATAATAATGGGAATGATACAATTATTTATAACATATAAATTAACATGCAATAGGAAGCATTCCAGAAACACCCGCGCGCTCGTACGTGCCCTTTTGACAAAATACTGCGCGTCGAAAGTGCCCTTTTGACAAAATACTGCGCGTCTAAAGTGCCCTTTTGACAAAAAAGCCCCCCTGCCCTTTTCAAATCCTAGCTGGAGCACTGTTATATAATATGGATAATCATCAATCGCAATACATAAACTATTGAAACGTTTGTATAATTGCTTATAGTCGGATTATTATTCAAATGCGTGTACATTTGTATATTATTTAAATAGCTTTCCGTTCTTGACAAAAGCTTAACCGCCTCTTGATCTAAGTTGTTTTTCTTTGGACGTACGTTTTAACCTGGTAGCGCATTATACCTAACTCTAAAATGTACGGGATTCAAATCCCACCGCGTGCAACACGATCTTTTCAACTTTACTTACTTATTTAAATTGTTTGATGTTGTAAAATATGTGAGTAAGTATATTACATTTAAAAACAAGACGTGTTTGTGAAACACTGTGTCCCCCATATATTTCACCTTTGACCTTGAAGGATGACCTTTAACTTGATCTTTCACCACGCAAAATGTGCAGCTCCATAAGACACACATGCATGCCAAATATGAAGTTGCTGTCTTTTCGTATTTTATACCCACTATTTCTGTACAAACCGGAATTTTATTTAATAAAAGCTGCACATATAAACATTGCGTGTTTGCTTTAACGTAATAAAGGAAGTGTCTTGGAACAATGGGTTATATAATTATGTCAGTATTTCTGTTAGAAAGGCTAAGCATTAAAGGGACCAGTTCACGGTTTGGTTAATTTACACATTGATTTTTTTTTCAGATTTCAAAATTTCGTTGTAGATATGTTATTTGCGAGGGAATAATAATACTGAACATTAACCATACTCTTAAATATCAATTATATCATTATGTATCTTTTTAAGCTTAATAAAGTGAAAGTTATAAAGCGTTACACACGCGACACGATTGAATAATTTGGAGATTTCTGTTATCGTAATATTTTGTGACACTACCTGAATTGCATATATAATGTGTATTGGCACCGATGGCCGAGTGGTTGACTTTTACTCAATGGGTTAGTGATTCGAGCTCAGATTTGGATTTTTTCTCTTATTTTTTTCTTGTTTTATACTGGGGTTATTTAATTCCGATGCTTACATTTATCAATTTAAAGCTTATAATGACAAGTTTCAAAAATGCCCAAATCTGTAAACTAGTCCCTTGAATTAAGTACCCATTATACAAGTTTATCTGAAATCTGAATCATGCGAAGAACCATCAATGTAACTGTGAGTTTAAGAACAGTGCATCATCATCATTATAATTTAGTATCTTCTTATATAAAAAAAAACATACATATAAACATTATATACACGCTCTAGCTAATTATTGCTTAAAGCCACGTGACACATTTTCTATAATACTCGCAGATTAGTTTGCATAATCGTACAAATGAATGAAAATATATGTAAATTTATAGCTGAGCGCTTCTCTAACAAACAGGTATGCATACATGTATTTGACTTGATCGATGTTTTTTGTGTGTTTTTTTTACCTCGTTACGCAGACACACGAAGACACACGGCTTTTCTTTTACAGTAGTGTCTCTCAGAATTAAAGCGACATTAAAGCGAACAAATACGATCATTTTTACGTTTTACAAGACGGATACAACTTTGATTAAAGTGCTATTATGGGCATTTTGCACTGTTGAATTTTAGTATTATTATAATTATAATCAATAATATTTCATGTGTGTCTATCTATGTGTGTTATGTATGGGTGAAAGAAAATATTGTTTGAATATTTTTACTTATAGACCTATTTGTGTATGTTAGTTTAAGAAGGCCGCATTGTAAAAAAAGTATTGATTCATTTGCATAATATGTATAATGTGTCATTGTCTTTAGGTGTAACCTTCTGTAAATAAAGCTTTTATTATTATTATTATTACGAGCAAACAAAATAAACCCTGTTATCTTTACATATATTATTGATTTAAAATTACGGAATACCGTTAGGGCCATCGTGGTAACACATTAAAATCCAGAGGGCGACAATGCGATAGTGCAATAGTACGATGGCGACAATGCGATAATACGATGACGACAGTGCGACAATTCGATGGCGACAGTGCGATAGTACGATGGCGACAATGCGATAATACGATTACGACAGGACGAGAACGCGATAGTACGATGGCGACAATGCGATAATACGATGACGACATTGCGACAATACGATGGCGACAGTACGATGGCGACATTTCGACAATGCGATAGTGCGATAATACGATGGCGACAGCAAGACAAAACGATGGCGAGAGTGCGATAGTACGATGGCGACAATGCGATGATTCGATGGCGACAATGCGATAATACGATGACGACAGTGCGACAATACGATGGCGACAGTGCAATATTACGATGGCGACAATGCGGTAATACGATGACGACAGTACAATAACGCGATAGTACGATGGCGACAATGCTATGATACGATTTGGCGACAGTACGATATGGCTATCGCATGGTCGCCATCGTACTATCGCACTGTCGCCATCGTATTGTCGCACTATTGCAATACTAATGTCGCACTGTCGCATTGTCGTCATCGTACTATCGCGTTGTCGCATTGTCGCCATCGTACTGTCGCATTGTCGTCATCGTACTATCGCATTGTCGCCATCGTACTATCGCTTTGTCGCTCTCTAGATTTCAATGTGTAAGCACGATGGCCCTAACGGTATTCCGTATACAATCGATAAAATATGCTTTGTGTTTATTTTACATTAAATCTTTGATGCGGGTATTCGTTTTACGATATTGAATAATAAGACAAATGAAGCATATTGCGCTTAATATGGTTATTCGAAGTTAATATTTTTTTTGCTCTTCATTCTTCCAACTGTTGGATATCGGAATAATTTACCAGAAACTTTACGTTCTTTAAGTCGTTAAGGTAGCCTTCACTGCGATTCGATGGTTTGGTTTATTATAAAACTCGTTATTTGAAACATAGAAAGTTAATTGCATTTGAAAAGTCTTTTAAAATCTCGCCAAAATGTGTGGTTGAACTCACGTGAGATACCCGTGGACCGTGCTCATTTGGAAATTCGACATGTTGTCAGTTTGTTGTTTAGTCAACTAATGGTATGCGAACGTGCGATATCAATTAAACAAGAAATCGCAAAAGTAAAATGACTTAAATGCAAAAACATGATGAATAAATAATACGCGATTTATATCAATATCGAACGTCGAGCTTAATGGTTACATTGGTTAGCGATTGAGATCAGTCTTTACCCGTCGTCCGTGTCGGTTACTTATTCTCTGAAACCACATCGTGGGAATGTTCCAGTGGAAGTCTATCATATAAAATTCCTAATTGAAAGAAACAGATTTACGATGGCATCCATTGTTATCCCCATGGCAGTGGAAGATTTGGCTTCTCTTCAAACTCATCGCAACAACGGATGAGCGATAAGGAGCCATTAGGGCGGTCGTATTATATCATCATTTTGTCGCGTGTGTGTTTTTCTCCCTACTTTAGACGTTCCTTCTTTTGCACCTTTTATTTTTTTCGGTCATGGAACATGAGTATTCTCCTTTTCGCATGTCTTTTATTTTAGACCACATCCTATTAAGACTATTCAATTTTAGATGTTTACGTTCAGGAAATTTGACAAGCGTGCAAGCCTATTGGTGAATGATATGTTTGCCGCAATGCGGATGTCGGGTGTGTAATTTTGCTCAGGCATGATGTGAAGGGATATCATTAATTATAGTCAAGCAGATAAACTGCTTTGTTAATTAATTCGCTAGGAGCGGACTGTGGAATTTATTGTTATACCAATTTTTCAGTTTGTATGTTTTTATTGAGACGAAGTAACCCGATACGTGTTTACATCTACTTTTCTGCAACAATATCTAATTTATATCAGTGTCACTGTGAAACGTGTGGTTGTATGCACCGCATACGAGTCGCGTTCTGAGAAAACTGGGCTTAATGCATGTGCGTAAAGTGTCGTCCCAGATTAGCCTGTGCAGTCCGCACAGGCTAATGCGGGACGAATCTTTCCGCCTTAATTGATTTTTTGCTAAGAAGAGACTTCATTTAAACGAAGAATTCATAAAAGCTGAAAGTGTCGTCCCTGATGTGCGGACTGCACAGGCTAATCTTGGACGACACTTTACGCACATGAACTATGCCCAGTTTTCTCATAACACGACTCATATAGAGATCCTGTCATTTACAGTTGCCATGAACTCTGTTTTCACATCCTGTTTTAAAAGTCATTAAATTCATATTGGTATTCAGTGAGATCGTCAGTTCAAACTTTTTCCAGTTCCGAAACATACTGCATTTCATTCAACATTTTCAAACCACCGATACATTTTACCGTCATGAACAGTAACACTTTTTTTTCTAAACAGCAAACCGGAAGTAAACAGAACACTATAAACAATCCAAATCATTGAATCGCTCTCCGACTTTTTTAACCAGGTTTTCCGAAGGAAAAAACTGGTTATTAGATTGGCGAATGCGGGCGGGCTGGCTGGCTGGCTGGCGGGCTGGCTGGCTGGCGGGCTGGCGGAATAAGCTTGTCCGGGCCATAACTATGTCGTTCATTGTCAGATTTTAAAATCATTTGGCACATTTGTTCACCATCATTGGACGGTGTGTCGCGCGAAATAATTACGTCGATATCTCCAAGGTCAAGGTCACACTTTGAGTTCAAAGGTCAAAAATGGCCATAAATGAGCTTGTCCGAGCCATAACTATGTCGTTCATCGTCAGATTTTAAAATCATTTGGCACATTTGTTCACCATCATTGGACGGTGTGTCGCGCGAAATAATTACGTCGATATCTCCAAGGTCAAGGTCACACTTTGAGTTCAAAGGTCAAAAATGGCCATAAATGAGCTTGTCCTGGCCATAACTATGTCATTCATTGTGAGATTTTAAAATCATTTGGCACATTTGTTCACCATCATGGGACGGTGTGTCCCACGAAAGAATCACGTCAATATCTCCAATGTCAAGGTCGCCACGACTAAAAATAGATTTAAAAAAAAACAACTTACAAAGGGGGTTAATTTTTTTTGGTCATTTCAAAAGTTCAGTTTGAGTTTTCTCCCTTTATCAGATTTTTTTTTCACAATGAAAACCTGGTTTTGTGACAATTTTGTCCCTTGTTTTATTTAAAATGGCGAGTAAAACAGGCCACTGTCATTGTATTAATGTCTTCCTTGTTTCTGTCTGCAGACTCTCTCTGTTGGGATCTAGCCGAAAGTGTTCCGGTTTCGGCCGACTGATGTCGGAAATCTCCGAATACTTCGCCCGTTTCCGACAGATCAAGGTGCACGTAAGGACGTTGTTCCTCGTGCTAGCCTGTTCAGTCATCACGCTGCTCTACCTCACTCATGGCGTCACAAACAGCTTTGCGGGTAAGCTAATTAAATATTTCTTACATAGTCGTATCTAAAAAGCGCAGAAGTGGCGTTAGATTTTGTATATTGCCCAAAATTCTTTATGTTTGAATCATCTAATGTTGTTGTGATTATTTAAAAAACAAACATGTTGTTCACTGTGTTTTCTTAAAACAATGGAATTAAATAACTTATTTTTTAGCAAAATATTATAACGCACTACATGGCATCCATGGAATCCAGTATTATTCCATAAGCCTTTAATGTTTAAAAGGTAACCGGTCACCTTTAAAGGGGCCTTTTCACAGATTTTGGCATTTTTTTAACGTATTCATTAAATGCTTTATATTGATAAATGTAAACATTGGATCGTAAAAGCTCCAGTAAAAAATCAAGAAAAAATTTTAAAAAAAGAAAAGAACATTGCCCGGAGCAGGTTTCGAACCAGTGACCCCTGGAATCCTGCCAGAGTCCTGAAGTAAAAACGCTTTTGCCTACTGAGCTATTCCGCCGAGTACACATTCGTGACGTATTTTATACATTATATAAGCAATCTTCGTAGTTTCATAAAATTTAACGACAAAAACAGAACTCTCCAAATTATTCAATCGTTTCGCGTTGCAACGCTTTATAATTTTTAGGTTTTAAAATCGTCAAAAGATGCATATAATGGCTATATTAGAGCATGGTTAATGTTCAGCATTACTGTTTCCTCACAAATATCATAACAAAAACGAAAACTTACGAATCTGAAACAACATTTTTCAATTTTGTCAATTTACCAAAGCGTGAAAAGATCCCTTAAGTCATATTTTGTTGCTTGTCATTTCGTATCATGTTGGCTGGTCAGGTCAATCTTGTAATAGTATATTTTTGTTTCAATGTTACAATAAGCAAAACAAATATAACTGACCGATTAAATAAAATGCGAGAATCTTCGGTCTACATTTATTTCAGGTTTAAGTGTTAGTGCCGGCTCAGTGGTACAACGCAATGGACATATACGAGTGGAAAACGAAACAGGTAATATGTATGTCGGTTAAAGGTCAAATCGAAGTATTTTTGCTCTACGCGTTCTTTTAACCCTTTTAGTGCTGGAACCGAATGTTAAAGGTCTTTGCAAACAGTTTGCATCAAGATCAGACGCCACAAAACGTGGTGTCTGATCAGGATCCAAACTGTTTGCTATTCTTTGAAAAAAAGTGAAGAAAATGATGATTTTAGTAATTCTGCATACACCAATATAGCAGAAGACAAATTTCCCAGCATGCAAAGGGTTCAGCTGGTACACTTGAGGAACCTCTGTTCCCTGTGCCTTGCTTGTCAGCTCGTATCATGACCGCTTAATTATGCCGCTCTTCGAAGAAAAGGAGGTATATTGTTTTGCTCATGTCGGTTCGTCGGTCTGTCGGTCCGGTCCGTCTGTACCTCGGTCCGTCCACCAGATGGTTTCCGGATAATAACTTAAGAACGCTTAGGCCTAGGATCATACAACTTAATAGGTACATTGATCATAACTGTCAGATGACCCCTATTGATTTTAGGTCACTAGGTCAAAGGTCAAGGTCACAGTGACTCGAAACAGTAAAATGGTTTCCGGATAATAACTCAAGAATGCGTATGCCTCGGATCATGAAACTTCATGGAAACATTGATCATGACTGGCAGATGACCCCTATTGATTTTCAGGTCACTAGGTCAAAGGTCGAGTTCACTGTTACTCGAAACAGTTAAATGGTTTCCAGATGATGACTCAAGAATGCCTACGCCTAGGATCATGAAACTTCATAGGTACATTGATAATGACTGGCAGATGACCCCTATTGAGTTTCAGGTCACTAGGTCAAAGGTCAAGGTCATAGTGACTCGAAACAGTAAAATGGTTTCCGGATGATAACTCAAGAATGCTTAGCCTAGGATGTTAAAATGAACCGGAGCAGTTTATCAAATAATAGCTGTCGGATGCATTTGCAGATTTCTGCATAAAAACATAATTATGTTGTGTACAAGAAAATAATTTAATATATAAATACACAAAGAATGGAAAACATTCCATTACACAACAGATAAAGCAGTGGATAATACCCGTGTACAAAATGGGACGTTCCGAATTCCAGTGTGGTGCTATTTTTACCATCTTATACTTTACACAGCTCTATGCTTAACGTGAATTAAATCGGCTAGCAAATATTGCAGATTATATATGAATTGTGCGATATTTGTATGGCTTGTTGTACATTCTTAAATGTCAAAAGTATATGCATGGATTATAAACAATGCACATTACACGAAATGAGGAAAATATGATAAATTGACAATTCAAATACCGTTTGTCGATATGCAGTACATGTACATGTGAAAGAAGTCGCGTTTATAATAAATCGTCAATTTCTTTTGGGAAATTTTGTCATTTTATGACACCATCAATCAGCTGATTCATTTTACGGATGGCGAAAAATTATGTCATATGACTAGATTTAAAGGTTGAAGGTCGTATAATTTTGAAGCTAAAGATTTCTCGACTTTATTAATTATGAAAAATCATTCAGTGGTAAAGTAAAAAGTAGTCCGTGCACGTGACAGGTATATCCCACAGTGTTGGGTGTATCCCACAGTGTTGAATACAGGTTAGTATATTCCATAAGGTGTTATACCGTCAATGTCGCGTTGAAAATGGGATAAAATTGAAATCGATTTGAGAAATGTTAATCATAAGAGTCTTACCCGGTAATTGAAAAATTAGATTTTTTTCAAATGGGAATTTATCTTACTATTTCTTTTTGGGAGTAGGTTTATTTAACGGACCCGTAGATACGACAGGAAAAGGCCTTAAATGTCATTAATAAATCAGTTTACTAGATCATTTATCATCTTGTCCACTTTCAGTTTCCAGACGGAAGCTTGATAAGAGCTATATAGACGAAGTGAAGCGGGTCCGTCTGTTGTGTATAATACTGACTATGGAGAAAGACATTCCAACCAAAGTGGCAGCCGTCAATCAGACCTGGGCTTCACGCTGCGATATTCATTTTTACGTGTTGAACTCCAAAATACGAAAATCTGATTTTCTCAATATCAACGACGTACCTGATGACAGGTTCCACCTGGTTCATAAAATCCAGGAAGTCTACAAGATAATCCATAAACTGTACTTGAATGATTTCGACTACGTTCTAAAGGCCGACGACGATACGTACATTGTTGTTGAAAATCTGAAATTTTTATTATGGCATTACAATTCAAGCGAGCCAGGCTATCTTGGATTCCATTTTAATAAATTCGTTTCATCCGGGTACATGAGTGGAGGTGCGGGCTACGTCATCAGTAATCGTGGACTTCGTAACATGATTGAGCGCGGTTACAATGGTGGACTGTGTCTTATTGTAAAACATAACGATGATCCAGAAAATTCTGAAGATATAGAAACAGGCCGCTGTTTAGAGGCGTCAGGTATGTTGCACTGTCTTCTGCTATACGATACTGTAACCAGTAGTCCTTACTGAAAATTAATGATACTATGCAGGCTTGTTCATGTCGGCAGCGTGTTCCCTTCATATTCATGTCGGCAGCGTATTCCCTTCATATTCCGCCATTTAAGAGCTGTATTTGTAGTTGATTGTTGAATCGTTGGTTATTTTGGAGTCGTGGCCGGCCGGTATAGAGATCGCTTGAAATCCATTGATAGAACATACGCATCTGCTGCAGTTCGTTACGGAAAATGTTTTAACACAGTCACCTTCGTTTTGCTGATAAAAACTGCGACAAAAACAGGTCAATATTGTAATTCACCAAATATTTCCTCTTTTATATATTGCTTATATAGTGTTCCATAGTAACACACACTCGTTTATTTATGAGTATTTTCCATGCTACATCGTCTGTTGTAATTTGTTTACAAGAAAATTACCACCCCTGCTTGATTGGTCATTGTCGGCTCGGGTACTACTTACATCCGGGTACTCGTAAGTATACTTACATGTATGTACCCCGGTTACGGTAAATATACTTTAACGTATCCGGTCGATATTAGACTGTACCGAGTTGTATTCTTGCCCGAAATCCGATGTACTAAAACGCGCTACCTATAACCGTAAAACGATATTGTTTATCTTAAACAAACTTCTCTTTTAACAAAATTGCATCAACATGCTTTTTATGACCCCCCCCCCCCCCCCCTCGAAGAAGAGAGGGTATATTGTTTTGCACATGTCGGTCTGTCCGTTGGTCCGTACGTCGGTCCGTCCACCAAATGGTTTCCGGATGATAACTCAAGAACGCTTAGGCATATGATCATGAAACTTCATTGGTACATTGATCATGACTGGCAGATGACCCCTATTGATTTTCATGTCACTAGGTCAAAGGTCAAGGTCACAGTCAAGGCCACGTTTGGGGGGCATATTTCTCCGACCGCGGAACACTTGTTGAGTATGAGTTGCGATAATATAGAGGCCATTTAACAGAAAATTTGACATAAATGTCAACATAATTAATTTAAAAAATAGCCGACAACGACCGATTTAGCGTTAAAATTCCTGGGTACGTTTTAGTATATTTGCCGTACCCGGGGTACATGTAAGTATAATTAAGAGTACCCGGAATACATGTAAGTAGTACCCGAGCCGACAATGACCAATCGAGCTGCATTATCCGTTTTAAGACTATTTATAGTATGCAATTCTTGATAGGATACTTCAAACGAGACTTAGAGCTCAGATTTGGCAATTATAAACCACACCTTAGATGAACCCTGATCTTTTCAGAGCATTGCTGTCAATTCAAGCGTCGTTTTGAAAAGAAGACACATATTTATTTATTTTTGTTAAATAAATGAAACACATTTTATAGCAAACAGATACACTGTAATAAGTTTGAAATTGAAATGTGCACATTTCTTTGCTAAAGCGAACAAACGTGTAGCCTTTTGCAATAAAGTCGAAAGTGTTTGTAGACATAGCGGCTTTAAATAACTCTTTATAGATATATGTTGACTCTTGTTAACTAATAAATTAACTAAATAAACACAAATCTGATAACACTATTCGCTCTCTGTTTCTTGAATCTGATACATAAAGATAACCCTCCATTTTATCATTTGAACCCATTCGGACAGCGATTTTGTTTGGGTTAAGATGTAAGACACCTACTACTTGACCTATCAAGACAATCAAATTTATAGTTATCCCCCCCCCCCCTTCGAATAAGAGGGGGTACATTGTTTTGCACATGTCGGTCCGTCGGTCGGTCGGTCGATCGGTCCGTCCACCAGATGGTTTCCGGATGATAACTCAAGAACGCATAGGCTTAGGATCATGAAACTTCATAGGTACATTGATCATGACTGGATGATGACCCCTATTGATTTTCAGGTCACTAGGTCAAAGGTCAAGGTCACAGTGACTCGAAATAGTAAAATGGTTCCCGGATGATAACTCAAGAATGCTTAGGCCTAGGATCATGAAACTTCAAAGGTACATTGATCATGACTGGCAGATGACCCTATTGATTTTCAGGTCACTAGTTAAAAGGTCAAGGTCACAGTGACTCGAAATAGTAAAATGGTTTCCGGATGATAACTCAAGAATGCTTACGCCTAGGATCATGAAACTTCAAAGGTACATTGATCATGACTGGCAAATGACCCCTATTGATTTTCAGGTCACTAGGACAAAGGTCAAGGTCACATTGACTTGAAACAGTGAAATGGTTTCCGGATGATTATTCAAGAATGCTTACGCCTAGGATCATGAAACTTCATAGGTACATTGATCATGACTGGCAGATGACCCCTATTGATTTTCAGGTCACTAGGTCAAAGGTCAAGGTCGCAGTGACTCGAAACAGTAAAATGGTCTCCTGATGATAACTCAAGAATAACTAGGCCTAGGATCATAAACTTCATAGGAACATTGATCATGACTGGCAGATGACCCCTATTGATTTTCAGGTCACTAGGTAAAAGGTCAAGGTCACAGTGACAAAAAACGTATTCACACAAAAGCTGCCACTACCACTGACAGCCCATATGGGGGCATGCATGTTTAACAAACAGCCCTTGTTGATAGTTGTTTTAGTCAAGTTTCATTTCATAGTACCTCATAAATAAACAGTTATGTTAATTGTTGCATCTGTTTTGCAAAATTAGTTAAAATCTGGTTATATAAGTGAAATGTATTGTCTTTTATTACTATATTAAGACTTATGTTTTGCCCTCTATGTGGTTTCTATATTCAACTTTCTATGTTTAACTTTCTATGTTTAAATATTTCTCTGAATCTCTATGATTTCAATATTTCTCTCTCTGTAAGTGTTCTTTTTTCGCTTTATATTTAGCAGCCTGTGCCTTTTTGAATGGTAAAAAAGCACGATAAACCATGCAAGTGCATGTGTAACTGCTTTCTAAAATTTACAGTATACTTTTACATTGTTTGGCATTTAAATTGCTGAATATTAAACTCAATAAACTAATAATTCAGTTTATTGAAAAAGTTTGGCATATTTTGGGGAAATTGTGGTCAGATTTTGGAGGATTGGGAATAGGGAAACAAGCTGTAAGAGGCTCTAATTTTTGGCAAAAATGCATTGTCTGTGGTTTCAATTAGTCTTTCTCTGCAATTTAAATATTGCTATGTCTGTGGCTTAAATGTATCTGTATCTGTTGTCTCAATATTCCTTCCTGTGTGGTTCTTTTTTCTGTCTCCGTGGTTTCAATATTCCTCCCTCAGTGGCTTCAATATTCCTCACTCAGTGGTTTCAATATTCCTCCCGCTGTGGTTTCAACGTTTCTCTCTCTGTGGTTTCAATATTCCTCTCTAGGCCAAAATAAAATAGGTCCGTTTCTGGTCTCCTTGGACAAAAAACGGTCGGTAGGTGGGGATTTTTTTTTCGGGTACTAGAATGGAAGGCTACTGAAGCTTATATTAAGAAATACATGTATATATGCTTTGTTAGCTTGATATTACATCTTAAATGAACGATTTTTTTTTGCGACCCCAATAAAAAGTTGAGGGTCGGCGCCGATTCGGGAGACACGGTCGGGCGACCCGAAACGGACCTATTTTTTGGCTATATGTGGTTTCAATGTTTCTGTCTCTGTGGTTTCAATGTTGCCCTCTTTTTGGTTTCAATATTCCCCCCTATGTGGTTTCTATGTTTCTGTCTCTGTAGTTTCAATATTCCTCCCGCTGTGGTGTCAATGTATTGTTGCCCTCACAGAGGTTTCAATGTTCCTTTCTGGGCTTTCAATTTTCCTCTTTCTGGGGTTTTAATGTTCCTCTTCGGGGGTTTCAATGTTTCTGTCTCTGCGATTTCAATGCTGCTCTCTCTGTGGTTTGATGGTTCCTGTATCTTGTTGTTTCAGTGTTCCTTTCTCTGTGGTTATAATGTTTCTTTCTCGATGTTTCTCTTTCGAGAGTTTCAATGTTCCTGTATCGTGCGTTTCAGCGTTACTTTCTCTGTGGTTTAAATCTTCCTCTATCTGGGATTTGATTGTCTCTGTTTCTGGGGTTTCGATGTTCCTCTTTCTTGGTTTCAATATTCCTCTCTCTCTCTCTCTTTCTCTCTACTGGGTTTAATGTTCTTCTATCTGTAGTTTAAATGTTCCTCTATAGATGGTTGTAATGTTGCTCTATCATATTGCAGGAGTTCCAGTTTTGAGCTCCCTGGACGTGGAAGGCCGGGAAACTTTTCATCCTTATCAACTGGAGAAGCATCTGTTCGGAAATCTCCCTGGTTATATATACTCATGGGCAAAGAACCCCATAGAAAAGGTGGATAGTGTAGATAGTGTAGTATGTTGATTGAATAATGGTAAGGTGTTTTCGAAAAGTAATTGGACATATCTAACGTATCACTAGATACCTGTATACGAGGATTTTTACTCTGATTGTATTTGATATTAATGATTGGAGGTAAACTTTAATAACTACATATATTTAAAGCATGTATATCGATTGTTATGCCCCATATGCTCTTATTACCAATTGAGTCTTCCTGTTGGCAAACCGTTAAACTAAACGATCAAAGCATATTTAATACTTGTTCCTCGTTTTAGAAAATTGTATGTATGTGAAATTTGTTCAAAGCTGGCATTGCTGTTTATCCTTCTTTATAAAAAATAAATAAAGTGATGACCTTTATGGCAAGACGATTTTGTTTCAGGGCGCACGCTGTTGTGCCAAGTACGTCATCAGCTTCCACTACATGACGCCAGACGCCATTTTGTTTGTGGACCATCTTCTCTACTACACGGATGTGTTCAGCAAACATCTCAACGGCGAGAACACCCTTCCAGCGTTTAAAATAGAACGCGTAAAGTGATCAATGGGAAGAGGCCCCAGTTTAATAACGTCTGAAGGAGTTGTTTATGAAAAAAACATGTATACGGCCATCCTCCTCACTCCAAATTATTTAAGCATGGCAACTGTCAGTAAGAACGCCAAAAAAGATCTGTGGGATGTAACAGCTTCTCCAATTTGATAACTTCTGTTGAAATTGAAATACATTTGTACGGCCGTTCCCCTATTACCAGTTGTTTAAATTTTGCCATTGTCAGTTACTGTTATGAGTATTGAACAACGTACTGGTAACCTGCGCTTGGCCAGGAAAAATTTAGTAGGTTTACTAGTCGCTGTGATATAGCTAAAATACTACTAAAAACGACAAACTATCGAAACATCTAAACCGAACAAACATATTAAAGGGTCCTTTTCCCAGATTTTGGCATGTATTGATAAAAGCTCCATTAACAAAAAAAAGAATAAAATTAAAGAAAGAAATAAGTAACCCTCAACTGGGCTCGAACCACTGACCCCTGGAGTAAAAGTCTATCGCTTTGACCACTCGGCAATCCGTGCTCATACAATTTGTGCTGAATTTTATGCTTTTAATAAGCAATCCTCGTAGTAAGCCCAAAATATAAGGACAACAACAGAACTTTCCAAATTTTTCAAACGTTTCGCGTTGCAACGTTTTATAATGTTCAGGTTTTTTAAATCGTCAAAATATGCATGTACTGGATTTTTTAGAGCATGGTAAATGTTCAGTATTACTTATTTTTCACAAATATCATAACCACATCGAAAATTTGTGAATCTAAAACAATTTGTTTAAACTTTGATAACTTACCAAAACGTGAAAAGGCCCCTTTTAAGATATTATTTATTATAAGTTGTAGAGGGATTATTTTAACTTTTAATTTATAGCTAAATCCAGCGCATAGCATGACACATTCTTAAAACCAGGTTTGCAACGGGCTTGACAGTACGACTATGTGTAAGTTACGCCCGTGAACATGCGAAATACTACAGTTTTTAAACCTTGTTTGCTCTGCATGTGTTTTTTGTTTATGTATATAACTGTTGGGGATGTATATGTACCTAAGCCCGACCTAAGCATACACTAAGTCATTTTATGTTAGTTTTCTGTTCACACTCTGTGTAAGTAAAGTATGACAAAAAAGTATTCTCAGTTTTCGTAGATGTATGCTTTGGTTGAGACATTAAAATCAACATTTTCAATCGATAACAAAATAACGAATCACTCATTAAATGGATGCCTTCAGTCATTAGTTGCCTCCCATGAATGGATGCCTTCAGTCATTAGTTGCCTCCCATGAATGGATGCCTTCAGTCATTAGTTGCCTCCCATGAATGGATGCCTTCAGTCATTAGTTGCCTCCCATGAATGGATGCCTTCAGTCAGTAGTTGCCTCCCATGAATGGATGCCTTCAGTCATTAGTTGCCTCCCATGAATGGATGCCTTCAGTCATTAGTTGCCTCCCATGAATGGATGCCTTCAGTCATTAGTTGCCTCCCATGAATGGATGCCTTCAGTAAGAAGTTTCCTCCCATGAATGGGTGCCTTCAGTCAGTAGTTACCTCCCATGAATACTGGTCATGTCGGTTTTGAGGCTTCCGAAAGGAGGCATAAAGTCGCCGCTGTGTCCTATGACTGTTGACGGAATTGAGTGTGTGATGGTCTGAAACCAGTTTCGATGATTATCGTTTCGGCCCCACAAGATGTCCGTCCGTCTTTCTGCCTGTCATACTTTAAGTTCCCGCACGGGATCGTATTGCCGCAGATGATCCAATTTGTATTAAACGTAATATACAACATCAAAATTGGGTGGTAATACAAATTCTTGCCATGTCTTTTTGGTTCAAGATTTTGCAGGGAGTTATTGCCATTTGAATATTAATTCCTTTCCGTGTTTTGTCTCGAATGTTATTAAACTTCTTTTGCATCATCCAAAATGCTTGGACATGCTGATATTGTCAGGTTTTTTCCGCTTTAACCCATTTATGCCTAGCGTCTAGAAAAAATGCCTTGGCATGATGCGGCGTCTCATCAGGGTCTGCGCTGTTTGCTTAAAGGAATTTCTGTAAGAAATATTCTAAATATAGAAATAAATATACAGTCCAACCTGTCAATAAAGACCACTCAAGGGATTTGGTCGTTGTGGTCTTTGTTCACAGGTGGTCTTTATTCGCAGAGTCGATCGAAACTTTGCAAAATATGCTAGTAGTTTTTTTAACAGGTACCTTATCTATGTATGTGCTCTATTGTTTAAATGTTTGAATACTTATGCATTGTATAATGAAATAAAGGATTGAAAACACAGTTTTGTTTTACATTTGTATATTTATTACATGTTGTATTTCTATTCCCTTATGTTTTTATTATTTATTTAATTTATCATATACTGTATAAATAACTATTGACATACATGTATACGTAAATGTACATGTAATTCTACAAAGAACAAAGTACAAAATACACATAACATAGCAAACATTTATACATGAATCACTACTACACAACCAGTAAAGTTGACAATGATGGACAATAAATGATATCTGATATTTATATAAGACTGAAAACATCCAAGAATAAGATTCCAGACAGATACTCAACGTACCAGTAGAAACAACAAAACACAATAAGCACTACGACCCCCGTCCCCCTCCACTCAAGACACACACAAAATCAAAACACTCACTTAAAAAAATCACTTTAAAATGCTCTGAATTTGAGTTTTTCCTACACCAAGATCACTATCCACTCGTCTACAACTGTGTCCTTTACCTAACAAACTAATGACCTTAACGCGTTCTTCCAACGTCAAAAACTTACGCTTGGAAGCCATGATGGTTAACTTGAACTGACAATTACTTTTCTATAATCTATGAACGTCTTATTACGGAGAAATTTAAGAAAAGAATAACTATCAAAATGTTTGTCTTCAATAGGCATCGTAAATGATATGAAACGTTAATTTCCTTAATGTGTTTATGAAAGCTCAAAATTTGTCTTTGATATTTTTGGCAATTAGTACATTAATCGCGAGTCGCTTAAATACAAAGGCAAATTTTTACACTTTCGACAAACTGTCAAATGCATAAAAGAAGCAGACGACTACCAATTAGCAATGCATGTTAAATAAACAAACAACTGCTATCAAGTGCAATAAACTGTCACTTGCCAATACCTCCATAGCGACCGACGAGTCCACTGGTAAGATGTGTATCACATGACTACGCAGCGTCCTGGCGGCCATTTTGCTTTTTGAAAGTTGCGAAATCGTTGATTTGTATGATTGCAGTGGTCGTTGTAAGCTATCAAAATGGAGATTTGGGAATGTAAAAGGGTGGTCGTTGGTCTTTGTTCACAGGTGGGCTTTATTCGCAGGTTCAATATATAGTGAAATCGTTCGGGAGGAAATCGGTGTGGTCGCTATTGACTGTTGGTCGCTATTAACAGGCGGTCGTTCGGGCAGGTTGGACTGTATTAGACATACCTAATTTTGGAAATAAATTGATTCAATTTAGAAGGATGGGAGAATCCACTAGGCATAAATGGGTTTAAACATTTTCAGGAAGTAATTGCCCTCTGATTACTTATATGACAATTTCTCACGAATTATGCGTTTCTTTGTCATATCTCACACAGTAATAATGCGAATTAGATTAAACTTCAACTGTTGTATCCTTAAAGAGCTGACATTCACATAGAGTCTAGTGGTTCCGCTCCTTTGAATTCTCATAGTTACAACCTCCGCGCAGAGATTTGACTGGAACGCATAGCTGTATCAAATCCCTGCCTTCATAACCAACCAAGTGGTGATAGCCTAAAAGTTTAATTTTGTTTTTATCCATTGTTCTTGTAAGAGAACACTAACTTTAAACATTTTATGATCAAATGGCATGGACGCCTCGGAACGGTCTATGCAAAGCACGGGGGTTTAATCCATGTATGCCTAGCGTCTAGAAAAAAGGCCTTGGCAAACAGCGTAAACCCAGATGAGACGCCGCATGATGCGGCGTCTCATCAGGGTCTGCGCTGTTTGCTTAAAGGAATTTCTGTAAGAAATATTCTAAATATAGAAATTAATATACTTGACATCACTTATTTTGAAAATACATTTATCCAATTTAGAAGGATGGGAGAGTCCCCTAGGCATAAATGGGTTAATCCGGTTTGAGGGCCAGCTGAGCCTCATACTTTCCCCACAGACAAAGCGCGCGTTTAATACAAACGATTGCAATTCTTCTAGGAATAGACAATGCTTGTGGAAAACATGCGCCTTCGAAGTAAACATTGTTATTTGAACATAGTTTGGGCAAGCTGGGAATGATGGACATGGAAGTGTTTTCATGCAAGCTTTCTTTGCTAGGTGCGAGAACACTACCTCTTCCCTGACCTTCCGTATCCATGGAAACGATTCATAGCAAATTTTAGATGTTTCGGGTACATGCTTATGATAGACTTTGGTAGACATTAAACATTTTCATGCGTTTTACGTTATTGACTTATTGACGTCTTTGTTTGACAATTCAACTACTTCACGTCTGCCTTGTATATATCTAAAGCTTTGCGACGTGAGTTCTTTACACAGTATGAACTTCACATGCTAATCTACAACTTTTTTCATGTACTAACGTCAAACTGTGATGACGATATATTTTCACTCGCAAACTCTCTTTATGTGGCATTTGCTCTTAAAAACAATTTATTTAGTGGCAATTAAGGAGATTGTGAAAAGAACAAGAAATCATCTTCTGATAAATTTCCTAGAAATCAGGCTTTACGGGGTTTTGAAATACATTTAAAGATACACTATCATCGGTCTTGATAATATGAGTCGCGTTCAATACATGCCAAAGTCTGTGAAAAGGCCCCTTTAAATGTAAGACCCAATAACTGTAATATATGAGTCGTGTTCTGAGAAAACTGGGCTTAATGCATGTGCGTAAAGTGTCGTCCCAGATTCGCCTGTGCAGTCCGCACAGGCTAATCAGGGACGACACTTTACGCTTTAATGATATTTTTCGTTTAAAGGAGGTCCCTTTTTACCGAAAATCTAGTTTAAGCGGAAAGTGTCGTCCCTGATTAGCCTGTGCGGACTGAACAGGCTTAGCTGGGACGGCACTTTACGCACATGCATTTTGCCCAATTTTCTCAGAACACCACTCATATGTGTCTACTTCATGGTCTTTTGACGCACGTATTTAATCAAAGAAAACTGCTTTATTTTGTAAACGTGGCCTTAAAGTAAAGCCTTTGAGAAAATCTTTGGTTGCAAGCACATTGAACTATGGTAACAAGGCACAGAAGTGCATGATGTAAAACAATATACTAATCTGTTCAATCTAGAGTTAAATTATTGTAAAATGTAAAGTAAGACAATCTAAATGCTAATTGCCGTTTTTGTTTTCAATGATTTTAAACGATTAAAGATACGTCTTTCTGAAGTTAGTATTAATTGTATAGATGTAAATGATATATAACTATTTCTTGCGTTATGTGCATTTGATACAGTTAGTTTTGCAAATAACGAACAATAATTGAAACATAATCCAAATGTATTTTATAAATGTTGTAAACGCTGGAAGTTAGCAGTGATAACCAATAACAATGAATTTAGAGAGTAGTTAGACTGTTGCCAAACAATGTACAGTACCACTCAATAATTCAAAATGAATACTTGTTTTATAAAAGCAAATAAAGCCAAATACAGCATCCGGAATTTCTTGATGGACAACTTGATTTAAAGTTTCACTATTTGTGGTGACCCTGCAAGTAATATACATACTGTCATATATAATAATACAATTATGGCAAGTGTTCAAGAAAATAATGATTCCAATAACAAGTCAAGCTGTGCTACTGCTATCTCATTCATCACAATACCTATACCACGTGACTTTTTAAGATCTGTGTTGGGAGAATAAGGCGCGGCCCAGTTAACATTTTTAACGATGTCTTTTTTCTATATATTTCACCATTTTTTATGGGATTAACTGGAGAGCCAGCTCATTCTTGAGAGTTTTCTATAGGCATCATGATCCTTTTAAACAAATAAGTATTTTTCAGTAAAGTGCAACCGCGCGTATGTAATATGAAGTCCCCACACTGATCCGACATTTTTCTAACCGTTCAAACGCGAGGATGCACTTTACTAAAAACAAACTTATTTGTTTAAAAAGATAATGATACCTATAGAAAACTCTTACGAATGAGCGGGCTCTCCACTTTATCCCATTAAAAATGATGAAATATTTAAAAAGAGTTCCTTAAAAATGTTAACTGGGTCGCGCTTTATTCTCCCAACAAAGATCCGAAAAAGTCACGTGGTATAGTCACCGTGTTCATAACATTCGACACAGGAAGTGCATACTCCTCACAATCTCTTCAATATTGTTCAAATCATCCAATAGTTCAAACTCAACACCAATGTATGCTATTTTGTAAACATTCGCTGTAACTCACCGGGTATGTAAGTGTAAATATAGGATATGATTAGACGAATCTGCAGATAAACGCACAATTTGCTTTTGGGTAAACTTTATTTTATATTGGTTCAAAATTGTTCTAACGAGCGTCTCAACCGCATGATTGTTATCACTTTATCCTATAAAACGCGAACTATTTTAACGGCGTTTGAATGACAATAATACATGCGTGGGCCTAGTGATTCATCTCATAGGATATACCGACAAGAAAGCTTATCTAACACTATTTTAATAATCATGACTGCGTCGATGCTCCTATCGGAGGACACGAGTTCTTGATCTGTATTGTCATAACACGTCATATTCTGCTCCTTTAGCGCACCCTTTTAGACATCGTCTGCAGAACTGCCCGCCTATCATCCAATGCAAACTCAAGATGAAAGCCTAAAAATAGTAAACATCATCTACAAACACATGAGTTATACAATAAAACGGCACTAATCTGATGATATATTGCAATATTATAAATGATATTTACTTGCTCTTGTAATGGCATGGTACTAATTTTGTTACTATGAGAACCAAGTAGAGCTTCTTTTTGACTGTACAATTTGAACAAATAAAAACAGTAAGTATTTCAATCATGGAATATGTACTTTTTTACGATGCATTAGCCTTTTATTTTTATAATGTGCAAATAACACTGTTAGTGTGAACGTATACATAATAATTGCAAGGTTAGCGTTTTATTTGGATAACTTTTATTTATTGGAGAATCAGAAATATAAAACACGAGTCCAATTTCAGAGTGGTTCATTTTTTAAGTATAAAACATGATCGTTAATTTTCTCATTATGTGTTTAACAGTTTTACGGTTAATATGTATTATCGCTTTTAAAACAAAACGTTGTTTTACCATGAACAAACACAGTCCAGCTAAAAACGTGGTCGTCACTTCAAAGCCGACAGTATCCGAAAGTACACCGGCGACTGACGAACCAATGAAGTCTCTGAAACGGTAATATGCCTGTAGATCTATATGAGTCGTGTTCTGATAAAACTGGGCATAATGCATGTGCGTGAAGTGTTGTCCCGGATTAGCCTGTGCGGTCCACACAGGCTAATCAGGGACGAGACTTTCCGCTTTTATGACATTTTTCGTTTAAATGAAGTCTCTTCTTAGCAAAAATCCAATTTAGGCGGAAAGTGTCGTCCTTGATTAGCCTGTGTGGACTGCACAGGCTAATCTGGGACGACACTTTACGCACATGCATTATACCCAGTTTTCTCAAAACACGACTCATATATTACAGTTATTGGGTCTTACATTTAAAGGGGCCTTTCACAGATTTTGGCATGTATTGAAGTTTGTCATTTAATGCATTATATTGATAAATGTAAACATAGGATCTAAACAGCTCCAGTAAAAAAATCAAGAACAAAATAAAAAAATAAAAAAGTAACCCTCAACAGGGCTCGAACCATTGACCCCTGGTGTCATGCAGTAAAAGTCTTCCACTTAGGCCAGTCTGCCATCCGTGCTTATTAAATAAGGGGTGTATTTTATACTTTATATAAGCAATCCTCGTAGTTTCACAAAATATAACGACAACAACAGAACTCTCCAAATTATTGAATCGTTTCGCGTTGCAACGCTTTATAATTTTCAAGTTTTTAAGTCGTCAAAAGATGCATATAATGGCTATATTAGAGCATGGTAAATGTACAGTATTACTGTTTCCTCACAAATATCATAAATAAAACGAAAATTAACGAAACAACTTTATTTTAAATTTTTTCAATTTACCAAAACGTGAAAAGGCCCCCTTAAGACCAAGAGATGTAAAACATGCACAGTTCAACCAATTGACTTACAATTCTAAAATGGATGCATTTGTTTCAATCAGAAAATAACATTTGGTAAAACCGATTAAGTATTTCTTATGAAACTTCACGTGAATATCTACGAAACGTATATTGATCTAATACAGAAAGTAATAGATGCTCTATTTATACAAGCACACACGTGCGCAAAAACACAAATATGATATAACAAATGAAAATTACATAATCAGAGTAAATTTAATTACATGGTAGTTAAATATATTGTTTGCTTTTTCATACCATCAATTCTTTAATTGGTTACTGAAACTTAATTTGAATTATCCGTGTGTTGTCAAATATTGTGAACGTAAAAGGCGTTTATAAGCGTATTTTAGTTTCGCTGAATATACTATATTCAACACCATTCAAATCATTTGTATTACCGTTACCGCCCAGCAAACAAATGACGTCTTTTTATGGTTGCTAAGACGTTGTTCTGCGACGTCTTTATCACGTCTTATTTTGAAAGGTTTATTGACGTCTTTCCGTGGTGTGAAAAAGACGTCTTTTGTGACGTCTTTATCACGTCTTATTTTGGTTGTTTTTAAATGGTTTTTGACGTCTTTTCTCGACGTAAAAAAGACGTCTTTTTGTGACGTCTTTATCACGTCTTATTTTGGTTGTTTTTGAAAGGTTTTTTGACGTCACTTCGTGACGTGAAAAAGACGTCTTTATGCGACGTCTTTATTAAGTCTTTTTTTGAAAGGTTTTTTGACGTCTTTTCGTAACTTAAAAAGACGTCTTTATGCAGTCATTTTTTGTTGTTTTTGAAAGGTTTTTTGACGTCTCTTCGTGACGTGAAATAGACGTCTTATTGCGACGTCTTTATTAAGTCTTTTTTTGAAAGGTTTTTTGACGTCTTTTCGTAACGTAAAAAGACGTCTTTTTGTGACGTCTTTATGCAGTCGTTTTTTGGTTGTTTTTGAAAGGTTTTTTGACGTCTCTTCGTTACGTGAAAAAGACGTTTTTTTGCTACGTTTTTATCAAGTCTTTTTTTGAAAGGTTTTTTGGCGTCTTTTCGTAACGTAAAAAGACGTCTTTTTGTGACGTCTTTATGCAGTCGTATTTTGGTTGTTTTTGAAAGGTTTTTTGACGTCTCTTCGTGACGTGAAAAAGACGTCTGTTTGCGTCGTCTTTATTAAGTCTTTTATGGTTGTTTTTTTAAAGGTTTCTTGACGTCTTTTTGTGACGTAAAAAGACGACTTTTTGTGACGTCTTTATACAGTCGTGTTATGGTTGTTTTTGAAAGGTTTTTTGACGTCTCTTTGTGACATGAAAAAGACGTCTTTTTGTGACGTCTTTTGTAAGTCTTATTTTGGTTGTTTTTGAAAGGTTTTATGACGTCTTTTCGTGGTGTGAAAAAGACGTCTTTCGCGACGTCTTTATCACGTGTGTTTTTGGTTGTTTTTGAAAGGTTTTTTGACGTCTTTTTGTGACGTTTTCACACCACGAAAAGTCGTAATAAAACCTTTCAAAAACAACCAATATAAGACTTAATAAATACATCACAAAAAGACGTCTTTTTCACGTCACGAAGAGACGTACTATATTTCAGACGCAAAAAGCAACAAAAACATCACATATGTTTTACAAATATAGATTGCAAGTGTTCATGAAGCCAAGCCTCGTTTGCCGGGGTATAGAATAATCCAACAACTTTAACCTGCATATTTACATGCAATTTTATTTGCCTTTAATAGCATAACAAGGGACAAAATTGTCACAAAACCAGGTTTTCAAAAAAGTATATTTACAACTAGAGCTTTGTCACAGACGTGACCTATACTTCCACATGCTGCATTAACACAGAATATTTTGCATGCTGTCTTCACAAAACAAAAGAAGCAAATTTATGGGGATTTTTAAGAATTATTATGCCAATATCATTTATGGCAATTTTGACCTTTGAACTCTTTCGCATTACACGCCGTCCAATGACTGTGAACAAAATTAATGTACAGTCATTTTAAAATCTCACAATGAATGACAAAGTTATGGCCCAGACAAGCTCATTAATGGTCATTTTTGACTTTTGAACTCCAAGTGTGACCTTTACCTTGGAGATATCGACTTAATTCTTTCGCATGACACACCGTCTAATGATTGTGAACAAATGTACCGAGCAATTTTAAATTCTCACAATGAAATGACATAGTTATGGCCCGGACAAGATAATTTATGGCCATTTTTTACCCTTGAACTCAAAGTGTGACCTTGACCTCGGAGATATTGACATAATTCTTTTGTATGACACATCGTCCAATGATGGTTAACAAATGTGCCCAATGATTTTAAAATCTCACAATGAACGACATAGTTATGGCCTGGACAAGCTCATTTATGACCTTTTTTTGGCCTTTGAACTCAAAGTTTGACCTTGACCTTGAAGATATCGACGTAATTCTTTCACATGACACACCGTCCAATGATGGTGAACAAATGTGCTAAATGATTTTAAAATCTCACAATGAACGACATAGTTAATGGCCGGACAAGCTTGTTATGCCCGCCAGCCAACATTCGCCAATCTAATAACCAGTTAATAACAAGGGCTGTTTGTAAAACATGCACGCCCCCCTTATGGGCTGTCAGTTGTAGTGGCAGCCATTGTGTTAATACGTTTTTTGTCACTGTGACCTTGACCTTTGACCTAGTGACCTGAAAATCAAAAGGGGTCATCTGCCAGTCATGATCAATGTGCCTATGAAGTTTCATGATCCTAGGCCTAATTATTCTTGAGTTATCATCAGTCAACCATTTTACTATTTTGAGTCACTGTGACCTTGACCTTTGACCTAGTGACCTGAAACTCAATAGGCGTCATCTGCCAGTCATGATCAATGTACTTATGAAGTTTCATGATCCTAGGCGTAAGCATTCTTGAGTTATCATCTGGAAACCGTTTTACTATTTTGAGTCACTGTGACCTTGACCTTTGACTTTAAAATCAATAGGGGTCATCTTCCAGTCATGATCAATGTACCTATGAAGTTTCATGATCCTAGGCCTAAGCGTTCTTGAGTTATCATCCGGAAACCATCTGGTGGACGGACCGACCGACCAACAGACCGACCGACATGTAAAAAACAAGGGGGGCATTTCGAAGGGGGGCATAATAATATCATTAATTTGAAATATGACACAATTTGGTCCTATAAAAACTTCTGTTCAAGAGTAACAAAAGAACTGACATGTTTCATGCATAACAAAGTTGAATATAAACAACCACATCCAGTCTAAAGACATTAGCTGAATTTGGAGTTTTATGGAAACTGGGGGCCGTTAATGCGCTTCACCAACATGTAATGTGGAGCGGTTAACATGAAAACAGCTGTTACATAACTGGTAAACAATCAACTGAAAGCAATCATTCAAAACTAGAAAATTGACACAATAATTGTTATTATTATTAACAACTATAATTCAACACTGGACAACTGTTACAAGCAAAAACAAGTCAATACTTGTCAAATATAAAATAATTAAGAAGTATAACAACAGTGTTTTAATACACAATCTGATATTTTTGCAGAACATGCACTTATAATAGTCAGAATACCAAACTTTTAGCACTGTATGGCCATTCAAATATTAATATTTTAATAAATGTCATTACAGATGGCTTTGGTATAATACATAAAAATAAACAATTACGCAAACAATATTTCAGTTTTCCATATATGACCAAAATATGAGTTTATAGTGTGAATTAATTTGAAATAATATATGACTTTACTTGTTTAGAGTAACAATAATACTCAAACAAGAGAGACAACTGCTATTTAGCATGTCACAATATTCTCCCTTGAAATGTTATTCACTAATTTCCACGAGATAGTTATTGCCTAATTTTATTAACTGAAAAGCATGAAATTAAACAAGGTATTTCTTTTGCTAAACGTGTATTTTTATGTTCATAAATAAACATTTGATTAACTGAAAAGCATGAAATTAAACAAGGTATTTCGATTGCTAAACGTATATTTTTATGTTCATAATCCGATATTATGCATGTCTGTATTATCTATAAGTATAATGCGCATTCATCCATAGCAATTCATTTTCTCTATTGCTTAACATGTAAAAGATGTATATCATTAAAATATATGCTTTGCTGTTGATCTATATAAAAATGACAAAATACACCTATATACAGTAACACAGATATCTTTGTTAGGTTACTTACTTATTACATTAGATGAAAAGCTGGTCATCAATATGTCTACATACAAATATATAAAGCATAATGAACTTTTAATGCTAAAATGCAAATGTAAACACAAATGATGAGCATGTCAGTATATAATCCAACAAGAACAATCTACAACCCTAACTAGGATCATTAATCATGAAAACAATCATTTGGAAACAAAATTACTTGTAGAGTAATTAATATTCTACATAATAATGTTTAATAGCGAAAGTCCTTTTCTAATCGTTTAACGAACTATCTCCATCCAAATTAAGATAACCATCTAAATTTCACTTTATTTAAATTGTTTTTTCCAACAATGTGTGCATGAAATATCCAAATATTATAAATTCGCACAGCTTTTATAACGCGCTGAAATATTTTTAATATTAAACAAAGTATCTGTTGTCAATAAACAAATTGACAATAAACAGAAGATTAACATAGTTTGAATAAATCAAATTATTATTTTGATCTTTTACTATTACAACATTTCATGAGATTCTTGATTAAATACTGTCTCAAAAGAGCAAACTAATGAGTAGCGTTCATAGACAGAGTGACAGACCGATCAAAATAGAAGCATCACAATTCTGAAATGTTCTGATAAATTCTTTTACCTAGCACATATTGCTATTTTATCTGTTTAATATGGTCCAGAGTCTGTTGACTTCACATAAAGGTGATGGCCTTTTCAGCCAGCCTTCTGCCCACTCCGCCTTTTCTGTCAGGCGCATACTTCAAGATTTTTGAGATGACATCCTTTAAGTCTTTTTCTGTGTGGCTTATACTTTGGATAACACTAGCTGTGCAGAATAAAAAAATAACAATCACAAAAAGGCCTATCGTATGAAACAATTTTGGCAGCAAACTTGATACATTGTAATGCAAGTGCATCATTATACATCGAGACAACAGCACTTGACACCTAACTGTTGTAGTGCATATAAAATCTGATATAGGCTAGGTAAGCCCTGCATGGTCAGATACTGTTCTGTTGGATAATTGCCTGTGGTAAACCAAATACCGTATTCGTCCCATCTAGCGACCATGCTCCTATATAAACGCCCCACATGTTTTCAGAATGCAAATGAATAAGCGCTTGTTCTAAAAAGCAATTGTACTACCTTTCTTTGGGGGAGCATAAAAACTGTCTGCTGACAGAATGCTCCACTTTTATCAGTGTTTGATAGTGTAGTGGAATTTATTAGTACATGTGTATTTGGGTTACCTGCCCATCTAAAATGAGTCTCCCCTGTGACATACATTTGAAAATTTTTAAATTTAGCGTTATTTGCCCTTGTAAAATGGGTTCATTTTGGACTGTTAACATGCATACTTAATATAAACAAAATACCTTTGACCGTTTCTGAGTTATAGAAAAAGGATAACCAGCAATGAAAATTTTAAATCCAAAAAGGACAACTCTCATAAAATTAAATTTAGAGTTATCTGCCCTTGTTATTTGTTCAGTGGAATCCAATTAGGTAGTCTGCCTATCTAAAATAAACATGATCAAAAAGGATAATAAATAATTAATCAAACAAGAGCGCCGCATGACGGAGCAATATACGCCCGATTCGTGTGCCATTGGAGATGATACACTGATGATTGATGTATTTGTTTTGGAAATAAGCAAAAACTAGATGCAACTGCTGACCAAGTTTGGTGAAGATCGGATGAATACAATTTGAAATAGAGTCCGGACAAAGTGGCCCCTTTGAAAATGCACTTATTGACCCTATGACCTAGTTTTTGACCCGGCATGACCCATATTCGAACTTGGCCTAGATATCAACTAGATGCAACTGCTGACCAAGTTTGGTGAAGATCGGATGAATACAATTTGAATTAGAGTCCGGACAAAGTGATGCCTTCCGCCCGCCGCCCGCCCGCCCGCCAAGGGGTTTCACATAATACGTCCCGTATTTTATACGGGCGTATAAAAAGGATAATTACTAGGACAAACTTAAAATTAGTATTATTTGGACAAAAAAGGTTAACCAAAACCGATGCCAACGAGAGGGTCATGACAATAACTCCACTTTTTTCCCAAACAGCGAAGCTAAACCATATTTGTGTACAGAACAAACCCAATACTTTTTATGGCAGTATACTTGGCAGTGTGCTTTACTCCAATTTTTGGTTCTAAATTCGGCCTTGTCTGTCCGCTGAGGTTGAACCTCGACATGAGGGAGACATTCATCACCCTGATATCAGAAGCCAATAAGTTCAAGTTTAAATTGTAACTTAAAGAAGTAAGTTCATAGAATCGAGCCTTTTTGATGAATGTCATAAAAAGTTTTTTTATTACAGAACCAGTAATATGAACAACAATGTTAAAGAAAATTATTTAAACAAAGAAAAAAGAAAAACAGTTAATTTTTTTACAACTTTTAAAGAAAATGTCTGAATATTCCAAACAGTTTGTGTTACAAACGCTTTAAGATTTTAACTTATGATTTCTAGCAAACAAAACGGTATTTATTTTACAGTAATAATATAAACAAATAAAATATATATAAATGACCGGCCAAGCGATTTTTCGTCCAAATGACATCCCTGTCATTGTTGAGAAAAAACTGAAATAATGTGTTATGTTAGATGTTTCCATGTTCTTAAAGTTAAGTGAATCCATTTGAAGTCATGATTTCTATTATAAAACAGTAGTTAACTTATTTATAGTTGTCTACAGTCATGAAAATAATATAATCTAAATTTTGCCAGTCATTTGGAAGAAAAATTGCTTGGCTGGTCACAATTATATACACACACATTTATTTATTATTCCGATAAATAAAATTTAAAAAATTGTTTAACCCTTTATCTCTCAACAGATCCGTTTAAGAAGCTTTTTATTGGATAGATAGATATTAACAGATATTAGCATAGATAAATAGATACTTATAGTGAACGTGCTTAATATATGGACTTGTATAAAAATAAATAGCAACAATCACAGTTTGATTTGATCATTTTATTACTTGTGATGTGCATTTTGCTTTAAATTTGTTAAATAAAACTATTAAAAGAGCATAATTAAGTATGTAAATATATAAACTTTATTGCAAAACTTATACTTACTTCTGCATCATTCTTTTCACATTTTCGCGAAGAGTTTTTCCCCCCAACAGATGACAAAAGGCGGATCTAAAATGATTGCTAGAATTAGTTTTGAGAAAGAACTCCGACAGTAACCATACACATACATTTGGGTTGTGAAAAGGTTATTGTTTACAAACTTTTATCATTTTCTTTGGCCAAAAATTGTCTACTATCATAATCATACTATATAATTATGGTCAAATATTTGTCACTTGACTGTATTCATTTAAGGGGCCTAATTGGCAAGTAAGGGCATAGGAAAGCCTTAATCCACAGATACATGTAAAGGTAAATGCATAAGCTTTACATAATGTACCATTTATAAGTATAAAATTGCACATTAAACAAATTCTATTACGTATTTACCAGTTGCTGTCGCTTTTCCACAGATTTGAGCACGTTTTCTAACTTCCCAAACTCCTCGACCGTTTCACAAGGGCCACCAGTCCACGACTCAAGTGCCTCCTGCCCTGGTGTGATAGGCTGTCCTCTGGCCTGTTCCTGCAGCATGCTCTTCATTTCAGAGAGCATTGAAATTACTCGCTTCTGGAATCCTAAATGAAACATATGAACAATTACAAGACATCCTTTAATACAACATATAGTAATTTTGATTTTCATTAATTATCAATACAATCAAATAATTATAGTTAAAATATTACCGATATATACAAAAAAACACACAATTAAGACAGAAGAACTTACAAGCTTCTGGCATTGGGTAATTGCTATTGTGTTGGTTGGATTGCCCAAGGCTTTTTGGCGTTTTAGTGTCTAAAAAAGAACATTGCGATAAACAATTATTATCATTTATGTTATATTCAAACCTCCATGAAACTTTGTTTTTACACAATGTACTTTTTAAGGATGCAGTTCCAAGTTCCTAAGTAAACAATATATTTTGTAATGGTTGTTTGAAAACTGTGTCTTGTTTACACTCAGGGGAAGAGGCACACACCTTCATATATGGGGGACAACCAGCTTGTAACAAACATATTATGGGATAAGTTTCAATCCATATGTTACTCATAGGGAAATGAAATTTCCAGGTGTACATGTAACTCTCATTTTTTTTAAATAAAATGCACGAATTTAAGAATATTCCTGAGGGGATGTAACTTATATTTGGGTACATTTATAGAATAAAGTCGTGTGAAATAAAGCTAACACTGACTATACATATAAATGTAGAAATTTAATATTATAACTGTTTCTGTAATAGATTTCTCATGAATAAAGGTAACTTACTATTTGGTGGGCTTCTGATTGGGGTCGAACTGGCGTCATCTGAAACCCAAATTATAATTTTCAAACCACTCAATCTCCGTCTCGTATTCTGTAAAGCACTGAGTTTGACCCCCCCCCCTCATACTTAAATTGTGTGATGAATGATCATGCATGGGATTTTCCATAAAGTCATGTGGTACTGGCATTGGTACAACCACTTTTTATGTCTAAGTTTATAACTCTGGCAAGTGAAAATCACTACAAATGAAAATTGTGTCATGCACATCTACATTATGTACTGATGACCAAGTCATTCACTTAAACAAGAGCACCGCATAACGGGTGCCACGCTCGGCTGCGAAAGCTTGTCAGATTTTAATTTATTTAGAGGTCACAGTGACCTTGACCTTTGACCTAGAGACCCAACAATTGGTGTGACGTGTAGAACTCATCAACGTGCATGTACATATGAAGTTTCAAAGTTGTAGGTGGAAGCACTTTGATTTTAGAGCCAATGTAAAGGTTCAGCACGACGCCTACTGCGGACGACACGACGAGCAGGATATGACAATACCTCGGGTTTTCTCCGAAAACAGCCGAGCTAAATATATGAAAGTCAAGCCATAAGTTTGATCAGAAAGACAGTCAACAGAATAACCAACCGACTGACTCCTATACACCGCTTCCACACTTTTTTTAGGAGGATTATAAGAAATCCATCTTGGTGAGCACAGCTCTTGAT
The DNA here is from genome assembly GCF_020536995.1 of Dreissena polymorpha. Lineage (NCBI taxonomy): Eukaryota > Metazoa > Mollusca > Bivalvia > Myida > Dreissenidae > Dreissena > Dreissena polymorpha. The sequence goes on along the minus strand of NC_068368.1, from coordinate 43,669,366 downwards.
CCTGTCTTCTTCATTTCAGTTTCTTAATGTGTTTTACTAGTTCTTACATATCCTTAAAAATAGAACACTCATAACAATGAATCATTGGGATTTTAATATATAAAGAAGTGAAACTCCAGCTGCCCCAGCAGTATGGAACTCTCGTTATTAACTACACAAAAATTCAAATTAACTTCTAAGGTAATACTGACTTTTGACCTGCTTGTACTTTAGCAGGATTCTTCAGACACAGACTGTGGTTCCAAAGGCGATCTAGATCTTGAATTCTCTGAAACCCAAATATATTATAAGATATTATGCATTATGCTGCCAAATAAACAGTCTTTACACTAGCTAGAAGACCAACAACACAATGCTGGTAAAATGAAATTTAGGTTTTTGGAAATTAGAAAGTAATATATTGGGGCTATTTAATTTTGTATTCTATTTCTATGAAAGCATAATTATTTTGGCTAGTGATTTAAATATATTACCATGGAGACTTCATGAATTTATTATTTGAACTGCAAGTGTTCGTGATTAGAAATAGAGTCTACATTTTATCCATGGCTATCGATGAATACCATATAGGCTAGGCCAAAACTAATGCATATAGTCTGCAATACATGTACAATACTATTTATCATTTAAAAATTACCAGAAGAAGATCGAGACAAACTGTCTCGGTTCGCACCACCCTTCTTTCGTGGACTCTGTGGGCCATGTCCATTTGATACTTCATCTGGATCTGCAAGGCATTTCAAAGTAAATTGTAATTTATCAATTAGTTAAACTTTCAGTTTCATAGACTTTAGACAACCAAGTCAATAATAGTTCTAGTAATACATCTGACTAGACTATATATAGAAACATTTGACATCAATGCATGAATGGTTGTCACATGATGTCTGGCTAGTCTTAATTTTTGGAGATCAGGACATTGGGAAAAAAACTAATAAATCGGCCTTGGCCGCCTAAAAGTCTGCTACACAAAATCAATTTGTAAATAATAATTAACAAGAGTTCCGCAGTCGGAGACTAATGCCCCCCAAACTGGGCCTTGACAGTGACAATCACCTTGGACCTAGTGACCCCAATTTCAAGAGGGGTCATCTACTGTCAAATGCCAATACACGTGAAGTATCAAGCCAATCGGGCATTCCGTTCTCAAGTTATTGATCCGAAATGAACTGGTCTACCGACAGTCAGACAGTCCGACCAACATGCAACAATATACCCCCTCTTCTTCACAGGGGTGCATAAAAATTACAATAACAATGATGTAAGAAGTCAACTTATTTTAAACCTCCTTTGTTTAAAATATAAATTTCAAAAAGATTATTGTTGTTGTTTTTGACAAATTGTATCTGCTATTATTCTACTAGGTTTCGCAAAAAAATCAACAAATTGGGAAAAATACTTGTTTTGCATTGGGAATGGGTCAGATATTTAATTCTGATTCGCATGAGCTATAGAAAAAGACTTACCTGACAAGGTGAAAAACTTCTGGTCTACCCAAGAATATTTACCCATAACAAAATCCAGGAACTTTGATGTCACTTGCTTCTTTCTTCTGCCACGTCCATCCTCCTCTTCTTTTTCAGACTCACTCCTTTTATAAATAAAGAAGATATGGCAATTTAAGCAAAATGTTCAATTATCTAAGTATAAAAGGGGCCATGATTCTGTCAAAATGCTTGATACAGTTGTCTGCTCTTGTGTATAGATTGGGATCATGTTGGTAAAGACGTATGCAAAATATGAAAGCAATATGTCAAAGGACATAAAAAATATTTGAGGTGGTACGCAAACTTTAACATAGATTTATCAATAATATGCATATTTTAAGTATAAAAGGGGCCATAATTCTGTCAAAATGATTGATACAGTTGTCTGCTCTTGTTTATAGATTGGGGTCATGTTGGTAAAGAAGTATGCAAAATATAAAAGCAATATGTCAAAGGTCTAGAATCTGTAAACAATAAAACTTAACACCATTGAAAGCTAAAAGAAAATGTGATAGTAATGATACTGTTACACTTGCCACTGGGTAATAAAGCAACTCATGCTGCTGCAATTAATCTTATTAAAGAATTTGGTGTGAAAATATCTTACATGTACATAGCTTACTTTGTAAAAAAGGATGAGTATACATTAATTAATGTATTATTGAACTACAAAATAATGTGTTTTATTAATCTTTTTTCAGTCTCTTATCAGGGGTTTTCTTGGCCACTTTGGGAAAAGGAGTCTGGTCAAATTGGGAATTTTTTATCGACAAAGATGACCGAATTGGGATTTTTTAATAACAAATATTGCCACATCAAACCTTTATTTGTAATAAACAGCATTTGTTTTGACTTGAATTAACAGTCTGTTTACACAAAAGCATCATTATGTTTAACACATCATTTGTTTATTATAATTAATAAAAATAACTATTAACTCGCCTGCATGTTTATTTATCCATTTACTTTAAAATACAGCAATTTGCAGTTCAATATCTAAGTTAAGTTTTGCTAAATGATCACATTATTTTTATAATAATTTAAATAATTTCGAATGGGATATAACATAAATGTGAAGTCCACAACTCTTATCCGAATTTTACTACATGCATGGCGTATAATTAGCTGCTGTTAAAGTGACAACCACAACATGTATTTTGTGTGTAAGAAAAAAGTTCAAAACTTGCATGAACAGCATGGGCAATTGTCATATAAAAACTTGTAGCATTGAGATGTTTACTTATACAATAAAAAATGTAGCGCGTGGTAATTAACCCTTTCAGTGCGGGAACCGAATTTTGAAGGCTTTTGCAAACAGTTTGGATCCAGATGAGACGCCACAGAACGTGGCGTCTCATCAGGATCCAAACTGTTTGCTTTTCTGATAGTATTCTTTGAAAAAAATCGAAGAAAATGCTAATTTTAGAAATTCAGCAGACGACATTTTAGCAGAAGACAAATTTCCCAGCATGCAAAGGGTTAAATTTTGTCGTCCATACCGCGAACGCTGTTGATTTCTTAAAACGAAAGAACATAAATACACTGTATCGGTTAAGTTTAGTGTATATAGTTCAGTATTAAACCGATATTTTGTTGCTGTATACTCCTTCCACAAGGGCTGCGTGTAACTCGGACGCTAATGCCACAGTGAGAAGACGTTGCCATGGATGGCAAGCGCACTGTAAGCTGATGACGTAAAAATGTTACAATTCAAGGGTGTTTGTCACATGAGTGTGTAAACACAGTGAAGGCAGGCAAAACTGGATTGAACTGGATTTATTGATGAGCATTTCAGAAGGGGAATTTTTTATGCTGGTTAAAAAAAGATATCCACAAACGATAATTTAACAAAAAATACTTTATTTCTTCTAAAATGGAAAAAATTTGTAATTGGCGACCCTCATTTGGGATCAGGTCCATTTGGTTTGGGATCGGGACCGTCCGTTTTACAGCCTTTTTTCAAATAGCAGGAAAACCCCTGTTATCATGTCACAATGTACAATTAACTATTTACCGAATTATTACAGTGTTTTTTTTCACCATTTTGGGAATGGGGCCGGGTCCCTTTGGATTGGGAAAATTCGCGTCGTTTTGACTAAAATTGGGAAATTAGTGTTGTTGTTGTTTTGCTAACAAATGCTTCAAAATTGAGAATACAAGTGTGTCCAGTATTATATTTACTAAGGTTGATCTTATGTAGATGGGAGATTAACAAAATATTGATAAAACAAGGGACAAAATTGTCACAAAACCAGGTTTTCATTGTGAAAAAAAAATCTGATAAAGGGAGAAAACTCAAACTGAACTTTTGAAATGACCAAAAAAAATTAACCCCCTTTGTAAGTTTTTTTTTTTTTTTAAATCTATTTTTAGTCGTGGCGACCTTGACATTGGAGATATTGACGTGATTCTTTCGTGGGACACACCGTCCCATGATGGTGAACAAATGTGCCAAATGATTTTAAAATCTCACAATGAATGACATAGTTATGGCCAGGACAAGCTCATTTATGGCCATTTTTGACCTTTGAACTCAAAGTGTGACCTTGACCTTGGAGATATCGACGTAATTATTTCGCGCGACACACCGTCCAATGATGGTGAACAAATGTGCCAAATGATTTTAAAATCTGACAATGAACGACATAGTTATGGCTCGGACAAGCTCATTTATGGCCATTTTTTACCTTTGAACTCAAAGTGTGACCTTGACCTTGGAGATATCGACGTAATTATTTCGCGCGACACACCGTCCAATGATGGTGAACAAATGTGCCAAATGATTTTAAAATCTGACAATGAACGACATAGTTATGGCCCGGACAAGCTTATTCCGCCAGCCCGCCAGCCAGCCCGCCAGCCAGCCAGCCCGCCCGCATTCGCCAATCTAATAACCAGTTTTTTCCTTTGGAAAACCTGGTTAAAAAATATTTATTTATTATTTTTTTTGTTCCATTGGGAATTTTTCAGCTCCCATTTGGGAAAAATAGCGCAATGTCGGGTAATTCCGACAGTCGTCTAATTTCGACACTGTTCACAATATTTATCAGACTTGTTTTAAATCATCATCATCCCATATGATTTCGTTGTAAAATGTGACGTAGTTGGTGTTGTGACGTCACCAGATAACATCTCTCTATCAAACGTCTCGCTAATTGCATGTAAGCGAGTCTTTTAAAATATGTACATTGTATTACTTAGCGAATTTTTATAACATTATGTGCTTCGCTAAGGGAGGTTACATAATTGTCAATTACATCCCTTCGGGATTTCGCTGTATTTCTGGTATTTGTACAAGTTCTAATTTAAAATTTGTTTCACTTGACATTGTATTTGTGTTTGAATGGCGCCAAGCGTTTTTTAAAACTATGATTTGTGGGGTGTCGAAATTATCCTCCGATTTTATACGATGGTGGGTAATTCGGACACTCCAAATGTTTTCAAGCATTCCCAGCGCATATGGAAAGATAGATTCGTTAAATAGAATTACTGTACTCTTTAAATGGTATGCAGCTTATTGAATATTATATTTAGCCCTCTCTATACATGTATCTCCCTTTAAAGCTTATAACTCCCTTGGATTTGTTTTTTTACCTTTGACCTTGAAGGATGACCTTGACCTTTCACCACTCAAAATGTGCATGAGATACAGTACATGCATGCAAAATATCAAGTTGCTATCTTCAATATTGCAAAAGTTCTTGCAAATGTTAAAGTTGGGGCAAACAAACAAACACACAAACAAACAAACCATTAGACAGGGCAAAAACAATAATTCCCCCACTATAGTGGTGGGGAAAATAAAAATAAACATGGATAAATTCTCTGAAATACCAATTTTTCAAATATACACTAAAATTAAGTCCTATACATTAATAAAAAGTGATATATATATAACATCTGAAATGTGGCATGTTAATATGTCATCATTTTTGTAACAAAATGCAAGGCGCCCTCAGGGCTACCAAACACCTGGGCTTTACTAAAAGCAAACATGAAATATAGTATATCTCACCAAAATGTGTGGGAAAATAGAATTACCGAAGTCATATCTATTTAAATATTCACCATAATGTATATACCATGTTCTTAAACAGATTTATGCATTTTTTTGTTTGCTTTGGCATCTAATTATTTCAATTTAATACAACATAAGTCGCATTGTATGTCACTAAAACGGGTAAATAAATTACAGATGTGTTGCTTATATTACACAATTTTACATATCAGCAAATAAATCTAGATATGGCTTCTATTGAAGCATGTAACTTGAGCAGGATATGTACCAAAACAGCTGGTTTAAACAAGAACAGTAGACTCCATCACGTGTATGACATAAACCAAGCTCTCTTCCCTGATGACTCTCACTGTTTTGTAATGTTTTACATACCATGGTATACCAAAATTAACAATTATTTAGACAATTAGTACAAACACATTATATTGAACATGCCTATTAATGTTTTTTATAAAGTATTTGCATGATGTTAAATACCATATAAATAGTAACACGTTTTTAAAACACAGATGCATGCAATACATATGCTTAGACAGATGTAAATTAAGTATGTCAACCAAAATTTAGGTCTATCAATCATGCATGTTTTGTTTATTTTACACATTAAAAAGCCAAAAACAAACTGTACAATTCACATATTTTAACCTTAAATCAAAGGGCACAGGGGTTGCACAATGTCATTATGGTGATCATTTGCAAAATCTTAATTCAAACATGCATGAATATTTCTGACTTGAACATCCAGTAGAAACCATCTGCGCTACAATTATACTTTACATTTTACCTCTAAAATGAGCTTTGAGCTTAGGGTATCTTGCCTGTCACTAGGTTTCTCAACAAAATGATTATTTATGGAAAATTCTTAAACATTCCTGATATAAATGAAAATTCTACATGACCGAAAAGCTGTTTAATGCCCATAATTGAAGAGACTTGTTTCTCCAAAATTTTGACACAGGTTAACAAAAAACAAACACTTCAAATTTAGGAGTAAAATACCATAAATGACATATAGACCCATAGTGAAAATACAGCTTCCTGTATGAATTATATCCATTTGAAATTGATTATTAATTAATTAACAAAATAATAAAGCATTACAAAATTTAATGCAAAATGGAGCTGTACATGTTCCTTGTTAAAATCTCGCAATTTAAGATATTTATTGACAAACTTCAAAACATGCCCCAATCTGTTCACAAGTTCCTTTAACCTTTTGACAACAAAGTGTGATCTTCACCTTTGGGACATATATTTGCATGCAACTAGAGCTGCAACGATTCACCAACAGCTCGATTCGATTTCGATTTCAGACACTCCGATACCGATTTTTTCGATTTGATTCATCTTCAAACCTATAGTTTTATCATATATTTACTATTCTGTCTCAAAATAAACATTTCTGTTCAAATGTGTTGCATACCTGGATATCTTTGGCATTTGTCAAATTGTGTATTTGTTTGATATAGTTTGGTTGGTTCAACGGTGTTTTAAAAATTGTTGAAAGTGTGTTAAATTAACATTTGTAAGAAATATTTTGCAAGAAATTGCCAATTGTCTTACAAACTATGTCAATATTTCAATAAAACACAAAAAAGTATAGCAAATTAGGACTCAATTTTAATAAAAAAAACCTTCTTACTAGAAGATTGTTTTGACTACACAATAATATAAAAATAAATAGATAATCATAAGAACATCTGGAATCAGTGGAGTGATAGTACTATCACTATTATACTTATACCCAAAACCGCTATAAGCATGTCTACCACTGTGCCATGACAGCATCACCTGTTACCTGTAGGACAAATCACATTCTCTAATAAACTTAACAAAACTCCAACAGAAATAGAACTACTTTTTTGGCTGGCGACTTGAGTAGTTGCACTTGTGCGACCTCTTTGTCTTGCTAAATCAACGTTATGTTTGCGTTTGACATATTGCATTAAATTAGATAAGTGGTTGAGCCGGACTTAGCGTACGCCACATCTGTGAAGCACAGTTTACACTTTGCTTTATAGGGAGGGCTACCATCCGAAACCCAAAACACTGCTACACTTTTGATTTTAGTTTCTTAGGCGCATCTGATAATTTCAATTTGTCGGCCACAACTTGTTCAGCCATTTGACACTTCTTCCGAAAGTAGACCGTAACGCGCTTATTGATTGGATGACTAAAGTAATAAGCAACCAATCGCGCGCGTCGTAATTACAGGTTAAGATAAAACCTACACCTTCCCGTATCAAATAGTCAGAATACAGCGAGCTTTACGTATCTATGTCTATATATGTCTATATGTTAAAGAATCAAATCGAATTTGGTAGGTTTGGTATGATTATCGTAATCAAATCGATGCATTTCGAACTGATTTTCGATGCATCGGATCGAATCGTTGCAGCTCTACATGCAGCACAAAATCATCCACAGTAGCTGTTAATAATTAATTGTCATATATGATAAAAATGCCAGTCAGTATAATGTTTCAAAAGGTACGCACCGACAAAATAATTTCATAACAATTTCCATACTGAAACCTTGTATAAACTGCAAAAGTCTGAACTTTTAAAATTTAAGTATTAAGTTTTGGTTTACTTAACATAATTATGAGCCCAGCTATGTGGAAAGAGAGTTTAATGCATGTGCGTAAAGTGTCGTCCGCACAGGCTTATCAGGGACAACACTTTCTGCTTTATAATATTTTTCATTTACAGAAAGTCTCTTCTAAGCAAAAATCCAGTTTAGGCAGAAAGTGCGCACATTCATTAAAAGCCCTTTCTTCAGAGCGCGGCTGATATATTTATTTAGCATATCTACTACATATAAGTAAAACATTTATCAATTGTATGAGTAAACTGACTTGGTCAAAGCCAATGACATAATACAAGGCCCTGCATAATCAAACAACCAATTTATTCAGCCAAATTGATCCGATATCAACCAAATATATAAACATAAGCTTGTTTTTATTGCTTTTAAGCACACATTTATGTGATAAGCATTTAAGAGCAAAATTTATTTCTTTAACTATTACTTCATGCAACAAAAAGTAGATTCCAACATACTGTTTTCACTGTCTGATATGTATATGTGTTTAAAATGTTGTATTAAAAAATAACAGAATGAAATCATGTAATACATATAATATAAGGAGAGCTTTGTATGATTATAAGAAGTTTGGGCACAAAACATTAAAACGCTTGGAAAGCCTTGCCTATGTTGCTAAGCCTCATATGACTGTTTATTTATATAATAATCACATTAAAGTAGATCTTTATATGGACATGTAATTAAACAAATATATGTTATTCAATCGTCAAATACTTGATGAGGATTAAATATTCCTCACATTGTAAAAGTCTACTATACTAATTAATAATACTATAATGTATTATTGAACTGATCTTGAAGGGTTTAAGCAGTTCCCGCTTTCCCCTTTTGCCCTTGAACTCCGGGATACATGTTGTTATCAGTTTTTAACTTGAAATCAATTCACCTTATAATAAATCTATCATACTTTTATCTTTTTCACTTGAACACTTTTATCTGCACTGACTGCACACCTGTCAATAATATCCGCAAGGGGAGTTAGACAGTATAGATAGATAGATGGATGTAACAGACCTGAGCCTATCGTAGGGGAAGAGATTTTACAGCTATCATACCAAGATTTGTTGTTTCAATCTCAGCTACATCTGTTACATTACTGAATGAGTTTTGTCCAAGAGGCATTAAAGTATTGTACTAGCCAGTGAGGATACTGTGTTGGCATATTAATTGTGATCCTGATTTATTTTTAAATTAGTGAACAAAGACTTAAGGGTTAGATTTCATATATGTTTCAAACTTCAATGAAATACAGTCCATTATGCCTCTTTTCAACCAGTGTACACCCAATTTCAAGTAATAGATATGATATTATGAAACTGATGGTGACACAACAAGCGGAAATTAATTGTGTCTTAATGAAAAACACATGAAAAGGATAGTAGGCTTTCGTGACACATTGAACAGATTGATCTCAAATTGTGGTATTAAATTGTTACCCTTTTGACTTCAGAGTATATTCTTTCTGCAGACCTGTAAACGATATGTTTATGATATATCGGGAAAAAGAAATTTGAGAAACGTATTGTCGGTTAATATATTGCAATTATGGAAATTAGAGTAATCTTCACAAGGCAAGCAGCAAATTTTCTCTCCCAATGGGGAAAAGTATCTGTACCATACCAATTGGGAAAACGTAGTGCGAAAAACCCTGAAATTGGGAAAATTTGCGTCTGTAAATCTCCCAATTGAGAATTATGTGTCTTTTAAATTGCTTGGTATCAATAGCACAAATCAACTCAAATATTGATTTACATTCATTTTGGCTTGAAATGTTCAGTGTCAGTGCTCATTTCAATTGTTAAATTGCAGATTATGCACTTTTGGAACAAAACTTTCCTCTCTTTTGGGAAATTTTTAGACTGCAATTGGGAATTGTGTAGTTTTTCTTTAATTTGGAAAGTACCTTTACGGCTACTTTATAAAGAAGGGATTAATAGCTTGCAAGTCCACTTACTTACTCCATTTTTATGCAGAATAGAGTGTCTAATCAATTGTCAAAACTGCACAACTAAAATTTATTAATGAACATGTACACATAGTTGTATTTGCAAAGTAATCAAGTGCTGAAATACAAATAAAGAGTAGAATTTTCATTATCATATGTCAGATTGTTCATAATAACCTGCACCTGCAGAGGTGTAATAAAATACCTGACTTGTTTCATGACAAGCAGCAAACAAGAGCTGTCTCCATCGGAAGAAATATGCCCCCGAAAAACGCTTTTTTCGAAACCTAAATGCAGATTTCGAAACCTTAACGCGGACCCTAAGTTCAAGGTCAAGGTCACAGGGGTCAACATTGTTGTGCGTATGGAAAGGCCTTTTCCATATACACATGCATACCAAATATGAAGGTTACACTGTATTTTGCCAAGCAGATTATATAAAATTAGAGCTATTTAAAGATTGTGAAGGTTATTGATTACCGTAGGTTTCCACGTATAGCGCGCAGTGTTTTACCTCCAAAATTCAAATTAAAAAGCTGGTGCGCGCTATACATTGATACAACGCTATCCTGGCTGCTAAATTGGTAAAAAATATGTTGTGTAATCGTAAATAATCAAAATGGCCGCCATGTTTTTTTTCCAGAAAACTACCACCCTATAATCGTACAGACTGAGGGGCCATTGTCGAAACAACAAGACGTCGCTACTGGTAGATATGAATGCGGTAGAAGAAGTTTTGGTCAAAAATAAATTTGTTTGAATAAACTTGCGGACATTTCTTTGTTTGTGTTTTTACACTTCTTGATTGATGAATTCCGATGGGGATTGTTGTCGACATTCCGGAGAGAAGGCAAGGGTAGGTGCGAACGAGGTCTTTTTTGCGGGTAACGGTAGGTGTGAAAGGGGGTCATTTTGCACTTCGTAATTGGCAGATGTTATTGAGTAATATGTGCCACGACTTGTTAAGACGCTAATTGACATTTGAGACACTAATTGACACTTGAGAACGTGAAGATATGCAATTGCATTTTGTGTGTATAAATATTGAACGTTCAACAGTGGTGTACCTCAACAACTGTATCCCTGTCTCCCACGCGACATTCAAATTTACTGGTAATGCCCCTGCTTTCCCCCCGAGGAAAAATCACACGATGAACACTAATTCTTATTTTCTCACATTTTTCACAAAATGCACGTGGACTGTAAATATTTTGCTAGAAAATTACAAAATTGTAAGAAAAGTATAGTGCTATGCAACCCATGCTCCTAATCATAATGACGCTTCCTATTTTGAATGCTTTATTAAGCTTTCCAATGCCCCGGATTATTGGATTGTGCAATAGTAAAATGGCAGCCATTTTCGGTCCGATTTGGTGGTTTTATTGTCTTTAAATATTTTTTCTCCATTTTTGCAGTTAAAAAACAGCCTGCGCGCTATACACGGGAGCGCGCTATACGTGGAAACCTACGGTTATGAAATTGTTTGTTTTTTTACTTAATTATATCGTTAATTGGATCACCTGTGATCACCGCGGATGCTGCGCAACCACCGTAAACACCTGTCTGCTAGGGTCATTCACGCGTTTTAAATGTACATGTACAAAAGACAATCATATACATGTGTACTACATGTAGATATTATATGTATGTGCACACGTATGCACTTAAATATTTACACTTACATAACGTCGGAACGTAAATAAAGAGTTTGGATGATCAATACTATTAACTCATAATGGCATTGCCAAATATTTCGCGAGATATTTCAACTTTAGTTGAAATTCACAACGAAACTTTTAATGGAAATCAAATGATCTCAATGTTGTACCCGCTACGAAATTTTTATTTACAAATAAATACACTCACGCCAATTTTCGCGCGCTTTTTGTCAGGACAAAGAAATTCGTTTATTTCATCTAGAAGTTGCTTACCGAAAATAGCTGTACCCAGCGCGTGCAAACCGTGTAAGGTGATTTTCGCATGTTGGAATACAACTGTCTTGTTTGGGCGCTTATTTCATCAAATCTTTAAATAGAATCCCATGCCGAAATTCATTTGATACTTTCGAAAATAGCGAACGTTTATGTTTATGACATTTTTGAGCACTCTTATCGTCTATATTACCATCACATAATTTGCTTTAAAAAAGGAAATCGGGCGTATATGGGATTATGGAGTAGATCTAATGGATAAAGATGGGAGAAGTTGCATGTATGCGATAGATATAGTTGACACATATGTATGGGGGGCGTTTTATTGTCGCCAATATTTTTAAATACTTATCACATCCTTTCGACAAACATGTACATAAAAATAGACTTTATTTATTCATTATCACTTTTAAATGAAAGGGATCAATTCAATATGTTTATGTTAAATTATTTTTAGCGAACACGATGCACACCGCGGTAGTCATTATGGGTCCGCGGTGATTAGCGGTGTTCGTCTATGGCAAACGGCCCCCGCAACATTTGATCTGAACACCCATCGCGGGGTTCATATTGGTAAGCTAACAGTGAGATGAACATTGCGGCGAGTGGCGTTTGTTTAAGTACACGGTGTCATTACTGTATATTGAGTAAAGTGGGAGCACAATACGAACTCTAAATGCAATTTATTTATAATTCTCTGATTTGCAATTAACACTTAATTTAAGTATAATCCTATTTATTTAAGCTCCATTGCATGGAAAGCCTGCGACTTATTTAGACACTCTCACCTGATTGCAAGGCGGACACCACATCCACTAAACCACCGCAACCTAATTAACACTAGACATTAAAGAGATCGTGAAATTCTATTAATTGAGAGACACAATGTAAATAACTGATAAAAACAGTTGTTGAAAATTAATACAAAGACAAATGTCGAAATTAGCCGCTATCTGTCGAAATTAGCCGCTTACTGTCGAAATTACACTCTGCCGCATTTAGTTAATCGCTTCAAGTTTTGAGTTATGCCGGCAACAATAATAACGTTCGTTAGCAAATATCAACAAGTCAAAACGGTGTTTTTCCTTAAGTTTGGGCACTTGGAGGGTTATTTCGACACATCATGACTGAATCAAATTTTACTCTTAAGGTGTCGAAATTACCCGACTTTGCTATATATACTTTTTTCCATTGGAAATAGGTCTGGTTACCGGACCCGATTTTGAATGAAAAAAAACACTGCATTATATATTTATTTTGATTTTCACTATTGTTTTATTACTTAATAATAAGAAAGTAAATATTTTAAATAATATTCTTTGTGATTCATGTATTTTTCACTGAATTTAAGTTTATATCCAAATAAAGCTAAGCAATTATAAGCCAGAGGATATATGATAATAATTAATTAATAGTCAGTTCATGTGTACCGTAATAACTCTATGTTTTCGGACACTTAAATTTTTATTTTTTTTCGTGTCCGAAAACTTAGATACGAAAAATATTCACAAAATACAGGTGTCCGAAAACTTAGAGTCGAAAATTAAAGTGTCCGAAAATAGCTTCAATTGTATCAACGACTACCGGTAATAGCATGCGCTTGTAAAATACCATGCTGTAAAGTATAAATTACAGTTATACATGTTTGCGATGCATTTTAAATAATTTTAAATGCTTAATTTATTTGACAGAAAGTTACTACAAGGTTCTACTTTGACCAACGAGTTCAAAAATAAGCATGTGATGTACCGATACCGATTGTTTAATACCGGTTTACAAGGTTATTTACCCAATTACGCAAATGTAATGGTCCGTTGCCCTCAGGCATGCACCTGCCATTAGCATGAACCAATGATTTTTTTTAAACATAAATAATTGATGTCAAATGCCTGCAGGAATAATATTTAAGGTATTAGAAAGCATTTTCTTTTTGTTTTAATGGATTACTTTGAAAATTCTATTTTTTATGAATTTTTTTAGCAACAAGGGGTAATGAACTTTAAAATAATGTTATTGAATTTCTAACCAAAAACTGGTTCCATGGCAATACTGGATGAAATGCACACTTTTCTTCAAAACAATCCAAATTCTAATGCTTTTTCTTAATAAAATATCTCCTATACTAACTAGAAATACCACTTTTGATCAGAAAATTAATACAAAAAGATGTTTTAGTTGTTTTTAATTTCAATAAGCATACTGTTTACGTTCTGTTCATATCTTCCTAACAATCTGTTATGTCATCATTTTATAGGACAATATTTAATGTATTGTGTTTTATAATTTTGAAATGAAAACATTAATATTGTTTAAGACTAATAAACAAAACATACTATTTAAAAGTCAGGTTTTTTTTCCCACTTTTTGGGAAGATAGCCCATGGCTTTGGAATTGGTAATTTTATCGGCATTTTCATGAAATTGGGAAAATAAATTCATTAGCCTTTTTTTCCACATGAAAAGTCCACTGATTAGGGAAATACTAAATTTGATATAACTCTTTATAATCATTCAAATTAAAAAAACAAAATCATATAATACTTTGTTAGATGTAATTAAATTGAAATTGAGATAAAATAAGCATTAGACTTCTTTCTAAAAAAAAAAAAAAAAATTTTTTTTTTTTTTTTTTGGAAATTGGGAATTTTTTGCCACATTTTGGGAAAAAAGTATTCTTTTTGGGATTGGGAACATAGCCGAATTTCGGGTATAAAATCGAGCCAAAAAAAACCCTGAAAGTGATTTTTGTTGTTATTATTGGCATTTTATTTTACATGTTTAGCAAGTTTAGGTAAATCTTTACCTATGTATTTTTTTTCAAACTATATATATACAATTAACATTTTTGTACCAAAAATGTGTTATAAGATAAAAGTTTCTCAATAAAAATAACTAAAAATATACAATAACTCAAGTTTAATCATATGTGTGTCATAATTTCAAAAATAAGTGGGTGGCTGAAGCTAAAGTAACTGATAAAACAATCATAAGAAGGATAAACTGAAGTATGATTTTTCAATGGTGTATGCGCTAAATTTGAGATGTCTTTTCTAGCTGTTATATAAAGTGTTCCTGACCAAAATCAATGTTATATTACTTTCAAATCATTTATGTATTGGTATACAACAAGAAAGTGGTAGAATATTTGCGGAAAATATAAGAATTTTTGACAAAAACTTGTCTGCTGAAATTTACCAAGATGTTCCGGAAATGACCGATCGTCAGTTTCCGAAAATAATACATGTCGTGGTTTCTGAAAAACAAAATGGATGTACCCAAAGATTTTGGTGTTATTGACTATTACTGGTTGATAAATGTATGATTTTGCTTCTTATTTGAAAAAGTGATGCTTTAAAGGCTGATAAACTTGAAATATGAAAGCTATTCGGTCGTTTGGCCTTTGTTTGTCAATACATCTGTACGATCGGTAATTTCCGTAACCTCTCGTAAAATTGTAGCAGACACAAGTTTTATTCACAATACTTATGTTTTCCACTTATATTCGACCACTTTCTTGTTCAATACCAATACATAAATGATTTCAAAGCAATATTTTATTGATTTCAGCAAGTAACACCGTCTATATAAACCGCAAAAAAAAACATTCCGAACTTTTTGGTTTACGATTTTTATTTTCTAAATAGCTTGCATAGAGCATGGCATTGAATGTTATGCAAGATAAATGTCTCTACTTTCTTGATTGGATGATTTCAGACTGTTTAATCCAATCAGAAAAGAGCTTTAAAACGTAATTTAGACCCACGTTAAGCGAGATAATAAAGAACCACTTTTTGGTTACTGCCGATTTGTGACATCACGAGTTGCCTCCCTTGTTGGTTCGTGCTACTGCCATGTTTTATGATGTTAATCTGGTTGTAAAACCCCATGATCAAAGTGTCATTAGATATCAAAAACAGGATAGAAATTGTGTAAAATAGCGCTGTGAAATATACTGTCCGAAAACTTAGAGACATTAATTATGGACGAAAACTTGTGTGTCCGAAAATAAAGTCACGAAAAATAATTATTTTTGCTAAAAAAGGGGGGGTCCGAAAACTAAGAGTGTCTGAAAACATAGAGTAATTACGGTATTCATATATATTACGGAATCTCCAATAAACGAGTTAGTCCATATAAACGGACTCCCAGAACCTTTGATAATTTTTGCTATGGCGGCTCTGGCAGTCCATATGCACCCCTTCATAAACATGGGTGCAGTTCAGCGCAGCGAATCCGTGCCCTTCACTAAACAGAGTAACAGACGGCGTTCGAGACAAATTGAGGAAAATAATGAATAAACTTCATAACCATGTTAAATTTACCTGAATGGAAACCTACTGATGTTATCCTTTGCATGCATCAGATAAAAACACGACGATGTTTCAAAACACTTTTCTCGCTGACATTGTTATGTTTAAATTTGAAACAGTGTTTTCTGTATCGAATAACACATCGTTATCGACTTTTTGGCTCCAACACATAACGCGACGTACAAAATATTGGTGTAATGCGACCTGACCTATATTGGGTCCATTTTCCAATATGGCGGATACAGCGAACAAAACAAAACCTTAGTCAATACAAATCAATTATTTCTTGCTTTAATGGTACCATTTGGATGAGTTTGTGGTTTAGATAGGTAAATTTTAATAAGCTCTTGCAGTTTCAGTGTTCATTAACCTTTGAATTGTTGATAACATTTTGCACCCATGGACAAGAGAGAGCGCATTGCAACTCTCAGCCTAAGCTGAGAGTTGAATTATTGCAACTAATAAACGAGTATAAGCATAGATTGGTATGACGTGTCCGTGGTAGGAAGCCTCAGCCTAATCATCACATTTTAATGGCGAAGACACCTCTTACATTAAATGTACATTTTAAAGCCGCACAACTTGAAACAAACTTTGCTGCCAGCAAGATCTTATTTTCGTTTACTGTTTATCGGAGTTCCAACTAGTGACGTGCAAACAACAACGTGAACAAGGTATAAAGCTTTGACACGAAAACATATGATAAATCAATGGAATAGAATATTCAATACAAAAAATAATCTACCCTCCCGTGCTTCACGTTATTATTTGAAAATGCTTACCAGGTTGTTCTTTGTCCATTATAATTGTGTATAACAACACCACAGACTGTAAAAATTTAAAAATTAAACTGAACACCACGAGACAATCGATGTTAACGAAAAACAGCGCACTCAGTACTTTTTGCGCCTCGATGGTGACGTCACGGCGTTATTTATTTCAACAAATCATGCTGAAGTTATAAAGTAGAGCTACATTAATTTGCTTTTCTTAAAATTAATTCCTATGACAAAAATCCATACATTAATACAATTTAATGGTCGGTTGATCGGTTGAATCAACACATAATATATCATCTAAAATTATATGAAACTCATGCAGAAACATTACAAAAAAAGAAACCATTTTTATCAAGCGCAAGTCCTATGGGAATTGAAAGAAAATGACCAATTGCCTATAATAGAACAATACTTTATAAATCAGCACAACACAGAAAACAAACGTGATCAAAACTAAAATATATATATAATATAAGCAATTAATTGACTTTTTTTCAGACGACTTTATACAGTAACGTTAAAACACGTCATTTATCGCTAAAACACGTCTTTTCGACGTATTTATTAAGACATCATTATCATGTTGCTAAAAAGACGTTTATTTTACAATTTTCTTAGACGTCTTTATAGTGCTATGTTAAAACGACGTATTGTTTACGTCTTTTAAAAGACGTCATTATTATCGCGGTAAAAAGACGTCTTTTCGACGTATTTTAAAAGACGTCATTACTATCTCTCCAAAAAATACGTCTTTTTGACGTCTTTAAAAAGACGTTATTATCATGTTGCTAAAAAGACGTTGAAAAGACGTTTATTTTACAATTAAACTCAGACGTCTTTACAGTGTTACGTTATAACGACGTCTTTTTTACGTCTTTTAAAAGACCTCGTTATTATCACAGTAAAAAGACGTCTTTTCGATGTATTTTAAAAGACGTCATTACTATCTCGCCAAAAAGACGTCTTGTCGACGTCTTTAAAAAGACGTTATTATCATTTTGTTAAAAAGACATTGAAAAGACGTTTATTTTACAATTAAACTCAGACGTCTTTAAAGTGTTACGTTATAACGACGTCTTTTTTACGTCTTTTAAAAGACGTCGTTATTTACTAGGTAAAAAGACGTCTTTTCGACGTATTTTAAAAGACGTCATTTCTATCTCGCCAAAAAGACGTCTTGTCGACGTCTTTAAAAAGACGTTATTATCATGTTGCTTAAAGACGTTGAAAAGACGTTTATTTTACAATTAAACTCAAACGTCTTAACAGTATTACGTTATGACGACGTCTTTTTTACGTCTTTTAAAGACGTCGTTATTATCTCGGTAAAAAGACGTCTTTTCGACGTATTTTATTAGACGTCATTACTATCTCGCCAAAAACACGTTATTATCATGTTGTTAAAAAGACATTGAAAACACGTTTACTTTACAATTAAACTCAGACGTCGTTACAGAGTTACGTTATAACGACGTCTTTTTTACGTCTTTTAAAAGACGTCATTAATAACTCGGTAAAAAGACGTCTTTAAAAAGACGTTATTATCATATCGCTAAAAAGACGTTGAAAAGACGTCTTTTTTACGTCTTTTAAAAGACGTCGTTATTATCTCGGTAAAACGACGTCTTTTCGACGTTTTTTAAAAGACGTCATCACTATCTCGCCAAAAAGACGTCTTGTCGACGTCTTTAAAAAGACGTCTTTACAGAGTTACGTTATAACGACGTCTTTTTTACGTCTTTTAAAAGACGTCATTATTAACTCGGTAAAAAGACGTCTTGTCGACGTCTTTAAAGGGATCTTTTCACGCTTTGGTAAATTGACAAAATTGAAAAAAGCTGTTTCAGATTCGCAAATTTTCGTTTTAGTTATGATATTTGTGAGGAAACAGTAATACTGAACATTTACCATGGTCTAATATAGCCATTATATGCATCTTTTGACGATTTTAAAACCTAAGAATTATAAAGCGTTGCAACGCGAAACGATTGAATAATTTGGAGAGTTCAGTTTTTGTCGTTAAATTTTGTGAAACTACGAAGATTGCTTATATAAGGTATAAAATACGTTCAGTATGTGTACACGGCGGAATAGCTCAGTAGGATAAAGCGTTTTTACTTCAGGACTCTGGCAGGACTCCAGGGGTCACTGGTTCGAAACCTGGTCCGGGCAATGTTCTTTTCCTTTTTTTAATTTTATTCTTGATTTTTTTACTGGAGCTTTTACGATCCAATGTTTACATTTATCGATATAAAGCATTTAATGAATAAGTTAAAAAATGCCAAAATCTGTGAAAAGGCCCCTTTAAAAAGACATTATTATCATGTTGTTAAAAAGACGTTGAAAAGACGTTTATTTTACAATTAAACTCAGACGTCTTTACAGAGTTACGTTATAACGACGTCTTTTATACGTCTTTTAAAAGACGTCATTATTAACTCGGTAAAAAGACGTCTTTTCGACGTCTTTAAAAAGACGTTATTATCATATCGCTAAAAAGACGTTGAAAAGACGTCTTTTTTACGTCTTTTATTAGACGTCGTTATTATCTCGGTAAAAAGACGTCTTTTCGACGTATTTTAAAAGACGTCATTACTATCTCGCCAAAAAGACGTCTTGTCGACGTCTTTAAAAAGACGTCTTTACTATCTCGCCAAAAAGACGTCTTGTCGACGTCTTTAAAAAGACGTCTTTACAGAGTTACGTTATAACGACGTCTTTTTTACGTCTTTTACAAGACGCCATTATTAACTCGGTAAAAAGACGTCTTTTCGACGTATTTTAAAAGACGTAATTATTTTAGGCGCCAAAAAGACGTCTTTTCGACGTCTTTAAAAAGACGTTTTTATCATATCGCTAAAAAGACGTTGAAAAGACGTTGTTTATTTGGCGGCGACGTCGCGACCGTAAAACATCAAAATAAAGACGTCTAAAAGACGTCTCATGTTTGCTGGGCGGTACCTATGATTTTGTGATATAACCTGTAAATGGATACAACTAATTAATTATATATTCAGTTTAATGTATAGTAGTTTAAAAATTTCGACTTAAACAAAACATGACAACGACGTCAGAAAGTGGGTATGTCTTGTTTATAGTTAGACAATAACACACGGCAGAGCTGGGCCGGACGTCTATAATCGGCCCGCTGCCGATATAACGGCCCGAGGGCATGTGGCCCGAGGGCCATTATGCGGCTAGGGCCGATAATAGACGTTCGGCCAAGCTCTGCCGTTTGTTATCGTTTATATTACACATGATTCTATTTTGTTTCATCGCTAAAATTTATTACAGAACCAGCTTTCCGTACTTTTATTTTCATTCAATTGATTGCGCAATTTATGACGTATTTCATGTGACGTAATTTCTGTGACGAAATACTTCAATTTTGCTAGATTCTCTAGAATTAAGGGACAACATCGGACGTAAAGAGTTTTTATTTAAAAGCTTAATTTTTAATATTTTTAAGCATTTAACGAATCCAAAACGTATTTCAGATTGTGTGTTTGTCATGCATAATTGCAAGCTTCAATAGGAATAAAACTCTTGTAATCGCTCCGACAAGTAATTCGATTTTGTAAATCTAATTTTTGGTGACGGTGTTTAGCATTCTATGCAATCGTTTAAAAAGTGTGATTTAAAATAAATATAGGTAAACGGATGGAATAACATAAAACAGAATAGAACATCGTTTTACTAAAAATGATTAATTCATAGTTGATTCCGAGTAATATGGCCTATCTTCTATCATCGACTGATATAAGAACTTTCTGTTGAACTGATATAATAAGAGAATAATAGGTTAGTGTTGATTAAAGATCAGGTTTATCGTGCGAGGCTTATAAAACAAAAGCACGAGCCTTGGCGGGCGCGTTTTCGTTTTCGTGCCGAGCATGATAAACATGATCTATAATATTTATCCCACTTTTTATTCAGTAAACATTTTTATTTACACAAAATAAGTTTAACTGGATAATTTCGCTGGATTTATGACGTCATTTTGTCGAAATAATGCATGGAAGTTTGAATTCGTTGTAAAAGTGGGATAAAACAACATTGACAAGCGTATTAAGGTAATATCTTCCAATTTTCTTATAAACACAAGCCAGCGAAAATTGATTACTGGTTACTAAGGCAACTAAGGAAAAAGCTTAAATAAAATATCATGCTTAAGAACGACTTGTTTGAGCAATAAAATGTACACACAGCGAATTTTTCTTTTCTTTATTCGGAAATTCCAATAAGTCTGAATGAACAGTACATTTATGTTGAATCCTGCATGTCAATTGCGCGTATCGGGACAATGAAGAATCAAAGTACTGACAGTACTGGTGTGACGATGCTTTTGAAGAGGATGGATATAAAAGCATCAATTTAAGTATATTTATATCACCACAATTGTGTATGTGGGTCCGAACATTTTGGGTACGAAACAAATTTGGGTACGAAAATTTAGGGTACGAAAAAAAATTGGGTACGAAAAAAAATTGGGGTACGAAACTGGGAGGCGGGTTACATGCTCGATCAGATCTAACAAGAAATATATTTAAAAAGATAATCGGCGTGTATTTTTCTGTACTACTTTTCGTAAAAACTTTCTATTACAATAAACTGTTTGTGGGTTATTGAAATTACGTTTCAGCAGATATATACAAAACATGACATGATCGTTAATAACACATGTACATCATACCCTACCTTTATTTCGTTGTTTACGTTCTTAATTTAATAATGTTATATGTACGGACGTGATTTCACATGCCCATGGGCATGGATATATGCTTTTTTTCTGTTGAATATTGTTTGTTAATTTGAGTTCAATACACATAGGCATGTTTGTTCATTAAGTATGACAATACTTTCATGATGATTCTCGAAAGTAGGTATGAGCACATAGCTGGCCCAGGTGAGCTCAATCGTAAGAGCACTTGACTACCCGAGTTCGCCCAGGAACATATAGATAAGTTAACTAACCAAAGCGATATGACCTTATATATGCTGAAATCTAACAAACGAACAAATTATCAAACATGTTATGTACACATGATTGTGCCCGCACGTGAGTGTGTTTCCTTTTTTAAGTCTATACGCGCCTAGGCTGCACCCAGTGTGTGTATTTGTGTATTTCCAAGGATATGAGTTATCTTCGCGCTTAAGGCTGCATAATGTTGGGACCCGGAGTGTGGCAAGCACTCCTACCTAATAAGCTTAGACTGACGACAGTTGGGACGAATTTAAAATGATAGCTGCAATTTTCAGCTATTTATTTTTGTACTGAAATACTTTTTAATTTTAGATATGGTCTTGTGCTGCGGGGGGGATAGGATTTTCCGGAGAAAACCCCACCTTTCCACTATTGTGACCACAAAACAAAACAAAAACAACATTGCGCCGGGAGCGGGAATCGAACCGGTGTCGTAGAGGTGAAAAAGCGTACGTCCTGACCACTGCGCAAGCGGGACGGACAACTACTTAAAGTAATGTTGTTATATCTATATATATCAGAGCACTGCAGCGTTTACAATTTGCAGGTTCGAAATTGTTCGTCTTCTTTAGATTTGTGATTGCGTAAAAAGTTAATTTTACATGTTTTTATTCGCAATTTATTTACAAAATCGAGAACAAATATCAAACACAATAGAGTAAATATATAGTTGTTTCATTGGTCCATAAAGATAAAATGGATGTAAAATTACTAATTTAAAATCAACGTTATGATACACTTATTGAATCTGTTTCCCCAGAATATGCTGTTCTATTAATATTTACCTTTATCAATGATAATCAGCGAGGTATGCCGAGTAAAAAAATCGAGCTATCTCAATCGGACTGGCTCGGTCTTTTACATAGGTCGCCATTGTGAAGAATCTTTTCATATTATGATAACTTAGACGAGCTGCTTCGCAGCATCGTCAAAAACTCATCCGACACAAGTCAAATTCTGAGAAACTGAGCTTAATGCATGTGCGTGAAGTGTCATCCCAGATTAGCCTGTACAGTCCGTACAGGCTAATCAGGGACGACACTTTCCGCCTTAACTTAATTTTCGGTAAGGATGAACTTCCTTGAAACTAAAAATACCATAAAAGCGGAAAGTGTCGTCCCTTATTAGCCTGTGCGGACTGCACAGGCTAATCTGGGATGACACTTTACGCACATGCATTAAGCCCAGTTTTCTCAGAACGCGGCTCAAATATTTATTAGGAACATAACAAAATTCTTCTGAAGTGCAAATTAAGACTAATGTCTATCAAGTTCCCAACTCACCCGAGTGAATAGACGCACATCCAAACGCCTGATACCATGCTGTATGTGCTGGTTGTATCCTCAAAGCCAGATTCTCTAGGAAATAGACGATACATGCTGATATTCAGTTGTATTCTTAAACTTATAAACATGTAGACGTCGAAGTAATAAACTAACAAATTATAACCTTTGAAGGGAAGGCTGTTATTAGTATCTTATTACTGACATTTCGGTACGTGTTCAAATGTAATGACTTCAGTACAGATATAAACCTGATAAATGACCTGCCGATTTTAATGGGATGTTTGTTTGGTCAATACTTGAACGGCTCTGCGTTTTTCTTTTGGTTCGTAACCATAAAGATCGAGAACTCGCGTTATTCGTATTATTCAATAATGCAGTTGTCTCCCTTGCTTTTACCCGACCATTTCTACAAAGTTGTGTGTGTGCCATTCGAAGTTTATGAGGTCCTTCGGTGCCTGAGGCTGCATTATGTGACGACTCGGACTTTGTCCCAACACTCCTACCTAAATAACCATATAATTCACGAAAGTTGGGGCGAATTTGAATTATAGCTGCCATTTCCTGCCATTTGTTTTTTACTGAAATATATTTTTAATGTTTGTGTGGTCTTGTCTTGTTTAGGAAAGCTGAGGTTCCCGGAAGAAACACCTGTCCGGTAAACTGACCAGCGATCAAATGAGTCGTGTTATGAGAAAACCGGGCATCATTCATATGCGTAAAGTGTCGTCCCATACTAGCCTGTGCAGTCCACACAGGCTAATCAGGGAAGGCATTTTCCGCCTAAATTTGATTTTTGGTAAGGAGGGACTTCATTGAAACTAAAAATACCATAAAAGCGGAAAGTGTCGTCCCTGATTAGCCTGTGCGGACTGCACAGGTTAACCTGGGACGACACATAACGCACATGCATTAAGCCCAGTTTTCTCAGAACGCGACTCAAATTAACATGCTGCCGGAAACGAGGATTGAACCTTGGAATGTTCAAAAGATTTTTACATATATTAATGAATATATAAATTTCATTTTAACAAACAAACAATCTTTAAATGTTTTAAGATTCTTGAATCCTGTATAGTGATAGGTATAAACTGAAAAAAAGACCAACTACTAGTATATTCTAACCTTAAAAATACAATTGTTTCCCGCTATCAACATATCAAATGGCACGTTTGTTAAAAACAAAATCATATAAAACATGATTACATGCATAAATATAGAATAATTACATTATCGCGAACTTTTACCGATCACAATCCGTATCATATCGACTAAAATCATGACGAATACGTTTGTGACAGGTGGGTAGGATTACATGATTTATTGGTCTGAACTGTAATTGTTGAGTGGCGTTTCAAACTGACAGACAAATTGAAATAGTACTCACTTGGCCACCGTGAGTAGCATGTCGAATGTAGGGACCAGTGTTAGACTCGCCGAAACACCCATAATCACCAAAGCAAATATTACTTACCACAAACCGCTGAAATAACAAGAACATAGCAATATTCATGTTGTTAACTTAGAAGTTTACTCTACAAAACAAAGCAATACACATCAGTATTATATACGTGTTAAAAATAATCAAAATACAGAATTCATCACTGAAACAAAAAAATATAAACTTAAAATTCCGTATAATGCTACTTTTTGGGATCCTGTATTAACACAAAAGCCGGACTATTTTTTGTCAAAAATGTCGGCATTATATATCATAGAGAAACTAGAAAAACGTATTGTCTTATTATTAACTGCACCACAATAAATATGGCCGTTTTCAGACAATTAAATTGAGCACGTGTATAATTAAGAATATTACGCGTGTCGATTGTTCTAAGAGTATAATGTAAATGTCAGCCGCGTGGTTCGCGCTGTTTGGCATCACAATCGCAGCTACGTGAGATACGTCATAACACACGCCTCTAGTGAGATACGTCATAACACACGCCTTTAGATAGTGAGATACGTCATAACACACGCCTTTAGATAGTGAGATACGTCATGACACACGCCTCTAGTGAGATAAGTCATAACACACGCCTTTAGCGAGATACGTCATAACACACGCCTCTAGTGAGATACGCCATAATACACGCCTCTAGTGAGATACGTCATAACACACGCCTCTTGTGAGATACGTAATAACACACGCCTCTAGTGATATACGTCATATCACACGCCTCTAGTGAGATACGTCATAACACACGCCTCTCGCGAGATACGTCATATCACACGCCTCTAGTGAGATACGTCATATCACACGCCTCTAGTGAGATACGTCATACCACACGCCTCTAGTGAGATACGTCATAAAACACGCCTCTAGTGAGATACGTCATAACACACGCCTCTAGTGAGATACGTCATAATACACAACTCTAGTGTGATACGTCATAACACACACCTCTAGTGAGATACGTCATAACACACGCCTCTAGTGAGATACGTCATAAAACACGCCTCTAGTGAGATACGTCATAACACACGCCTCTTGTGAGATACGTCATAACACAAGCCTCTAGTGAGATACGTCATAACACACGCCTCTAGTGCGATACGTCATATCACACGCCTCTAGTGAGATACGTCATATCACACGCCTTTAGTGAGATACGTCATAACACACACCTCTAGTGAGATACGTCATAACACACACCTCTAGTGAGATACGTCATAACACACGCTACTAGTGAGATACGTCATAACACACGCCTCTTGTGAGATACGTCATAACACACGCCTCTAGTGAGATACATCATAACACACGCCTCT
The DNA here is from genome assembly GCF_020536995.1 of Dreissena polymorpha. Classification (NCBI taxonomy): domain Eukaryota; kingdom Metazoa; phylum Mollusca; class Bivalvia; order Myida; family Dreissenidae; genus Dreissena; species Dreissena polymorpha. The sequence continues at coordinate 43,643,251 of NC_068368.1, read as the reverse complement.
AGTGAGATACGTCATAACATACACCTCTAGTGAGATACGTCATAAAACACGCCTCTTGTGAGATACGTCATAACACACCCCTCTAGAGAGATACGTCATAACACACGCCTCTAGTAAGATACGTCATAACACACGCCTCTAGTGAGATACGTCATAATGTTCGCCTCTTTATTGATACGTTCTCTTGACACAATCAACTAGGGTAAGATTCCGTACTTATATCACGCACTGTTTTGGAATGTTTTGATTTAACAATCAAAAGCATAAAATACAAAGAGCACATGATTGTTCTTTTCGGTACGATAATACAATTACACAAAAAGAAGTAGTTTACATGATGCGTGGGCTCATTAAAAAGGATAAGGACTATAGCATACCTAGACCCTTCTGCAATGCCGAGCAGCGGCGATGGACCAATCAGCAACGAGCCTAAACACGCGCCTAGGAATCCCAGGATCAGGAGGGGTCTCTGATCGTTCTGGGAATACACGATATGTGAGGTACTAGATCGTATTTTATCTTAACCCATTTATGCATAGTGGACTCTCCCATCCTTCTAAATTGGATCAATTTATTTCCAAAATTAGGGATGTCTAGTATATTTATTTCTATATTTAGAATATTTCTTACAAAAATTCCTTTAAGCAAACGGCGCAGACCCTGATGAGACGCCACATCACGCGGCGTCTCATCTGGGTATTCGCTGCTTGCCAAGGCATTTTTTCTAGATGCTAGGCATAACTGGGTTAACACAGACTGAACAAATATTATCCGTATTACTCACCACTTTATCAGACACCCATCCCCAAAGCGGCGAGGACGCGGAGTAAGTTGCCGCCAGGACGAGAAACACCACGCCGATCATTTCCGGTTTAAGCTTGAACTGTATGGCGATACAGGATAAATTTAAGCATCATCAACATGAACACAAATACAAATAGATGATGCAGTGATAATCATATCATATTATATCAATATCACCTTCCAGACTTTTCCTTATCACGATATGAGCTTAATATCACGCCATCTACACAATTCTCATTGGCTGTTTGACGTCACATGCTGACCCCATATATTCTATATGGTGTCAGTAGACTATATGGGGCAGTAGAAAGTCACATTCTGACCCCATGTATTCTATATGGTGTCAGTAGACTATATGGGGCAGTATAAACAGTTTTGTTATTGTTATATAATGTTCTTGATTTTAATATTTTCGATAATACTAGTTATACAAAAACGTTGTTTGTCCTTGTTTATTTGATGCGATAGAAAGTAGTTGGCGCGATATAATCGTTACAGGGTTAGTTGCTGACCCGATACGGGATATACGGTTCTGTGGAAAACCATATCGGGGCAAGACCGAACCGTATATCCCGCATCGTCGGATACCCACAGCTGCTGATTACGCTCCGCTCATCTATCTATAGGAATGGAGAGTAACGTAGTTAATAGGCCGGGAGTGTCCGACGATGTATATCCCGTATCGGGTCAGTAACTAACCCTGTAACTGTTAATATCGTGCGCAAAATATAGTTGTGTGTGTGCGTGCGTGCGTGTGTGTGCGTGTGTATATGTGCGTGAGTGAGAGAGTGCGTCAACAAATATGGCCTTACTTACCTTTCTGAGGAAGGGTTCCAGGATTGGGTCCAGGATTGACGGCACGACAAGGCTGCAGACCACTGTAAGGCAGACCAGGAGAGTCCTCATCTGACACATGAGACCCCTCGGAAGGCTCTTCTTGCCCGCCTCTTTCGAAAGCGTCTGACAATCTGAAAGAAAAGTAATTAATAGACATATGGATCTACCTATTAACCCTTTGAATGCTGGGAAATTTAATAGCATTTTCTTTGATTAAAAAAAAAAAGAATATTATCAGAATAGCAAACAGTTTGGATCCTGATGAGACGCCACGTTCTGTATCGTCTCATCTGGATCCAAACTGTTTGCAAAGGCTTTCAAAGTTCGGTTCCAGCACTGAAAGAGTTAAATCGTGTTTCGATAAATCGGTCATTCCTTTGTTTGTCTGTTGGCCGTACGTTCGTTAGATTTGTTTGACATTCCAGAGCTTCTTCTGGAACTGGACATCTTAAACAGCGTATGTGTCTGCTATATCGCCAAATTCACTTTTTGAACAAGGTTTAATGTTCCACTGCCGTTATTTTGTGATATACCTTAATATGAGTTTTATTATTTTGATTTCGTTTAAATGAAATATTAGTATCTCTTACTATTGGGCTATAAGGAACTTGTAACATAAATATATATCTAGTTCATGTCTTTTCTAACACTTTGATTTTAAAATTGCCGTAACCGTACCTGACGCCGAGGTGGGTACTGCATACGCCACCAATAAAATTGCCGTAAACGTACCTGACACCGAGGTGGGTACTGCATACGCCACCAATAAAATTGCCGTAACCTTACCTGACGCCGAGATGGGTACTGCATACGCCACCAATAAAATTGCCGTAACCTTACCAGACGCCGAGATGGGTACTGCATACGCCACCAAATAAATTGCCGTAACCTTACCTGACACCGAGGTGGGTACTGCATACGCCACCGATAAAATTGCCGTAACCTTACCTGACACCGAGGTGGGTACTGCATACGCCACCAATAAAATTGCCATAACCTTAATTGACACCGAGTTGGGTACTGCATACGCCACCAATAAAATTGCCGTTACCTTACCTGACGCCGAGGTGGGTACTGCATACGCCACCAATAAAATTGCCGTAACCTTACCTGACACCGAGGTGAGTACTACATACGCCACCAATAAAATTGCCGTAACCTTACCTGACACCGAGGTGGATACTACATACGCCACCAATAAAATTACCGTAACCTTACCTGACACCGAGGTGGGTACTGCATACGCCACCAATAAAATTGCCGTAACCATACCTGACGCCGAGATGGGTACTGCATACGCCACCAATAAAATTTCCGTAACCTAACCTGACACCGAGGTGGGTACTGCATATGCCACCAAAGGTATGCACAGCATCCCTAGGCCGCCGACAGAGACGAACGGAAGTGTGAACCCGCCCAGCTGAAAACAGTACGAAAAAAGTCCTATAATATCGAAAACAAATGTACACATTTACAGATTGCCTATATTGTTAAATCCTATCTCTAATATAAATATAAATAGGTTTTACCTATTGGCTGTAACGACATTTTGGGACAGCCCTTTCATATTTGCCGTAGAAGTAAACTGGCGATGAAAACTTTGTTATCATAGTAATGCACTCAGTAAACCAACTAAAACTCTTCCTGGACCTTTTTAACCCATTTATGCCTAGCGTTTAGAAAAAGGCCTTAGCAAACATCTGGGTCTGCGCTGTTTGCTTAAAGGAATTTATGTAAGAAATATTCTAAATATAGAAATAAATATACTATACATCCCTAATTTTGGAAATAAATTGATCCAATTTAGAAGGATGGGAGAGTCAACAAGGCATATATGGGTTAACCGATCGAGATCTTATTTGGAATGGTTCTGTGGGTAACTGACAGTTATTGTACTTGACTCAGAGGCAGTGAAAGAAAGGCTGTATCAATTACTTCATAACCGATTACACACAAGTTATATTAAGTGGTAGAGTTTTTAACTCGCAAACCTCTGATCGACGTTTTACCACGTTAAGTTCATACAGGAAATATTTGCAAATGACACACGCCAGAAATGTCGCTAATCATATGCAGCCCAGTTGGATATTCAAGTTTCGGTCTTGAACTGTCTGACATTAAATGCAAATTGTTACACATGTGTGTAGACAGACGTTGGTCGCTTAACATTAACATACACGATGAAAATTAACATTACATATAGTAAGTTTAATTCATATTTTACTCAGAGTGTGAACTAAATTTACAAGCGAATTTAACACTCAAGTTCAAGTGCTCAGAGCTCAAAGACATTTGCACAATCTCGATATTTTGTTTGTTTTATTTGATGTCATTGCTGACTAAACACGCACAATATCCAGGACACTATTTAAACAAGAGCACCGCCTTGCGGGTGCAGACCGCTCATCTATTTTTCTTTTTAAAGGTGAAGGGACCTTTCTCAATACTTCAATCACAAAGGAGGGAGGGGTGGGGTGGAGAGGGGTGTATAGTATAGGGGTGTGGTCATTTATTACATTATCATCTCAAAATGCAAAAAAAAAATTTTTTTTTTTTTGGGGGGGGGGGGGATTCTTGGGTAGGATGGTTGGACGGTATTTCAAAAATAAAAATAATAAAAAAATATTTGTGTTTTTTAACCATGTTTCAAACAAAAATATAATTATTTTTTTTCGGGTGGAGGGGGGGGGGGGGGGGGGTCGGGGGGGGGGGTATAGAGTGAGGGTGTGGTAATTTATTAGATGCTCTTTAAATAAAATGAAAAAAAAAACACTTTATTGGGGGGGGGGATTCTGGAGTGGGGCGTGGGGGGTGGTTTGGGTGGAGTCTATTGTGGTATGTCAGGTAAGAGTTGTTTTGTCCAAGTATCAATTAAATCTGATCATAAATAAAGAAGTTATGGCAATTTTAGCAAAATTTAATAGTTTGACCTTGAGAGTCAAGGTCATTCAAAGGTCAATGTAAAATTCAACTTACCAGGTACAGTACCCTCATGATAGCATGAAAGTATTTGAAGTTTGAAAGCAATAACCTTGATACTTAAGAAGTAAAGTGGATCTAAACACAAAATTTAACCATATATTCAAAGTTACTAAGTCAAAAAAGGGTCAAAATGACAACCAGAGTTATGCAACTTGTCCTGTACTGTCCCTAATGATAGTTTGCAAGTGTTCCAAGTATGAAAGCAATATCTATGATACTTTAGGAGTAAAGTGGACCAAAACACAAAACTTAACCAAATTTTCAATTTTCTAAGTATAAAGGGCCCATTATTCTGTCAAAATGCCAGTCAGAGTTACATAACTTTGCCTGCACAGTCCCCTTATGATAGTTAGTAAGTGTTGCAAGTATGAAAGCAATAGCTTTGATACTTTAGGAATAAAGTGGACCTAAACACAAAACTTAACCAAATTTTCAATTTTCTAAGTATAAAAATGGCACATAATTCTGTCAAAATGCACGTCAGAGTTATCTAACTTTGCCTGCCCAGTCCCCTCATGATAGTAAGTAAGTGTACCAAGTTTGAATGCAATAGCGTTGATACTTTATGAGAAAAGTGGACCTAAACACAAAACTTAACCGAACGCCGACGCCGACGCAGACGCCGACGCCAAGGTGATGACAATAGCTCTTTTTTTTCAAAAAATAGATGAGCTAAAAACGAAGGTGAAAATAATGACCATACACGATAGCTTGCTCAAGAATCGGCAAAATATGATTTACTTATGTCTATTTTATCTTACGGGTTGGACACTTTCCAAAAGCCATGCATGCATATTGTTTTCCCATATAGAGCAAACAATTTCTTATTGGAAAACACTTTTGTTAAACATACGATTTCCATTTTTAGAATGACCTTGCATTTGGAATTTTCGATATTTATCGTTGAAAATGTTGTTTACAAAGTGGGAGTACTCTGCTAGCTTTGTAATTTAATTAATAACATCAAACAAATACAATGGGTTTGTCCGTTCCAATTTTCCAATTTAAAAAAATGTACAGTGTATTGAATATTTTCGCAATTAAGAAACTACAATGCTGGGCGCACCACAATGTTGTGACCTGCATTGTTTAGCCGCCTACCCCGTATAGTACGCCGCCCAAAGCTGACCCCGACAGCTGACCTATCAACGAGAAGATCTCAGTGAAGCCCTGAAACAAAACAGTTATAACTGGATATACTGGTATGTGATAAGAAATGTATCATCATCATCATCATCATCATCATCATCATCATCATCATCATCATCATCATCATCATCATCATCATCATCATCATCATCATCACCACCACCACCACCACCACCACCACCACCATCATCTTCATCATCATCATCATTATCATCATCAATTATCATCATCAATCATTAATCATCATCATCAGCAGCAGCAGCAACATCAGCATCATCATTATCATCATCATCATCATCATCATCATCATCATCATCATCATCATCATCATCATCATCATCATCATCATCATCATCATCATCATCATCATCATCATCATCATCATCATCATCATCACCACCACCACCACCATCATCATCATCATCATCATCATCATCACCATCATCATCATCATCATCATCATCATCATCATTTTTAATAACTAAAGGATCTGTTTATGTCGCTAATTGTTTATATCATATAATTATTTATTTCATAGAATATGTTATATTGGTACAAAAATAGTCTGTTCATTTGCAGATTTTTTAGGACAAACACACAGCTTAGTTGGCCTTAACAGTTAAACAGAACACACTGCGTATAGTGATACAAGTTACTTTCAAATGTCTTAAAGATGCTGGGTCTGTGATTCTCTGGGTCTGTTTTACATTCCTAAAAGTATCTAGCATTGGCAATAATGAAGTTTTTATTCAAGCGAAGAAATACTTATGAATACAAAAATCTGAAACCGTTTTCTGGCTGTCATTATTACATTTGGAATCAATGCTTGGGCGATAAAGTATTTCGTTAGCTTAACAGACAAAAAGTTAAAGATGATCTTGAACAATAGCAATTGGCAATGAATAACTTTCGGAAAATATGCGTTTATTTGCAAACAATGGCTGTTATTTTACAGGCTGAGAATATGTAAACGAATTACACTTTAAAATCCATTAAGCATGAGACAAACGTTCCGCCTGTGTTTGGCCTTATTTGTTCGAGTAACTGAAGAAGTCGTTTGTAATATGGTAATTGAACGGCTTCATGCAAAAATGGGTCCTATTGCATATGTTGCCAACTTATGAGACCACAATCCTCGCTTGACTTTATAGAGGACATGTATAACCTGACCAAACTGCGTGATTGCGCAGGCTAGTTTTGAGATAAGCTGACTGAATATGACAATAGACCCATTTTTCGCATGACGCCGCTAATTGAATCCGCGATTGCCATGTATCCACAAATGATCTGACCAGTCAAGCAAAACATTAACTGACCAATTATTGCTTTGTTTTTCATTGCTGAATAATAGCCGATATTTTTGTAATCCAAGCATTTACTAAAGCAGATCCGCTGAGCAAACGATGTGGAACTTGAAAAGATACTTTTTCGTAAATTGGATATATGATCACGTGACTCCGACCATTCTCCGTCAGACAATGAACTCCAATCTTTCTGAATGGAACAATTTTAAATATAAGCCTGGTGATCGGTTGTAAAGAGAATATAACAATTAAGTTCTGTTAACCCATGTATGCCTAGCGTCTAGAAAAAAGGCCTTTGCAAACAGCGTAGACCCAGATGAGACGCCGCGTGATGCGGCGTCTCATCAGGGTCTACGCTGTTTGCTGAAAGGAATTTTTGTAAGAAATATTCTAAATATAGAAATAAATATACTAGACATCCCTAATTTTGGAAATGAATGGATCCAATTTAGAAGGATGTGAGAATCCACTAGGCATAAATGGGTTAAACACGCTATGTACGTACGAAAATGGTTGAGACGTTGTCAGGGAACGAATGGAAAAGCAGCGTATACGAGGCGGTGGAGGTGCACGCAATACCGATGGACTTGAACACTTGGAGACTAAACGCCAAGGCTACGAATGCGCCATTACCGCTGTCTGTGGGGACATAGGTCAAGGCCCTAATGTGCAAATAGACCATGTGAACCGACAGAACTGTGTGGTGTTGAATACTAGATACTTTTTAGATAATATACTATTTCGAATTGCAACCGAATCGGACTGATATCAACACATAAGCGCATTTCAGTCTGATTTTTATTGCAGTTCAAAAAAGCATATTAATCATTAATATGCTTTTTTGAACTGCAATAAAAATCAGACTGAAATGCGCTTATGTGTTGATATCAGTCCGATTCGGTTGCAATTCGAAATAGTATATTAAATGTCACGTTGACCATGTTTTCAAACACCATTTACTTCTTCAAACTACACACGAATTGGCAAACCAATCATAAACGTTTTAAACCTGAAAATAATATATATATGATGTATGAGTGTTAATATATGAGTCGCGTTCTGAGAAAACTGGGCATAATGCATGTGCGTAAAGTGTCGTCCAAGATTAGCCTGTGCAGTCCGCACAGGGACGACACTTTCCGCCTAAACTTGATTTTTTCCAAGAAAATACTTTCTTTAAACAGAAAATATCATAAAAGCGGAAAGTGTCGTCACTGATTAGCCTGTGCGGACTGCACAGGCTAATCTGGGACGACACTTAACGCACATGCATTATGCCAAGTTTTCTCAGAACGCGACTCATATTATTATATTATACAAACTTATTCGAATTAGTCAATGCCTAATCTAAATAAAGTGCGTTAAGGACTACAGCTATATACACAGATGTGCACGATGAGTGTGTCTATGAATTGAAACATTTACAATCTAAAGATTATAATTTGATTCGAAAAATTATTAAGATAGTTACAAATCCATAATGTACATGAAAAATGTTTGTGTTTATGATTTAAATGAATAAAAAAAAAACGTTCACATATAAAGTAAATAAACATCTTGCAAACACGTCATCATTTTACCGACCCAAAAAGCACGGTACATCCACTGAAGAGTAATATTCCGGCCAAGAACATGAACTTAACACCAGTATGGGAGACCTAAATGAGGACATGAGAAACGTGTTGTGTTTCAAGCTATTATGATCCTTGTTCTTAGAAAACTGGACTTAATGCATGTGCGTAAACTGTCGTCCCAGATTAGCCTGTGCAGTCCGCACAGGCTAATCTGGGACGACACTTTCCGCTTAAACTAGATTTTCGGTAAAAAGGGACTTCCTTTAAACGAAAAATACCATTAAAACGGAAAGTGTCGTCCCTGATTAGCCTGTGCGGACTGCACAGGCTTATCTGGGACGACACTTTACGCACATGCATATTGCCCAGTTTTCTCAGAACACGACACATATCATGCTCATTGGACTTCCAATCAATCAAAGGGACTTATAACAAAGGGAATTATAACCGCTTTTGTGGTGTTTCTGTAACCATTTAAGTAATCAGCCTATTTTTCATAAAAACGTACGTTCGGATAAACTTTCATGATTATTCGGCAAACAATATTTCTTCCATAGTGTTAATATGGATGCATTATAGCCATATAACTAAAACTGTCATGCCTTATGGAGTTTATGTTGTATGTTAGCAAAGAACTAGGGCAGGGACAAGTTAGACCTCGGGGACATGTAGAAGGCCACCATGCCATGTAACATAATCAGTACGAAACCTCTGGGCTGTGAGGTTTCAAAGGACGAGATTTTTTAAGTTTACACTATATACATATAACAGAAATAAGTAACTCTAAGGGAATGGCAAAAGTTTTTACCCAAAGGGGCGCGATTCAAACCTTTTTGGTAGGGAAAACTATTTGTCCTCTACACAATCTTTGGGCCTTGAAACTTCAAAGAATAAGAAGTTTTTAAAGGTTTTACTCCATAAATATAAAGGGAAACAACTACCTCACAGATTATTGCTTTTACTGACCGGTGGGACGTGTTTTGTACAAACTTCGTTGAGGACCACCATGTTATTGCCAAACACCAATCAATTGGGTCTTGCGGTTACAGATAAGATTTTTTCGCTAGGTGTATATCCGGAAATCAAGCATCCTCGAGGATGGTGACTTTGAGACCTAGGGTATTGTTTGAACAAAGTTTGTAAAGGTCGGGTTAACAATGTTTTTTCTCAAATATTTCATTTTTGAACCTTGTCGTTCGCGAGTAGAAGCTTTTAACAGTTATTTTACTACATACGTATGTGACCTATGGGCGTGGTCATTTTCAGCCCCAGTGACATGATGTGAAAAAACTTAATAGAGGACTTATAGAAGATGTAACACACCAAATATTGACCTGTTTATGTTTTAATAGCTCTGATGACCTATATATATGCAACACACTTGAATAATTTGAACAACTGTGAAAGAGTGAGAAATTAAGGTATCAACGCACCTCACAAACTGATGGACGACGGTGCTCATGTTAGCTAATAACATACAATATCTTAACAGATTTATTGATCATTTAAGTTTCAGTGTGTAAAGCATGACAATTCTGGCAAAATGTAAAAATCAGAGAAAGAAAAACATTATTTTTACAGATCTCGACAGAAAGATAAAAATGATCATGGCAAACCTCTGTGCATTTTCAGGACTGAAAATATGGCTTATAGAGGCTTCGTACTTTAGCCCTTTAAGAAAAACTAGCCCCCGCCCCCCCCCCCCCCTCCCCCTGGTGGCCATGTTTTTCAATGAACCGGAATCATTTTCAAACTCAGATGCATTAAGAGTAATTCTGACCAAGTGTCATGTAGATTGGACTAAAATTATTTATTCTCGAGGGTATTTTTTAACCATGTTTTACTACAGCCATTTAAAGAAGCTCATCCGGCCATAGGCGGCAATCTTTATTAACGAACTGGAGCATTTTTTTTGTAGTCAACCGAGTTATCATTAGAACACATGTTCTTGAATATTGTAATATAAATGTCACTTCTAGTGTGTAAGCAAACTTTGTTCTTTAGTTTTACCTAGTGACCTAGTATCTGACCTCACGTGACCCTGTTTCGAACTTGGCCAATATAAGATTGAGAAAAATGTTTTGACCAAATTGCATGAAGATCGGACAGACATATGGCCTTTTGAATGTTAACAATGTTGATGATGACGAAACACAAATCGCTGACAGAAGGCGATTATTTAAGCTAACTATCAGCACGTTGTGCTAAAGTGAGTTAAAAATAATGCATACTTATTATTCAAATAAGCAGACAAGCATAAACTCTTCTGAGAAACATGTTTAAGTTATCGATTTATTAACCGATTATTAGCAATCGAAATCGTGAAAAAACGCTTTCCATCGATAGTTTGGAAAATATTCGTATTGCTAATCTAGCGTTTAAAATACGCAATTTATAGTATTTGCCGTAGTGGTACAGTGGTTACTCGTATGCCTTCGCCCCTCAAGTTCACGGGTTCGAGTAACTGTGAGGGTTGAGTTTTTTATTCAACTTTGTTTTTCTTCCTTTCATAATAAATTTAGACATTTCATATATGTATTTATATTTATATTATAATTATTTGATGATAATAATAATTGTATAAGTAAAAACAACTGTAAACGAATCCGTTTAAGAACATAAACGGCATACCACTACAACTAAAAAAACACAAGCTCCCACAATCATAGCATCGTATATTTTAAAATATTCGCACTATCGTTATTTATCAATAAAAAGGCAACCATTATTTGCCTTTTGTGCTTGGCGTTTACACAAGTCGCCCTCGTGGTTTAATAATTACGAAATAAAACTCGACATGTTTCGATTTTCAATTTTTTTTGTTTTCACCGATGAGCATTAATAATATTAATTACTTCTAAAATATACAATGCCTGATGTGACTTTATGAAAAATAGGTTGCACGCGTTTATGGAACGAAGTGTGTAGTACCCAAAATAAGGGCGTAACTAGCATGTACAGAGACTTGAAAAATGAGTCCTGATAGCGAGTTTTTAACGATAAACATTCTCCAATAAGATTTTGTAAACCGTGACGTTTAATAAATGGTTGAGTCACAGTTTAAATAATTGTTAATGTGCCGAAAATCCATCCCGACAGTGTATCACTTACCCCTTTACGTAATGCCTACAAAAAAGATTTAGTGGGGGAATATTATTTTTTGTGTATTAAATAGATAGAAGATTGAATGAAAGAAAGAAAGAAAGAAAGAAAGAAAGAAAGAAAGAAAGAAAAAAAGAAAGAAAGAAAGAAAAGAAAGAAAGAAAGAAAGACGGACGGACGGACGGACGGATTAAATAGATAGAAGATTGAAAGAAAGAAAGAAAGACGGACGGACGGACGGACGAGCGGACGGGCGGGCGGGCGGGCGGACGGACGGACGGACGGACGGACCGACCGACCGACCGACCGACAGACCGACAGACCGACAGACAGACAGACAGACAGACAGACAGACAGACAGACAGACAGACAGACAGACAGACAGACAGACAGACAGACAGACAGACAGACAGACAGAAAGACAGACAGACAGACAGTTTATATATTTTTTTCGAGAAGCCTTCGGCCTTCAAGAATACTTCATACACCACTGAATTTATTTACCGAAATGGTAATTTACAGTACCTTGAGCAGTCCATGCAGGCTAATCAGGGACACCATTTTTCGCTTTTATGAAAGTTTTCGTTTAAATGAAGTATCTTTCAGTCTAGGCGGAAAGTGTAGTCCCATATTCGCTAATTCGGACTACATACGCTAATCGGGAACGATACTTTAAGCACATACATTAAACCTAGTTTTCCACGCACGAGGCTCATTTACGCAAGAAGGGATTACATAATTCATATATTGATGTCGACGCTTGGTACGATATTTTACAAAATATTATTAAATCATTCCGCAGCGTTCTACGATTGTCATCGAACATAAATGTCAGTTCTTAGAAGTTTTTAATGTCACGTATGACGTACAATAATGCAATCGTTCAGTTCAATATGAATTTAGCATACAAAAGACAACTTAATCTTTATAAAAAAAAAGTTCTTGCACGGTAACCTTAAAAACTAGGTTCCTACCACCCTTCCCCCTTCATTAACAGGTGTGAAGTAACATGTATTGAATAACGCAACACCATGAACACTGCAAATACAATACGACATTAACCCATTTATACCTAATGGACTCTCCCTTCCTTCTAAATTTAATCAATTTATTTCCAAAATTAGGAATGTCTAGTATATTTACTTCTTTATTTAGAATATTTTTTTTACAGATATTCCTTTAAGCAAACAGCGCAGACCCTGCGCATCATGCGGCGTCTCATCTGGGTCTACGCTGTTTGCCAAGGCCCTTTTTCTAGACGCTAGGCAAAAATGGGTTAACATTTTATACAGTAAGAACATCCAGATGAAAATGCAAAAAAACACACTCTTAAAATTTTAACAAAACATACGTCCATGATTTAAAAAAAAGTGGTAAATAACAACAACATCTTCCGGAAAAAACGGTGCCATGATATAGAAGCTGAGAAACATCAGGAGGTCCACAAGAGACGTAATGAAGATGGCGATTTTCTGCGTTCTTGACAGCATACATATCGATAGACCCTTTGATGACGTCGACGATAAGTCGTCACATTGCGCCATTATATGGTTGCTATAGCAACCTACACTTCAAACAATGAGAGTGATTTCCTGTTGCCAACGAGTTGCTGGCGCCCAATTGTCCGACTTTAGTTGGTTTTGTTTGTCCGACTTTAGTTGGTTTTGTTTGTCCGACTTTAGTTGGTTTTGTTTTTCAAAAATTAATAAACGTTTTGCTAGGATCCCCTCTGAGTTTTTTTTATTATATATTATATTCCTTTAACCTATTTAAGCCTAGTGGACTCTCCCATCCTTCTAAATTGGATCAATTTATTTCCAAAATTAGGGATGTCTAGTATATATTTATTTCTATATTTAGAATATTTCTTCCAGGAATTCCTTTAAGCAAACAGCGCAGACCCTGATGAGACGCCGCATTATGCGGCGTCTAATCTGGGTCTACGCTGTTTGCCTAGGCCTTTTTCTGGACGCTAGGCATAAATGGGTTAAAAAATTGCCATTAGTCATTCGTCGTTGCCGTGCTATGTAGATTATCAGTCACGAAATGAAAACAAGATGCAAACTCAATGCTTTTCACACGTCATTAGAATTAATAACTCAAACTTTGAAAACGTAATTTTTTGATAATGTAAACTGACGTGGACATCGAGTCAAATTACATTTACTTAACATATTACGTTAACACTGCCACGAACTTTTTTCCAAGATGAAATACATCAGCATGAAATATTCTTAACACCGTAAGTCCATAGTACACCAGAACTAAGAAGAACATGTGTAAACGATCGCTCAAGATCTAAGGTGGTCAGTATTTTCAAATCAAAGGATTATGTCGTTCATTCAGTACAATAGAGATAAATTACTGCATTGTTCAGGTGTGGATATAAAATTGATAATACCGGACAATCAAACTCTATCACTATTGAAATCATACAGTATCTTGAAATACAGAGGCGCCCGGGGCGGTAAACATAAAAGCCGGATCTCAATTGCTTGATTTTGCGGTGGTAAAATGTTAACCTGCATTAACTAGTGGGCTGGGTTTATCTGCCTGTGATTTGCTGCTAACATATAAACTTGATTTGAGTCATTCGCTTGCGACTGGCTGAGAGAAGTTCATAACCTTTCAAGTGGGCGGTGCTTAGCATTTGCAGGGAAATTTGAATTTCAAGCAGACAACAAAAAACTTTTTCTGTAAGTCAATAACTAAATAACTTTCAACCACCAAATTACACATACATATTGTTTGTATTCTAAAGTATAATTATGCCAAATTTAATTGGAATATATATTAAATACAAACTTAAATATTATGAAAATAATCATTTTTGTTTTCTGCTGTTAACACACTAGTGTACAACTGAAAAGAAGACATTTTGTGAGTTTGGGGCCCTTTTATACTGCTTCTCCGGGGTTTATAAAGCCGGATCTCAATTGCTTGATTTTGCGGTGGTAAAATGTTAACCTGCATTAACTAGTGGGCTGGGTTTATCTGCCTGTGATTTGCTGAAACGAAATCATGACATAAACCAGGGTGTTCACTTGGAGAATATTAAATAATATACTACCAAGAGAAATTCCTACAATAACAAGTAACTTGTCAAATACAGCAAAACCTCTGCAAACCGCCCAAAAGACGACCATTCATAGTAACCTTATAAAAGTCAAAATTGGAGCTAAAATCACCGTTAGTGGGCAGACAAACATCAAAATATGCAACATAAATCCTAGATCTGTAAAAAAACAAGACCCTGTCTCTCAACGATTTTATATCAACTAATGAGTTTAATCTTGTAGCCATAACAGAAACCTGGCTTGGCACATCGACAGATAAAACCTGTTTTGCCAAACTCTTATCTGAAGGCTACCAAATAAAACATGTACCACGTCCCCGTGGTCGCCGTGGGGGCGGAGTTGCTTTAATACACAAGGCTAGCATTGAAATAAAAGTCTTGACTTCAACTAAAGACAAACAATTCACTACCTTTAAACACATGGACTGTAGTATACATATTGAAGACTACTCTCTAAGATTAGCTGTAATCTACAGACCACCTTCATCAAACGACAATGGCTTGAAATCAAGAACTTTCTTAGAGGAAGAATGGTCCCAGTTTTTATCAAAATATGCAATAACAGATAAAAACATCATTTTGACCGGCGATCTGAATTTCCACCTTGACGATCCGTCTGATAAAGATACTCTAAAATTCAATAACATTCTCCATTCTTTTGGTATGATGCAGCATGTAAAAGAGCCAACACACGTACGAGGACACACTCTGGACGTTGTGATCACCAGGGACACTGTGGATACGGTATCCAAAGTAGTTGTTACCGATCCTGGACTTTCAGTCGGCTCAGGAAACATTTCTAAAGACCATTATGCCGTCATCTTTAATGCAAGAGCATCAAAACCAGCTCCGGTAAGAAAAACTGTAACCTTTCGGAAACTACGAGAGATCAATATTGAAACATTTAAACAGGATATCACAGAGTCAGAAATACAATTTGAAAATATAAATGACCCTGAAACCCTTGACCAAACTTATGATACTAAGCATTCATATTTGGTAGACAAACATGCTCCACTAAGAACAAAATCTATAACCCCGCGGCCGACTTGCCCGTGGTACACAGATGAGCTTCATGACTCTAAACATATCAAACGAAATTTGGAAAGAAAATGGCTAAAATCGAGACTCACTATTGATCATGAAATTTAAGAAACCACTGCGCCAAAATGAACAAAATGTTGACAAAAGCACGCGTAGATTTTTATTCAGATAAAGTAACATCCTGTGGCCGTGATCAAAAGAGCATGCACAAAATCACAAAACACTTACTAGATGGCCCATCTGAAATAGCTCTCCCGTCTGGCAAAACATCCGATGAGTTAGCACAAATTTTCAATAAGTTTTTCATAAATAAAGTTGAAGGTATCAGAAAAGATATCCCTGAACATGCCCTATCTCAAGCAAATTCAAAACATAGTAATGATAATAACCCAACAGCAGAAACATGCAGTTTGACACATTTCCGTCCGACAACTGAGGAAGAAGTTGAAAAAATCATTATGCATTCCCCAAATAAATCTTGCGAGCTTGACCCTGTTCCAACTTGGCTCCTGAAAGAATGCAAAACTGAACTGCTACCAATACTGACAAAAATCATCAATCTTTCGATGGAAACAGCAAGTGTGCCAAGATCCTTTAAGACATCACGTATAAGACCTTTATTTAAAAAGCCCACCTTAGATAAAGAAACACTACAAAACTATCGCCCGGTTTCGAATCTGCCATATGTTTCAAAATTATTGGAGAAAGTTGTCAGCAAAAGAATAGATGAACATTTGACAGAGAAGAAAATTTAATTCAGAAAATCAGTCTGCATACAGGAAGTTTCACTCAACAGAAACAAGCTTTATTAAAAGTTCAAAACGATGTCCTACAATCATTAGATAAGAAAAAGGTCACTGTCTTAGTTATGCTGGATCTCTCTGCCGCTTTCGACACCATCGACCACATAACCCTTTTAAGCCGCCTCGAACAACAGTTCGGCTTTGCTGAACAACCACTACAGTGGGTAGCTTCCTACCTATCTGACCGCTTCCAAACGATGAGCATTGACGGCAAGGTATCGAAACCAGAGCTGCTGACCTTCAGCGTACCCCAGGGATCTGTGTTAGGCCCAAAATTTTATACTATGTATACTAAACCTGTTGGGGAAATTTGCAAAAAACATGGACTCGGGCATCACTTCTACGCCAATGACTCGCAGCTCTACCTTTCCTTTGAACCCACCGATGGAGCAGCCCAAGACGAAACACTAAATCGAGTCGAAAAGTGCCTCCACGATATCATCTTGTGGATGAATACAAATATGCTCAAACTTAACACCGACAAAACCGAGGTCTTTGTATTTTCAAGTCAAAACAACGCCAAGTACGTAGATGGGTTAACTATTAAAGTAGGGGACTCGACAATTAAACCATCGCAATACGTAGAAATCTCGGTGTTTGGTTTGATTCAAGAATGAACATGGAACACCATATTAATGCTATAAGTAGATCATGTTTCGGTCAGATTAGGCAAATAGGTCACATCAGGCAATATCCTACACCAAATGCCACAAAATCATTGGTCAATTCACTTGTCATGTCTCGGCTAGACTATTGCAATCCACTGCTGTATGGAACACAAACATCAGCTGTCAAGAAACTACAAAATGTTCAAAACACTGCAGCGCGTGTTATCACAAGAACATCCCGCTATAGTCACATAACACCGATCCTAAAAGAATTACACTGGCTCCCAGTAGAAAAAAGAATCCACTTCAAAATATTTACCAATGCGTTCAAAGCCTTAAATGGACAATCGCCTGTATATCTGAAAAACCTACTTGAAGACTACGAACCAAGGCGAAACTTAAGATCAAAGAACGAAGCGACTTCATTAGTGATTCCAACGAAGATTAAATCCGTATCATACGGAGAGCGAAGTTTCATGAACGCTGCTCCCATACTCTGGAACTCACTTCAATCAACCATTCGAGGTTCTTCAACACTGAATTCATTCAAAAAGGCACTGAAAACTCATCTCTTCCTCCAATCTTATGCAATATAAGCAGTGGTTTATTCAATTCATTATATAAAATCTCAATCATCATGAACTGAATAAACCCTTTTAAAGGAAGCATAATTATTATTTGTTGTTTTACGTAGTACTTATTGTTTAAGTTTTAGATTTTATTGTTTCATTAATTGTCTTATAGCTGAACACATAGGGTAGTTTTATAGTGTTGTGTTGATCATTCTAATCTATGGTTACTGTGCATGTTTTTACGTAGTACTTATAGTATAATAGAGTAGTTTTATAGTATAATTGAGTAGTTTTGATCGATTTCTTTTGAAACAGTGTTGCAAAATGTATTCGTATCTACGATACGTCAAATGTTATTATGTAAAGCGCCTTTGAACGTGCACTCTTGCATGAAGAGGGCGCTTTATAAATCCGGTATTATAATAATAATAATAATAATTTTAAACGTACGCAGAAAATGTTGTAAATCATTGGACGCATCGGTAAACTTATGTAATCATGCCGCTGAGGGTAACACAAGATTGTCTCACAACCTGCATTGCTCATATCCGTAAGTACAGTAGCTTTTCACGTGTGACACTGTACTACACAAATAATCATAATAAATAATAATAAATGATTACGAGACCAGCATGTTTGTGTGTGTATTTCGAAGTTTATTAGGTCCCTAAGCGCCAGAGGCTACATTATGTGTGGACCCGGTGTGTGTCCCAGAACTCGTACCTTATAAAAAAATTCCAGATATTTAATTGCAACTGAGATTTTTAATTTTGGTGTGGTTTTTGCTGTGAGTGATTGTGGGACGGAGAAAACCGGAGAACACAAAGGAAGCTCCACCTGTTTGGTATGGTGAGCGCCAACCAAACTCAGATATTGTGTAAAGAGATCAATTGTGACTCGACTTGTAATTTGTTACCAGAATAATTGTTTTACTTCGCATCCGCTTTTGTAAATGTGCTAAGTTATTAGATTGTTTAATCTTTATAGAATGGTGGTCGTCGCATAAGCATTACAATTCGAAAACAACAACAACACAAATGCGTTACGAGTGTATTTCCTGTTCTATCTTAACCCATTTATGCCTAGCGTCTAGAAAAAAGCCTTTGCAAACAGCGTATACCCAGATAAGACGCCGCATTATGCGGTGTCTCATCAAGGACTGCGCTGTTTGCTTAAAGGAATTTCTGTAAGAAATATTCTAAATATAGAAATAAGTATACTAGACATCCCTAATTTTGAAAATAAATTGATCCAATTTTGAAAGATGGGAGAGTCCACTAGGAATAAATGGGTAATCCACGTGACAAATAGTATGTTTCCGTATTCAGCGAATACCGTATATGTGACATACGTCAATACTTACAAACACAACCTTTCCCAATAAAAATAACCATACAAATTAACCCATTTATGCATAGTGGACTCTCATATCCTTATAAATTGGATCAATTTATTTCCAAAATTAGGGATGTCTAGAATATTTATTTCTACATTTAGAATATTTCTTACATTAATTCCTTTATTCAAACAGTTCAGACCCTGATGAGACGCCGCATCATGCGGCGTCTCATCTGGGTCCTCGCTGTTTGACAAGGCCTTTTTTAGACGCTAAAAAAATACATTTATTTTATCGACACATGCATATTTTAGACAAGCATTTGAATTCAGAGTAAATCTACTTTTCTCTATCAATCAAAAAACCACACAACGACATGAATATATTAAGTATACGACTAACATGTACAACCTAAACATGCTAATTTGCTTCTAATATTTCTTAAAATGCCACACGACTACAATAATTTTAATACTGAATGTGTATGATTGTACAAAATAAGTTCCCGATCTTATAAACATAATTTTATACGTTTTTTATTAACCGCATTTATAGTATTAATTTAATTGTTATATATGTCATCCAGTCAAAAATATTTTATGCGCTAAAATGAAAAAAAAATACCAAAGACCATTTATTTATAATAAAAAGTCGCGTTACTTTTGTTGTTTTAAAATCCAGCAAATTATGGTTTTAAATCATGCTATTAAATCAGTAAGCTGAAATTGTATTCAGAGATTTATCACATCGAAAAGAATCCTGCTGCCCTGTGTCTGCCTCATTACGCTTTCTCTTAGAGTAATCTCTGCGTGAAGGTTTAAGTTTAAGATTGAACTAGACTTCCCTGTAAGGGGACGGTTAATCCGGATTTCATCTCACACAATACACCCGGCCCCGCAGGGGTCACGCAGAGTGCAGCAGCCGCTGGTCGTCTTTTAACCCATTTATGCCAAGTGGACTCTCCCATCCTTCTAAACTGGATCAATTTATTTCCAAAATTGTCTTGTATATTTATTTCTATATTTAGAATATTTCTTTCATAAATTCCACTAAGCAAACAGCGCAGACACTGAAGAGACGCCGCATCATGCGGCGTCTCATCTGGGTCTATTCTGTTTGCCAAAGCCTTTTTTCTAGACGATAGGCATAAATGGGTTAATGTATTTTTTAATGTTAACGTTATTGCCTTTGTTGTAACGAATAAGATGTTGAAGATGAATTTCATTTTGTTTGTAAATGTCATTTATACGGGGTACGGACATTAGCCCTCTAGGACATTAGCCCCTAGGACAAAAGCCCCTAGGACAAAAGCCCCTAGGACAAAAGCTCCTTCAAAAAAGTGCACGCTAGGACATTAGCCCCAATGTGTTTTAAAACGTCCAAAACTTTTTATAAAGTAAGTATTTTTATTCATTTTTTTAAATTTCATATGTAAATACAAACAATTTATTGCTTGTACCACACACGTAAATTTTAGTGTGTTTTTTTTACAATTTCTTTACTATGTTTTCTTTGGACTCTATTTATTTTGCAAACATTTCTGACACCATCTAGAAGTCTAAAATTACCTTACAGTTAGATACATAAGAAACAAATTGTGTTGTTGTTGCTGTTTTTTTTATATATAAATAACCCATTAATTCCATTAATTAAAAAAAAAGTTTGAAATTAAATACCTACAAAATGAATGTTAAATAGGTTGGGGCTTATGTCCTAAGGGGCAAATGTCCTAGGGGGCTAATGTCCAAAGGGGCTAATGTCCTAGGAGCTAATGTCCCAGAGGGCTAGTGTCCTGCACTCCCTTTATACATTGATATTAGAAGAAATTATCTAAAGAAATGCTATTATATTAGGCCCAGAGGGCTAGTGTCCTGCACTCCCTTTATACATTGATATTAGAAGAAATTATCTAAAGAAATGCTATTATATTAGGCCTTCTGTTTATAAATTCCACCCTTTGCTCAATAAAACGAATAAATTTGAACTTATTAAATTAGCCAAATTTGTAAAAGGAGCTCTGATTTTAAGAAATAATATTTATAATATTGTTACTTTACTTCAAATAGTATTCCTCCGTATATAATAAGTACTTTACCTAGTTTTTTCGTAACCGTATACGATGCTGCTTATGTTTATATTATTACTATGTTTATCTCTGTGACATAATTGTATGTGAAATATCTGGTGTTTAGACAATGTACACTGTGCAAGTCTGAATTAATATTTGTCTTGTCTTGTCTTTAATGTAACGACAAAGAATGGTGTTTGCAAAATTCAATAATTGTCATGGGTGGATGCGGGTGTGTCAGCATTTTGGGAGTTTTGTGTGAGATGAAATTGAAAGGAAAATAACTGTTTTCTGTATGTATGATTTCAATATAAAACGAAGTTCTTGTCACATTTCGCCAAAATGATTTGTGTATGGTTTTCGATGGAAAAACGCATGTTTTAAAAATGTGGGTTTGCCTATATAAACCACGTTATTTGTAGACACCCCGCGACAAGGGTTCCATATTGTTTTTGTAAAACAAAACAACTTGTTTGAACAATGGCTTTCCCATATGTATATTTAAGTCTAATTGTATTTTGCTTCATCGAAGGATCCAGTGTTTTTGAAAGTATTTTCGTTGGTTATATTTTATTTCTCAATCACACAAAAATAAAAAATAATAAAAAAAATAAAAAAATAGATAAATAAATAAATAAATAAATAGATACTTGATGCATAACAGATAGATTAGTTAGATAGATAGATAGATAGATAGATAGATAGAGATAGATGGATAGAGATAGATAGATAGATAGAGATAGATAGAAAGAGATAGATAGAGATAAATAGATAGATAGAGATAGATAGATGAATAGAGATAGATAGATAGAGATAGATAGATAGATAGAGATACATAGATAGAGATACATAGAACGATAGATAGAGATATAGATAGATAGAGATATAGATAGATAGAGCAAGAGATCGATAGAGATATCACCGGTGGTTCAAATTATAAAAATCTACCCCGTCCGATTGTAGCCAAATTTAAAAACTATAATGAACGTGAAAAGATTCGAAGAGCGGGTATTCTACTAAATCAAAAGAAGTCAGGCTGTTATATTAATGAACAGTTTCCATCAGAAATAGAGGAACGTCGAAGACGATTATTTCCAATTATGAAACAATATAAAAGTGATCCTATGAATAAACTAAAGTGCAACCTAGTGCGTGATAACCTGTACATAGGAAACCAGGTGTAAAACTTAGACACGGGGTCGTTTGAAGTACCGAGGCCAAGATCGCGGACATCTTATGAAAAGCCGTCACTGCAACAAAACACCCACAAAATATCTATGTGCCATGGAAACAACGAACGAAAGTGCCCATCGATTTCCGAGGTAAAAATAGATTCGAAGTATTGAACAGTGACCAAGCAGATACGCCGCAAAGGCGCAGGCCGCTGATTGAACGCTCGCCCCGATCCCATCTGGACGAAACAGAACTTAAGAGGCCCCGGGAAAAAAGAGAGCGATTTATCGCCTTCCACCGCCCCTGTACAAGTTCCCGAGATCCTCGAGCAACCCGAGCCAAGTATCACACAACGTTCTCAGTTGAACACAACTGTGCATTAGGACGCACAGGGAGAGAACCGATGCACTTTACACAACAATAAACACGAATCAGTTAGTCGATGTGTGAGAGGATTAAAATTTCTCTCGTTGAACGTTTGCGGACGGAGATCGAAACAGCTTTGTCCAGAGTTTTATTCATTTTTATGCAAGTACGATATTGTTGGTTTACAGGAAACTAAAACCGACGATTATGATGATTAAGAATAAAATGGGTTTAAAATGCATTTTAAAAACAGAAAAGAATTCTCTGTACGTAAATCAGGCGGAATATGTCTCGCTGTTAAAAACGATGTAAGCAAATATGTCACAGTTATTCAGTCAAGCAGTAAATTTGTATTGTGGTTTAAACTGCCCAAACGTTTAACAAAAATGACGTTATACTGTGCGGTGTAGTATATGTACCGCCTGAAAACTCTGTGTATGTAAACGATGATCCGTTTTCCGATATCCAGATAGAAATTGATAATTTTAGAGATAGATACAGTAATATATGCATGTTTGATGATTGGAATAGTCGTAACAACAGTTAGCAGACTATGTTAAACCTGATCATGATATTTTTTTGTGAAATCCTGTTACACATGTATGTGCTGTTTAATCTGACTGATCCATCGAGAAACTTGACCGAACGTACAAGTAACGCAGAAACTGCGTAATTGTTTTGTTCAGATGGACGCCCTGCAGTAATGCTATTATTATAATAGCTTAAAGGGGCCTTTTCACAGATTTTGGCATTTTTTTAACTTATTCATTAAATGCTTTATATTGACAAATGTAAACATTGGATCATAAAAGCTCCAGTAAAAAATCAAGAAAAAAATTAAAAAAAGGAAAAGAACATTGCCCGGAGCAGGTTTCGAACCAGTGAGCCCTGGAGTCCTGCCAGAGTCCTGAAGTAAAAACACTTTAGCCTACTGAGCTATTCCGCCAAGTACACATTTTTGACGTATTTTATACCTTATATAAGCAATCTTCGTAGTTTCACAAAATTTAACGACAAAAACAGAACTCTCCAAATTATTCAATCGTTTCGCGTTGCAACGCTTTATAATTTTTAGGTTTTAAAATCGTCAAAAGATGCATATAATGGCTATATTAGAGCATGGTTAATGTTCAGTATTACTGTTTCCTCACAAATATCATAACTAAAACGAAAACTTACGAATCTGAAACAACTTTTTCCAATTTTGTCAATTTACCAAAGCGTGAAAAGATCCCTTTAAGCGTTTATTCCATTTTGAAATGCTGTTGTTAAACTAAAACAAATTTTAACAAACCCTTTGGGTAAATACAAGTTAAACACAATCACAATCGATTTTGTTAACAATTAATCCACCGATACTTTAATACCTAGGTCAAACAAATTACATTTCATAAGATCGGAGTACTCTATTGAAGTCATACCATTAATACCAGTGTAATGACAACTCAACTACTAGTATGTTAAATAATAGGATAAATACTTTTATTATGAGAACGGCAAAATGTAAAGAGATTTCTCGCCGCATTGAAAACGTTTTGATTGAGAATCTAAACAGTTGCCGTCTGCGGCGTCTATTAAAAAAAGTTTGTAATCGGTATGGTCATGATTTTAATTAAATGAAACTAATTGAACATTTGCATACAACATGTGAAAATGCTCATTCAGTCCCGATAAACTATTACTATAAATTCCTAACATTGGGCTCAACTGAAAATGCATATATTCGATGCTTTTCTGCTACAACAATGCGCGGAAATAGCGTGAACACGTGCAATATCAAGTAAACATGTCATGTCCATACTTTATTATTATTTTTTTTTTGCACAAAAATGCAATTTACAGTTCGCGAACGGTAACTTACTGATGACTCATATGACACTTGTTATGTGATTAACCAATAAAGGTTTGTTTCTCAGAGCGCGATTCACATATTACTTCATTCGTCATCTGAAGCAAAATACAAAATATTATAAGTAAATACATAGATTAAGTATGATAAAAATAAGGTGATGACAGAAGTTAACAAAGAATATAATGATAAGTAGAATACTTCAATTGATAATGACATTGCTCATTCATCAAATATTGCTATAAGGATAGAAGTAAACACATTAAGTATCCATTTAACATTGATATTTATTACAATCTATCAAATCCTACGATAGAAATTATTGTACATAACTACATTTATTTGTTTCTAAATTATTCCGTTAACAATTTGGATTGTTCATTCGTTCGTCCGTCGACTCGACTAGGACCACTCAAGTCATCTGTGGGTCTGGGACTGGCTTTGTCTGTGTGTGCGCAAATGGCTGCTGAGGCCGATCTGGGCCCGTATTCACCAACCGATTCTTAGACTTAAGAATACAGAATAGACTTGGAACCAAGAAAAATGTGATCAATGTTTGAATATATACAGGCCTCCACTGGTGATTATGTCATTAACAAACTGTTCTATATGAAGAATAATATAGACAGAGATGTTTACTGCAGAGTTTGACTAAAAATTAAAGAAATTCTTGAATATTCTAATTAAAAGAATTTTCTTTATTCTTAGACTTAAGTCTAAGAATTGTTTGGTGAATACGGGCCCGTGGCACGGAATATTCTTGTACAAAGGGGAGGAGTGGGACGTCTCCAGTTGGGCTTGCAACACGGGCGTTTCAGGCTTGCCTCTTCTCTGCCGCAGTTGTTCTGTTCGCCTCATACATCTTGGCGCCATTGCACATGGAAGAGCACCAGGTGGTGCGATAAATTGCGAATTGTTCTTACGGTAAGTGTCTGGGTTGATTGCAAACTGGAACAGACGAAAGTCCCAATGGGGGCACTTATCCACCATTTAAATTATTGTGAGGGGGCAGATATCCGCCTACTAAATTCTGACATGGGGCACTTATCCACCCCTCCTGATTTGCTTGGAGGGCACCTCTCTGCCCCCTTAAAATTAGGGGGCACCTCTCCGTGGAGCACCTCTCGGAGGGCGCGCCTCTCCGGATACCAAAAATCTGCTCACTATCTGAAAGCGTTGCTTAAAAACCTCCGGAAAACGGTTATTATAGAGAAAATTCCAAACAAATGTCGGAGTTGTAGACGATTGTGATGGTTAATCTGTGTTGATGAAGGTTAAAGTGAAATAGTGTAGTAGTGATAAACATTTTATTACGAATTTATTATGAAACTTTAGAGAAAATTTGAATTCAAAGAAAAAAATAATATTATGGTTATATGTCAGTCATACGTTATTATACATTTCTTAATAAAGTTGTTTGATTTTTAAAGTCTGCTTTCCTTCTTCATCAAACATCACACATTTCTGAAATAAAAAGCTTTAAACATCGGTGTGAATTTCACACCAATCTGTAAAGCTCTAGACTTCAGAAAGTTGATGATTTACATGATATATTCCATAAATTTATATCACGAAATAAGTTTTTTTAAGCATAAAAATTCACCTTAAAAAGTGCCAAATTAAATAAAACTTGAAATTCAGAAGGGGAGGCCCCTCCCGCATCCTCCCCGCTTGGCCCCCCAGTCAAAATATCCTGCATACGGCCCTGGTTACTCGAAATAACACAGATAAAACGGCAAATGGTTTTGCCCATAAGTTAGTAGATTTCTTACAAAGAAACCGACTATTCATATTAAAGGGGCCTTTTTACAGATTTTGGCATATTTTGAAGTTTGTCATTAAATGCTTTATATTGATAGATGTAAACATTGGATCAGTAAAAAAATCAAGAATACAATTTTAAAAAGGAAAAAATAGTAGCCGGTACCAGGAACCAGTGACCCCCGGAGTCCTGGATTAAGTCTGAAGTTAAAACGCATTAGCCCTCACGGCTATTTCGCCAGGTATACACAGTCTAAGTATTTTATACGTTATAGACAATCCCAGAATCGATAAAGGTTATATTACACTAATTCCAATTCCCATAGGGTCCCATTATAAAACTGACAACTTTCACAGCATTTTTCTTGCCTTTCCGACGTATCAATTTTTCCGAACCTGGTATCATTTTAAAGATGGATCTGTCATCTTCCAATAATTGCAATCAAAAACATACCGTCTCGCAACTTCTAAGAAAGTAAATCGCTGTCGAATGAACCCACCGTAGAAAAACGCGTTTCGGAATCCTAATTTCGACAAAAGCCCCACACAATAGAAAACACACCCTCAAAAGTTCATCTTTTAAGTTAGCTTCCAATCCAAGGCATCAAAGTACTCCAGACACATACAGGATATTACAAATAACCACAAAAGACATGTCTCACATTGTTAAATGGCTTATATTCAAGAAGAGAAAAGGAACTCTTTAGAAATAGGCACTACTTTCGAATGGACCACGGAGGGATACACAATGATTTAGTGTAATGTAACCTTTAAGGGAACTCAACTTTGTCCCATCTTTTTCAAACTTTCTCCACATGAGATTTCAACTATTTCCACAATGAATATGCAATTTCAGTGCATTCGGATGGGGGTAAAGGCCTTAAAATGGCCATTTAAAGCGGTGACTAAATTGGCCGCAGTCAAGTCGGAATGCATGATTTTTAGTCTAAGTGACGACAGCTGATTTTGTGTCTCCAATTATTGTTACGCGTAACTTTTATGGCAAAAACTGGTATCATTGCATGCGAAATTCACCAATATATCAGCAAAAGGCCCAAATAAATGTATTGATTGTGAATCAGTGTACTTTTCTTGATAAAATAGGAGACTTTTTTTTAAATTTTAAGCATTTTTTTCAATAAAAAACTCACTGACAGCATATAAAATCATGTTTTTTAAGAAAATTATTATTAAAAGCTTCACTTACAATCTAAACATACACATTGCAATTACAAAAATTAATGCTATTATGATGAGAGGCATAATTTGCAGCTTTCAAGCCGATACAAGCCGGCTACCCAAAATTAACACTTAAAAAGGCGCAAAGCGCTCCTTCAACAGCTTACGACACAAAGTGACACTTAATGCGCATCCAGATAGTCTCTCTCATATAAATAAGTCCTGTTAGCGACATTTTATTAAGTATTCTCTTTAAAATCCAGTGTTGAAAGCGTAAGTTTGGCAAAAATGCCCACAGTCACCATGCAAGAGAGCACGTTTGCTAAGGAATTCCTACGCTAGTGGCCACACTAATGTCGTGGCAGGAAAGTCATTTGGGTGTGATTCCTCTGTAGTTCAGTGTACATTCATTCCACTACCTGGGGATGACTATCAGGATCAATTTTCCCAGCTGGGTGTAGTGTTGACCTTTCAGGATGTTGATGGAACGTCCACAAGCGCTGCACCACTGCGGCCTCTGTTCAGGACACAGAGTCGGATTGAGGTGTACACAAACCCGCAGTCAGGCAAGGATCATCCAGACCTTTAATAAAATAAAATGTTTAGGCCCCTGAAACTGGCAATTATGTTCAACACTGAGATAAGGAAACACATAGAGGAGACATCATGCCATGGCTTTCTCATTATCGACACGGCAAACTCGAGCAGCTGGGGACTTGGCTCTAAACAAAAACAGGTATGCTCCATCAATGTGAGCAAGATGGCATGTCAGAGTTAAAAAGGGCAAACAAACAGACAAAAGAGATATAAAGGAAATTAGAAATGAAATGCCAGAAGTAATTGTAAGTATTGTTTTTCTGTCTGCAAGGGTTGCTGTGGAAAATAGTGCTTAACGCATAGTTTGGCCTGTAGGGGTTCTGCTAGCAAGAACAAATCGAAGTCATATCAGCCCGCGAACTGTAAGCTTTAGATAACCATATCTGATGAAGTACTGCTTTGAAAATGCATTCTGATTGTACTTGAACCAGATCGCATTGACAGCACAAGGCTTCAGACCCCCCAAAAGTGTGAGGCTTTCAATAGTGCTTACCTGATACCAGACCGCATTGCCCAAGACAGTGACTTTCTCCCGGAACTGCACAGGCTGCATCCGCAGCACAATCCTTAAGTTCAATCATGGTCTGGCTAACTCTGAAATAGTGAAATCTGAATTTACAGATGCTCATTTGTCTAAAGGTTATGAGTTTATTGCCTATCTTATTAAAAGCAAACACAATGACATGCTTAAGAAGACATGTGCATTTCTGAAAAGACATACAGCTGCCCGATACTTGACTAGGAAAAGGCGCTATGGTCTTCACTCTGAAATTCATTACTCTAAGGGCTTAACAGAACAAAAGCCAGATCTTACAGCTAAATGGCCCCACCTACAGCTAAATATGCTTTATAGGTTGAAAATAAAGTTATTTGTCTGAAGAACTAGTGCTATTAACTCATCAGCTATGTTGCTCCACTGGCCGCAATTCTGTAAACATAGTGTATTAATGGAAATACCTAGTCTACCACCTGCTGCGCACCACTACGTCCACTGTAAATACACAGCTAAGTTAGTACTTTAACGAACAAACTGAAATTCATGTGTTAATTAAACAATCAGTATGATGACTCACATTGAAATCATGTCCAGTGCACCAGTCAGAGCAAGACAGCTAGCGGATTGTTGACCATCGACGGCTCAAGGACAAACGGTCAGGCCTACAAACAAAGAGAAAAATGGCATAAATGGGCTGCATGCATGTAATTTGGCATATTTTTCATCTTGCTCTCCACCTGAAACTTCAATCTAGGGACATAATAATATTTACATTTAAGATTTGTTGGAAATTTTACCCTTACTTGTCCATACCAGGTCCCCCACCCATCCGGAACAGTCCAAAACCACCTAAAACATCCATTTGGACCAAAATATTGACATCTCTCATCTATTTTAGCACCCAAATCATCAAAACATTCATTAAAATTTATTTTCTACTTGTCTCGCTTGCAGACGAATCCATGTGACCTTGACATTGCAGTAAATGCGCTTTTTAAAGGTTATATTACATTAATTCCGATTCCCATAGGGTCCCATTATAAAACTGACAACTTTCACAGCATTTTTCTTGCCTTTCCGACGTATCAATTTTTCCGAACCTGGTATCATTTTAAAGATGGATCTGTCATCTTCCAATAATTGCAATCAAAAACATACCGTCTCGCAACTTCTAAGAAAGTAAATCGCTGTCGAATGAACCCACCGTAGAAAAACGCGTTTCGGAATCCTAATTTCGACAAAAGCCCCACACAATAGAAAACACACCCTCAAAAGTTCATCTTTTAAGTTAGCTTCCAATCCAAGGCATCAAAGTACTCCAGACACATACAGGATATTACAAATAACCACAAAAGACATGTCTCACATTGTTAAATGGCTTATATTCAAGAAGAGAAAAGGAACTCTTTAGAAATAGGCACTACTTTTCACAATGATTTAGTGTAATGTAACCTAAATGGGCGCCGCCATATTGGCTATTACGTAACCCGCGATTGAAAACGGTACTGAAGAATTTGACAGATTTCAACGTTATCATAGTGCACACCCGCTTTATTCCAATAAACAGTACTTTATGACTTCGCACATTAGGATTGAAAACAAGTGAAACATGAAACCAAGTGTCGACATGTATCACATCGTAAATCAATATAATTTAAATTAAAAATATACACGATATATTCATAAAATATGTGTCTCTGCAACAATATTCAGTGGCAACACGTAATGTTTAAGGCCGAGTTGGCATTTTTAAGCATACCTTTCAGCATAATGCCTTTGTATAAAATTTAATTATTTCTTTATGGAATAAAACAATCAAGCATAATTATAAAGGTATAGAAATATCTAAAGCGTGAAGTAAACGTTGTGATTTTAGCGTAAATAGTGCCGGAGATATTAACAAAGATCTATCAATATATAAAGATTGGAAACATCCATTCAGACCATATTTTTTGGATAGATCTTTGATATTAATAAGATAGATTTAAGATCGATGTAGACAATTAAATTGATATCTGCCTTTGTTTAAGCCTATATTAGTTCTTATTAAATGTTGTACTTTCTATACTTTCCGGAGATATTCATTAAGAAACGTTGTAAGATTAAAGACTTAGGACGACTTCTTTAATTGAATAATACATCTCTTTGTTTGTCTAAACAGTTACCATTTCGCTATTAATATTTCCCTTGTAAGTGTCATTTTAAAGGTAATATACAAATCTATAGCCGAAATGAAGTTTGTGATGCTAAAATTGTTTCGTAAATCTTTGTTATCGAAACTCTGTAAGATTTTCAGGTAGAGATTTTTTTTTAAATTAAAATTATGTATCTAGTTTAGTCTAAAACTAAAGTGGTTTTTAGCAATCTTTTATTTAAAACTCGCTCTCAAGCTAATACAAAAATAACTAGCCGGAAATGAATTTTGTGATTTAAATGAACAAGTATCGGAGCAGAGACGTAGATAACAGAGATAAGCAGCTCGCCAAGTATCGGTAAACTCTCGCCCGTCGCGGGTTTCGGCGAGATAAGCGCGCAACTGTTTGTCGGTTGCCACGATAGTTAACACGCTTATCAACATTCCTGAAACACGCTTTCGCGTTTTAGTTTTTGCGATTTGAAACAAATTAACTGTTATGTATTATTAATATGAGAATGTATGCGGTACTATCACACAATTGTAATGTGTCAATTAAAATAAATCGCATGCCGCATTGTTGTATTTAGCGATTTTATTTGCCTCCAGTTTGAAAAACACACACCATCATAACCGGTATTTAATGATGGCCTTTGAAATACGATAAATTCAAATAAAGAAGCGATCATAATCTTACGACAAACAACTAATAATTGGTTGTTTTAATTAGATTTTTGTTTTTCATTTTAATTGCAGTGTTTAAATTTTATAAATCCGACTGCCATTTACGTGTAGTATAATTTGAATAAAGCTCTGAACAAATTCGTCTTCTTATGGAGAGAATCTATTCTTGGTCTGCTCTAATCGACTGTTTGTGTTCATTGTTCTCTTTAATGACCGCTAAATTCAATGCACGATTTTACCAATTATAACATTACCACCTAGAGTACATGTATATAAATCCTCAGACCCGTATACTGTGCCACTCGCCGTAATTAAGCATATCGTACCAGTTATGAAGTTACTTTTCTGTGTCTTTTCACAATGTCTGAAACGGATATTGTGTCATGGGATGACGAGGATGTAAATCTGGATTTACTTCTAGTTATACCGATTATGATGAATATTGTGATAGTGAATTATGATGAATATTATGATAGTTAATTTGTTCAGGACTTTACTCAGTCAGTTGTGTATGAGTGCCCAGAATGCAAAGTAAATGAAAAGAACATATGGATTCCGTATGTTGTAAAAAAGCATCATCTAAACTTGAAAAGTATGTTCTCTCATGTACATTATGATCAAGTGTGTCCCAGCTTCTACAAAGGTGCCTATGCAACCATTTATGTGATAAAGTCTCTTCATAAACCTCTGTTGTATCAATTTTAGTCGGTGCAATAAAAGAATGCATGAACATAGTTTTTACAGTTTAATATTTCATCAAAACTTCATATTTCATGAACAAATATCAATACACCTTCCATAACAAAAATTAAGCAATTTATCCAACATAATACATATTAAGCAAGTTGTTGATATAACGAATAACATATTAAAAGAAAACAGCTAATATTCTGCAGTTATGCAGGCAACAAACATGTAAGCTAATGCATAAGAGCCATTATCGTTTGAGGCAGGGAATTAATATTGCTGAAGAAAAACCATAATCACATGATAATTTTTCATCATGGCGATTGGACTATAAATGTGACTTAGAGTGTTGACATGTTTTTACCATAGCCATATAAGGAAAAATGCATCGCCCCCTGGCCGTGTTTTTAAAACAACTGGAACCATTTTCGAACTTGTCAGAGAAATCATTGGGACAAATTGTTTGACCAAGTTTCATGAAGACTGGACAATAAATGTGTCCTCTAGCGTGTTAAAAAGTTTTTTTATAGCTATATATAGACATATAAGGAAAAATGCCCCACCCCCTGGTGCCAATGTTTTTAAACCAACCAGAGCCATTTTTGAACTTGCTCAAGATATCATAGGGACACATCTTCTGACCAAGTTTCATGATGACAGACCATACACCAGAACCATTTTTTAACTTGTCCAAGATATCATTGGGACAAATGTTCTGACCAAATTTCATGAAGATTGGACAATTTATGTGGTATCTAAAGTGTTAACAAGGCAAATGTTGACGCCCCACAACACACTGCGCATGACAGACAAAAGGTGATCACAAAAGCTCACCAATGGCACACTGTCAGTGTGCTTAGGTGAGCTAATTGTCAAAAAGGTAATCACTAGAAATGTGTTCTTACAAAAAATGGTCCTGAGCAACTTCCTAACAATGAACATACATACACAATAGTGTGTCCTGCTTCATTTACACATACTTTCATACTTAATATGTTTTGCCATTGCTTTGATCTGAATGTAAACAGAGCATTTCCAGGTCTCTTGCGTGCATATGGACAATATATGGCTTTGGATCACTTCCTTAAGTATGTAACACTCAACCCTGATAGGTACATTGATCTCAACTTGGCAGACTCTAACGGCAGCTGAGCCTGGTTCGGTTGTTGACGATGACAAACCACACTTAGTTGCTTTGTCTTCATACAATGCGATGTTGAGAGAAGTATCGTCCTCAGTTCTCAGTTATGGATTCATCCTCATTGAGCAGGAGACGATCGACAAGTGCTGTTCGGGATGATTCATCAAGTAAATGTCGAGATCGCTTTTGCACCCCATCTATCAGTCGCTCCCTCCTGGGCCTGGCCAAACTGAAAATACCAATGAGCATGGCAGATGAGCACCAAATCATGTGATATTTATTATATGCTACTAGTATTCTAAATTTAGATGAAAAATATAAATGCCTCATAAAATTTATAAAGAAGGCATATTAACATGCATTTTTTAATGTTTCCTAATGAATTCATGAATATATTCATTGTCATATTTCAGCAAATGAACACAGAAAGACAATTAACAACCAATCCACCATTTACACCACACGATACCTGGTAATAAGTCAAAATTTTGTCTTGTTACCAGGTATTGTGTGGTATTATGTATTACTTGAGCTAACCCACCTTATTAAATTACTTTACTATATTATAAATTGATCAACAAGAACCATTAGGATTAATATTAAATTCTTATATTAATAATTACACGACCAAATTTATAAATTAAATCATATATTTAATGATTAATTAATTTAAACCTTCCTCAACTTATAAAACAGAAGCACTTTTTAATTAAGCACATTCATCAACGATTTGAACTACACAAAATAAACAAACTATTATTTATACGAATTTACACAAAGTAATATTGCGAATGAGTATGATGCCTAATTATACATGCTTATTATAAAAAGTTGATTAAATTTGGGAGGGCTAATGATATGATCCATAGAACATGCTGTCGCCATATTTGGCACCATACTGTCTCTGCCATAATAAATTTGAGATCTATCTACTGATAATGGATATTTCAACCACATAGCCATAAACTAGATGACTGAATTGGCAGTTCTGTATGGAATATTACATAACATTAGTAACTAGGGTCAATTTTTTAATCTGCCTTGGAAGGTTTTTATGGATATTTGGGAAAGCTAAGAAAGGAATAAAGGAATCCCTAACTGTGTGCACTTAAATTTAATCAAGATAATTTAATTACAGAGATATGCTAAGTTTTATTGTTTTTGAAATCAATAATAATGAGGCATTTAACCATATTCATATTATAATGAAATTTCTTTATTGTAAATTAACATCCACAGGTTGAAATTGAGCTTTAATTCTATTCAATACTGTTAACTGTCATCAGAATGCTTGAAATCAATATTTTCCCATAATCTTTCTCCTCGAATTGCCAGCATGAGTCCATTTCTTTGTAACAAATTTATTTTTTATTCATTTTTGTATAATTTCAATCATATTGGGATATAATTATTTTAAAATAAAAAGCAATTTTAACACAGTCTTTAAGCTTTGTTGGAGAAAATCAAAAGGGCTGAATGAAAATGTCTGAAAAACTGGGTCAATTAAAAATTGCACAATTCCATTATTTAAAGGAATATCACAATGAAATTATGGGCAGCCATTAAACTAAATCTGCACTGTAAAATAATTAAGTTTATGTTACAGGCCATAGTATATGTTTTAAGTTTTAGTGATAACAACTATATAGGAGTTGAATGGAAACTTTTTATGGATTAAAACATTCACCTACAAACTGGGGTGTATAAAATATGGTGTAACTTTCTTAAGCAAAGAAATATCACTATGAAACTGAGGAGCTAAATAAAGTTCAATCAGCACTGTAGAAAATTATCAGTTATTATATGAAGCAATGCACCCCTTTTTAGCTTTGGTCACTCAAAATATAAAGTTTTTTTTCCCGCATTTTTGGGGGTGATTTGAAGATTTAAGATGCATTGAAGATGTCATTTGTCCCCAGAAAAGGTTTTTTTACATATGCATTAACAGACATTCACTTCTGGCATCTACAGACACAAATTTGACCCCAAAGTGTCAATAACAGGTGTTCATACACAGACTGATGTGACACTAGAGCCTGCAGGGCAGGTGTGAAATCCTTCTGGGCCAGTGTTCAGTACTCCCCAGACTGTCTCAGGTACTCTCTGCAGTGCAATCTGTGAAAATAAAAGGTTTTTATATGCATTTTTATCAAATATTGGATTATTTAGTGCAAATCTAGTATATTTTTCTCACACTGTAAACTGTGTAGGTTGTTTTATTAAGTAATACAGTCAGTAACTATGGTGCTGTCTAAGCGAAAAGCTCATTTACGCAAAGTTTGGTTCAAAAAGGGGTGTGTGAGTCCAAAAAAGGGTCAAACTGTAGATTTTCCTACTGTTGGTGACAAAAAATATGTCAGGTTGGAAAAGAAAGCCTTTGAGAGTAGAGTACACATCACTAACAATGTACTAACCTTTAAAGATACTGATGGTACGGACACAACAGTGTCAGCGTTGCGACCCCGACCGAACGCGTCTAATGTAGTTGACGAGTATAGTGACTGTGGTGACGAGTCACTTCATCCAGACTTGTATACCAATAAGTTAATGGTTCAGGCTAAGGTCCAGGCTCTTTTTAATTCTTCCTTCAAAAAACATAAACATGATAAGCCGAACTGTGAGGGGGATCTGAATTTTGATGCCGCTAACTCAGTTAGGTGGGGTATGGGTTGGCGTGAGCGGCTAAAATGTACAAAGTGTTCATACATGAGCAATTATCACAATCTGTATGAGGAGGTTGAGAATAAAAAAGGTCCGGGTAGGCGTGCCGCAAAGGTAAACATTGGCCTTCAGCTTGGTCTGTGTACTACACTAATTAGCAATACAGGTGTACGCAGAATTTTTAATAATGCAAACATCATAGCCCCAAACCAAGCCGCCATGCAAAGATTAAGTAATAAAGTAAATGAAAAGATTCAAAGTGTCAATATTAGGGACGTGCATGAGCAAAGAGTCAATCTTGTAAAAGAAAATGCCATAATAGGTCAAAAAAATGCCAAAACTGTAAATGTGGAGGGTGACTCTTGCTACAATAACCCTATGTTCAATTCCGATTCAACCCCATTTCAGGCGGGGTCCATTGCGACAACCACATTTTGTGAAAATAACACTAAAAACAAGAAAATAATAGGGGTACGTATTGCCAATAAACTTTGCACGATAGGAGCTAGATTGCGAAACAAGGGTAACAATGTTGTTTGCCCTAATCATAAGGGTCATTGCTCGGCAAACATGTCCGAGTCAGATCCAATAGGTGACGAAGGTAGATGGTCTGAAATTGTGGCCCGTAACATATCAAATGAGGTTCAAGTTACTGGTTATACTGGTGATGGTGACTCCAGGAGTCATGCAGGGGTAAGCAATGCAAGTGAACACACAATTCTACACTTTAAAGACATAAGACACTTGGGAAATTCACTGAAGCGTGCTGTGTACGCAGAAAACTTTAGTTCAAATATGTTCAAAGGGTCGTCAAACGCAAACCTAAAGAATCGCTTTGCTCTGTCAATTAAACACCGGTGTATAGCAGAGTTGAATATGGCCCACAAATCTTATAACGGTGACCTAAACAAAATAAAACAATTTATGCCAAAGGTAGCCGATGCAATTGTTGCTTGCTTTGGCGGGTATTGTGGTGAGCCCTGCAAAGCATCTAGCTTAGTTTGCTGCGGTAACTATAGACAGGCCAAAAACTATATGCCCATGACCGTAAAACTAAGAATGACTGAGGGTAACAAGGTGTTGCTTTTAAAATGCATGGACATCATGCTGTCTCCCATAGCCCTTGATAAAACAAAATTATTGACATCTACGCAAAAGTGTGAGGCCGTGAATCGATCCTACCAAGCTGTAAACCCAAAAATGATCACTAACCCAAGGAACTTTGCGGGAAGGATTCATGGCCAGGTTCTTAAACTTAACAATGGGTATGCAGTATCAGTGCTGATAAAAACCAAATCACTGGGGGCAAGTCTTACAAAAGGTTCTTCGGTCATACGTCAAATAAGGAAGACCGATGCCATATCAAAAAGGCCAAACAATTATGTTATCCAAAAACGCAAAATTACTAGGTATGCGGCACGACAGTGCCGTTACCATTTACATGAACGCTTTCATTACAATAAAGGTCTCACTGACACTGTACATGGTATTAGAGATGTCGGACAGTTACAAGACCACAATTACGTATAATTTAATACGTCGGCCACATATTAAGCAGTAATTTCATCGGACATGTTATTTAACAAGCCGACGAGTAACTTATGTTGTTTGCTGCCTTTTTTTTTATGCATCAATACATAGCAAAAAGTTATTTTAGGCCAATTTTGTATGATAACAAAAAACAAATGGTGTTAAATATTATTAGTTTAGTTTGCAAACAAAACAAATGGCTAACTTTTAGACAAGGCAGGCAGGGTGGTCAACATGACCTGTGCATCTGCCGCTTTGGGCGCAAACTTTGCGAGCATTATTGAGCGAAACCGGTTCTGTAACTAAATGATGGGGACTGCAACACAAGGTTTTATGACATAAATGGGATAAATGCTGAGAGGAATCCAAATAAATGCCAAAGTGAAACTGAAAAACTATGCGATGGACAAAGTGGGTCTTGGATGGGTGCTCGGGTGGACATTTTGCTTTGATTTCCCCATATCTAACCCCCCTATGTTCACTGGAGCACCCATCCCACATAATACATCCTTTAACTGGGTCCAAATGACATCTGCCATAGATATTTTCCAAAACAGCCTGCTTATAAGCCTCCATTTTGTCTTTTTTTGCAGACGTTACATTATTCCGGATGTGCTTAAAGGTAACGCATGCGCAATTAATTTCCTTCTATATTACATATAAAATAGTTAAAGTTCGATATTAATTTTTACCATGATCAAGCAATGACCCACTATATCATCATACATCATTAGAAAGATAAATGCATAATCTTTTGAAAAAAATGGATGTCATTAAATTCTATACGTTGTAACCGAAAATATTCACCTTAGAATAGGCAAACCGGTTTTGACAGCTGTGCAGGCGACCATTTTGGGCTCAAATAGTATGACCTACTTTCAAAGCCGGGAACCATCAACAGAAAAAGTAGAGCACAAAAATGGCCTTTTTTTCTTATTTCTTACAAATATACCTTCAAATTAATACCAAAAACAACCATTTGCAATGTATTTTACAAATCCTATGCAGCATGCACTCAACAATGTGTGCTAAGTATCAAACTGACTGCATGTAACCCTAAGAACAGGAGTTCCGGTTTGGGGTTATGTGACCTATATAAGCAATCTTCGTAGTTTCGTAAATTTAAACGACAACAACAGAACTCTCCAAATCATTCAATCGTTTCGCGTTGCAACGCTTTATAATTTTTAGGTTTTCAAATCGTCAAAAGATACATATAATGGCTATATTGGACTATGGTTAATGTTCAGTAATACTGTTTCCTCACAAATATCATAACTAAAACGAAAATTTGCGAATCTGAAACAACTTTTTTCAATTTTGTCAATTTACCAAACCGTGAAAAGATCCCTTTAAATTGCAGAACAAAAGGTGATCGTATGGGTAAATTAACTTGTGAAAATTCAAGCAGCATATACTATTTTGTCAGTTCGCCAACGTAATGTAAGTGTATAATCAATATAGAAATTTTAGATTTTTGTCCATTACTTTCAGATGGGCACAATCCCGTTACCATGCTGCTCGAATTTCCAAACTATCATAACAGGAATATTGTTTCTGTTACCAATACATGTATATGTTTAAATGATTGTGATAATGTTGATGTTCGTGCAAATTGTATTGTTGTTGATACAAATGTCGACGATGTTAATAAAAATTATAATGCTAATAGCAATACTGATGACAATGATGATTATATGGATAATAACAAAATAATAATGATAATAATAATAATAGTAAAATCATTAGTACTTTAAATGTCAATGACATCATCCGGGATCTCGAAGCTTTTGAAAACGCGGATACTTTTTCAATAAGTGACATAGACCATATAGTCTCCAAAATTGAGTCGCTGTATTAAAACAGTTGTAAATTCAGCTTTGGCGCTCATACAAATGTAAAAAAAATAAAATATAGCAACGAGCTCAAATGGTATGACCGAAATTGTAAAGAAGCCCGGACACATTTTCACCAAGTCAAATATTTATATAAGAATAAGAAATCTGAAGCGCATCGTCTTAATCTAAAAAGCACAAGTAAAATATACAAGAAAACCATTAATCAAGGTTATAACACATTCAAAAAGAAAAATGCTAAAAAAATTAAATCATTGAAAAACACAAACCCCAAAGTTTTCTGGAAAACTATTTCAGGCAAAAACCGCAATACGTTAAAGCAAATGTTGCGTTGCTGGAACAGCATTTTAAAACTGTAAATGGCGACAACACTGTATTTGATTTCACTAACGATGAACCACAGCCAACTACCGTATATAATAACGATTTACTTAATGCCGAGATAACATGCGAAGAAATCGAACATTGTATAAAATTGTTAAAAATAACAAAGCAATCGGCATTGATAATATTTTTAACGAACATATTAAAGCATCCTTTCAAATTTTAACAGATGTATATATAAAATTATTTAACTTAGTATTTAACTCTGGTATTGTACCCAGCAATTGGACTATAGGGCTTATAAATCCAATTTTTTAAAATAAAGGTCTAAAAACGATCCTTCTAACTACAGACCAATCACTTTATTCAGCTGTATGAGTAAATTATTCACTTCGATCTTAAACATGCGTCTAAAAAACTTCATCTTGAAATATGACTTAATTGACAAGCATCAAGCGGGTTTCCGTAAACATTTTTCAACGGCGGACAATATGTTTGTCTTATATGCGCTGATTAGTATTATTAGAACTCAGAAGAAAAAAATGTTTTGTGCATTTATCGATTTAAAGGCTGCATTTGATACGAACAATAGATCATTATTTTTGTGGTATAAATTAGGCAAGTACAGTATAAGTGGAATGTTCTTAGATATTGTCAAAAATATGTACAACAACGCCAAATCATGTATCATGTGCAATGGCGAAAGGTCAAACTGTTTTTCATGTTCAGTTGGAGTTAGGCAAGGAGAAAATTTATCGCCCATACTATTTTCATTCTTTTTGAATGACCTACATTCTTAATTTGATAATAGTAGATACGTAGATGGATTAAATGTTCATATCCACTCAAATGACAACAATTTAAAAAAAAACTATTTGTGTTGTTGTACGCTGACTACACTGTTATCGTAGCAGAGTCAGCTAAAGATTTACAAAATTGTTTAAATGTTTATTCTCAATATTTTTACACATTACTGTTAACACAGACAAGTCAAAAATTGTTATATTTAGCAAAGGTAGACAAGCTTATCATGTATTTTACTATAAAAACCATCCCCTTGAAGTTGTTAAATATTACAAATATTTCGGCATCTTTTTCAATAGTAGCGGCTCTTTTTTAAAGACAAAAACGAATCTAGCCGAACAGGCAACCAAAACAATGAATTGTCTTAGCAATAAATGTAGTAATCTTGCTTTACAAATAGATATGAAGATTGATATATTTAACAAAACGATTAAACCTATTCGTTTGTACGGTTGTGAATGTTGGGTGTTTGGAAATAACTATGTATTGGAAAAAAGTTCAGTTGAAAACTTTGAAAATTATATTAGGGGTAAAAGCCAATACAGTATCGTGTATTATATACGGAGAAACTGGAGTCAAGCCCCTCCAAATTGATATTGAAACTAGAATGATTTCGTTTTGGTCTAAATTAGTCCATCCGCTGTGTTTTAAGTTATCACACCAAATGTATAAAATTTTATTTAATATACATGTAATGGAACGCACTAAGTTCGACTGGATAGAGTGTATACGATACATTTTTGTCAAATGTCGAATGATGAATATTTGGCAATCTAATGACTTCCCAAATTGCACCTGGCTCATTTAAAGTATGAAACAAAAACTAACTGATCTGTTTATACACGAATGGCACTCAAATATCAATAACTCTAGTAAATGCAGTAACTATAGATTGTTTAAAGACACATTTGGTTTTGAATCTTACTTAGTTAAAACTCCAGATAAATTTCTAAAATACATGATACGAATTCGCACAAGAAATAACAGGTTACCCGTCGAAACTGGAAGTTGGCATGGGATAGAATTGAATCAACGACTGTGTTGTTTATGTCATTCCAATACTTATATTGGCGATGACCTTCGTTATTTACTTGAATGTAATTCCTTCAATAATCTAAGAAAACTATCGTACGTGCTTTTACTTGTTATTTCAATATCCTTGAAGTTTTCATTATTTCCATCTGGTGTAATTGGTAACGGGATCTTTATTTACGTACGATACATTATTTGGTTCTTAATAATTAATTATTCTGTCCATTACGGTCTTAGTGAATGTTGTATTTGTAGTGTTTCATTTTCAGTTAGCATTAAATGTTACCATTCTTCAATTTATGCAAATTAGCGTTAAGCGCTAATATTCTATAATCCATAATAGATGTAAATAATCAAAGAAGTCGACAGTGTAAACAGCCCATTTTATTCTCTGTTAAATCCGGAAAAACACTGTGTTAATTTATTAAAACAAGATAAATATTCGCATGCATAAATATCATTTATAATATATACGTACATATGCAACGATATTGATTCTTTTTATATATTAATAAATCACACAGAATATTATTCAATTTCACTAACAGTTTTCAAGCGTTAACATTGTTTTATCAAATCTTAAAATAAAGAAATTATTTATGTATGAGAAAACAGTACTATTTGTTTTACTAATATGATACTTATGAAATAGCAATTATCATAAATACACAATATATATTTATTTTGATATTATGCAGTCAAATAACTTTCCTAAATACTCTACATTGAATGTAGCTTAAACAAATTAAAGTAGTAAACAATAATTAAAGTATGTATATATTTATTTGCAGCAAACAATAGTTTAGGTTTGAAAATAAATAAGTAGCAACAGCTCACCTGTAATATCCGGAAAAACACTGTGGTGAGTCCCCCACAGTGTTTTCTTAAATATCCTTTCAGATGCAACTTTCTGAAACCTGATCAGACTTTTCCTAATACGTTTCTCACGTGATCCTATGTGGTCTCACGTGGTACGCTGATTCACCTACTTTTTTATATTTGTTCGGGTCAAAGTTGTTAACCCTTGGTCATGGAACTTTCTAGAAGTTTCTACTGCTTACGTTTGCGTTCTTGATTTGGTAAACAATTTAGATTGGAATGTGCTATTCTTTGTTAGCTTAGTAAGCTGATTTCTTATAGTACATCAATATGATAGAGTTTGTAGCTCACCTGGCACAAAAAAGTATTCCGGTGTAGTTTTGTGAAAACTGGGCTTAATGCGTGATATGAACTGCACAATTCCTTAAGTATTTCTAACAATGTACAATAGTTATTCTAAACAATATGCAATAGTTATTTTAAACAATATGCACTAGTTATTTTAAACAATATGCAATAGTTATTTTAAAATTATGTTAATTGAAATTAATTAAAACTTTATTAATTATGATTAATTAAAATTATTAAATAAGTTAAAGTGAAAATTTAAATATTACAAATATTTCATAAGATTGTGATTTTAATTGGATTACATCTTCCCCTCCTTCTTTTTAATTAGAATTCCTATTCTAATATATGGGCTGTTTAAATTTAACTGCTGTTTAAAACAATCCCAGAACATTTAACTGTATAATATTAAAGCATGCATACATGAATCTAACATATTTAACAACAATCGAAATAGATGTAATATATAGATAATAGAAAAAGAATTCGTAAACACACTAGGCATTAATCGTAAATGAAAATACAACAACTCTAAATGTACACTCCGCCTGAAGTGTCTATAACAAAACAACAAATATAAACAGGGTTTCAAATAAACTATATTAGAGAATCAATACTAAGATCATTATTTGAAACATCAATAAGACAAAGATCAAGTACAACGTAATTGAAATGTACAATAATGACAAAGCAGTCTATATACATGTTAGTATTTGTTGGAAAACAAAAAAATTATCAAGTATTATTTATACAATTGAAAAGTTTGTAAGTTAATGTTTAGCATAGGTGACTTTAATAGTCACATTTAGTTATACATTTTTATGTTTTTTTTTTTTTTTTTTTTTTTTTTGTATGTTCATTTGGGTTCCAACATATACTGTGTTATTTATAGATACATATACATGTACATGGATCAAGGTTTATTATGAAATAATTTCCAGTTGAAACATTTTACAGCATGGAG
Source organism: Dreissena polymorpha (assembly GCF_020536995.1). Taxonomy (NCBI): domain Eukaryota; kingdom Metazoa; phylum Mollusca; class Bivalvia; order Myida; family Dreissenidae; genus Dreissena; species Dreissena polymorpha. The sequence goes on along the minus strand of NC_068368.1, from coordinate 43,599,587 downwards.
ACATAATTTACAAATTTTGAATCCGTTTTGTATAGTGTCATAGGAGCAGAAGATATGATAGGGTGTATGGCAACAAGGGGTTCGACTTAAGAATAAATGAGCAAGAGTATCAAGTTTTTTGAATTTTGGACGACAATTTTTCAGCGAAGCATGACAAACTCGACAATATGTGTTGTCAAAATCGATAGGGATCGATTGGCATTTAAGGGATTGTTTGTAAAAGCGAAAATGTTGGGTCATTAATTTATTGATTTGTTTAAGATCTGCATTTAAGATGTCTGTAATGGAAAAATCGTATAACGAGGGAGGTAGAAATTTTGATCGAATAAATCTTTCGTATGCTACGATGGAAATTTTGGATTCTAACCCAAACCTAAAAATTATTTCTTGGCAGATTTGAAAATTTAGGGGGTGGGTTTCATAAAGTAGATGGTCGAGCATTTGAAGATAGAGTATATTTATGTCGAAGTAGTTTATAGCAAAAATTAAGCTTGAAAATGAAATGTTAGAATTATTTAACATGTGGGTAAATAGTAACTTTTTAGTGCGTCTATGGATTTTTCTTAATTTGGGAAAAGTATTTAAAAAGTATTCTATGTGATGCAGTTGATGGTCATGCAAAGGAAGGGAAATGTGTAAAATATTAGAAGAGTTGCCATTGTATTTAAACAATAACTTGAAATAATAAGAGTACAATATAAAAAATGAAATGTTAATAACAATGTCCATTTTAATGAAAATAATGAAATGTAAAATTGACAATAGGGAACCAAAAATGTAGCGATAAAATGGTATTATATGTACAATTGGGTATCAATGAAAATACAAATCTAACAATGCTAAAATCTGCACTTTATATATAATACAAGTATATATAATACAATTATAAAATACACACTATATTTATATGAATGATGTATGGTCGTGTGCGCCTGAAATGAGAACAGCGAAAGAATATATTGTTTAATTTTTTTTTTTTTTTTTTTTTTTTGAAGCATGTATGTAATGAATAAAATCAAAGTATGTAACGATTGACATCTAATATGAGAAAACATGTAAAATGTAGTATTTAATAATGAAGATTAAATTAATTCATTTCAATAATCTTCAAAGTATTTATAAAAATGAAATCTAACATTGAATAATTGACGTCAGAGTTGAAATCCATGCAAAATTTGACATCAAAGTTATAACATATTCAAATATGATGATGACAAAGTGATAACTAATGCTATTCCACTAATGCTATTCCATTTCTTTTTATTTTTTTTTATTTATTTATTTTTATTTTTTAAGTTGAAGTTCGTTTAAGTACGTTCCTTAATTCCGTTATGGACCAAGAATAGTTCAGTGTGATAGTTTGTGTTGAGCATTTGTCGAAGTTTGATGTACTGATAAATGCTAATTGACAGAGCAGATGGTATTTCCATTATTATATCCCCTGTAGTGTTTCGAAACGAAATTTCCGTAGTGTTAATGAGTAGTTTTGGAAACAATCCAAAGCGTATGCTGTTTATGTTCAGGGTGACAGGTAAGTCAATGATCCATTCTGATCGGCAAGAAACCGAACTGACGATGTTGATATCAATACAATTTAAACCATTTGATATATGTAAAATCAAAAGAGTGCCACGTTGTCGTTTGAATATTTGCAATTTGCGAAGGATTGTTATTAGCAAGAGAACGTGAATCATGGCCAGAAAGACAAGAAAATGTTCATATTTCAGAGACTCATTAAGACTGTTGGTAAATTCCTGAAGTGGTGATAGTGTGGTGGGATTGTCGTATTTAAGATGTTGTGCCGCTGTTGGTTTTATTAGTGTAATTGCAGTTAATAGAATGCGATTTTTTCGTGAAAGAAATATCAACATGAGCGTGTTTCCGATTGTGAGTAATATACCTATGATTGAAATTATATCAAAAGTGGATAATCCTGATTCAATTGAGATTTCACCGTTAAGCATTGCTTCTGTTAGGCTATGGTACACAATTTGGTTTTTCTTTGCTCTTTTCACAAAGGTTTGCATGTCAATTTCTAATTTGTGCGACCGAGTTAATATATCCTGTGTGTTTTGATCGAAAGTTTTAAATACCGGTAATAAAACATTTATTGGATCATTGTACGAAATGTTTTTCATCAATTTATCCAAAACCGTATTATTAAAAAATTGTTGGAGTAACGGTAAGTTAATTGGATATATTTGGTCGACAGTAGTATCGTTTGTCAAACATTTTGTGAATTGCTCATCAATACGTTGACTTTTTGAGACTAGTTTACATGCACATGGTACATCGATAATGCAGTACTTACAATCATCTATTGTTTTAGAACGATTTACACATTCCAATTTTAAATTTGATTGCATGTATGCAAGTACCTTAGAACTATTTAAAATTCTCAGCTCTGGTTTCAAGACGTTTCTTACTATCTTATATTCACATATATCTTTCGTTTTTGCATTGTCCCCGTGTTTCAAGAGTTCTACGAAACAATTCGTATTGAAATCGATTTCAAATATATCATTTTGTTTACATAAAATTGCTGAACCTGCTGTCAAACAGTCTCTCAAGAATGATTCATCAAGAAATGTGAATAATAGGTTTTTTTCCATTATAGATTAAATACCGCGGTTTTGATGTGAATTCATTAGCATCTTTGTTTTTTATATCGTTGTCAAGAGGAATTGGAAAGAAATTTAATTCATAAATTTCGTTATCCAAACTGTTTGTCAGTGGAAACAATACCATTATGTATATCGAATTATTGTTGCGTCCATAAATAAATTCAGCATGATTGTAGTAGAATGCCAATTCAGTGCTGACCAATTTATGAGTCGGATAGTTGATTTTTAACGACGAAGCTATTTCTGTTAACGTTTGGGACATTAGTTCGGGGTTTATTATATGAATCGACAATTTACGATTACTCAGTGATTCAATTCCTATGGCTAGCCTATCAAACTGTGACCTTATTTTGATCATTTTATCATTTACATTTAGTATTAACTTTTCAGCAGTTGTATGTTTATTTGACATAGATTCCATTTCGTCCACAATTTTATGCCTGACTGCTGAAGCATTCGCAACGAATTCATCGAATAATTTCATATGCTCATGAACATTAGTTGCAAATGATGACATTTCGCCGAATTCGTGCGTAAATGTGTTTGTTAAGAGATTAACTCTTTGTGCCAATTTATTTGCATGATCGCGTAATCGATTAAGTTGTGACGTTGTTGCAATGCCAAAAAGAGTTGAACCTAATTGTCCTATAAAGGGAAGTAAGGGTTGTGACTCACGTGTCTTCCGTTTATCTGAGATTGTAGGAATCATGCTACGAAATTTGTGTAACAAAGATTGTATATCATGTTCCATTAAAATCCTTAGAGTGTTGAATTCGACGCTAATGGTACATCCTTTTTCGTAGAAATAAGTGTCTCTACACAATGAATAATTTCTATCGATGTCACTATTGAAATGATAGTCCGGCATATCAAATCGAAAAGTATGCGTCCATTCATTATTCACGAAGTTAATTGTTTTTGGATCTGAGAACTTAACGCCATGGTTCATCAGCAATTGTTCGCCGTGTGCTCCCACAAGTGACAGGAAAAGTATAATGAATCGTGTGACCAACATCTTGCCTAAAAGAAAAAAATAAGAGTTAATTTGTTTATCATTTTACCGTTTTCTTTTGTGATTTTTCTTTAGAGATTTGTTTATATAAAATTGTTTAATAAGTGCTTCTGATGTATCTTCGTCATTTGTCCAACTGTTCTTATACTTTTTGTTTGTCCATTTTATCAAATATTGTCTTTGATTATCTTTAATTCTGGTTTTTAAAATTTTGTCAGCTTTGTACCATTTCTTGTTTGAATTTTCTGGTGGAATATCATTTTGATTTATTGTATTTTGTTTGTCAGTTGCCGTTATATTTGGCTGTGTATTTTCGGTAACGGTTTGCGGATTGTTTTGATTTTCTGTATTATCATTAGTTTCTTTTTCATGGAATTTGAATGTTTGAGATAAATTACGTAAATCCTTCTCATCATGGTATCTTCTTAATCTGTTGATATTAACCGGGACTTTTAATTCTTTGTTTGAATATCGTTCTCTCAAAATATATGTGCCATTTAGTAATATTTTGGTTATATAATAGGGTTGCTCTGAAAATTTTCGAAACAATTTTCTGGATTTATTTAAAGGTACTTTTTCTTGTTTAATAAAAACAAGATCTCCTAATTTAAATGGACGTATTGCAGTTTGCGATTGTAAAACTTACGCATAACGTCACGTGAATTATTTATGTTTTCTTGTGTGATATTCCATATAAGTTTAAATCTTTGTTTCAATTCCTCAACATAAGTGTTTATTGAAGGGTTGGTATTAATTGGTGGAAATAATTCGGAAGTGATGGGTTTATTCATATGTCGGCCAAAAAGAATGTAGTACGGAGAGTTTTGTGTCGTTTTCGGACATACTGTTGAATTATAGGCTAATTGGACACTGGAAAGCTTATCAGGCCAATCGCTTTCCACCACAGTGTTTTTTTAAATATCCTTTCAGATGCAACTTTCTGAAACCTGATCAGACTTTTCCTAATACGTTTCTCACGTGATCCTATGTGGTCTCACGTGGTACGCTGATTCACCTACTTTTTTATATTTGTTCGGGTCAAAGTTGTTAACCCTTGGTCATGGAACTTTCTAGAAGTTTCTACTGCTTACGTTTGCGTTCTTGATTTGGTAAACAATTTAGATTGGAATGTGCTATTCTTTGTTAGCTTAGTAAGCTGTTTTCTTATAGTACATTAATATGATAGAGTTTGTAGCTCACCTGGCACAAAAAAGTATTCCGGTGTAGTTTTGTGAAAACTGGGCTTAATGCGTGATATGAACTGCACAATTCCTTAAGTATTTCTTACAATGTACAATAGTTATTCTAAACAATATGCAATAGTTATTTTAAACAATATGCACTAGTTATTTTAAACAATATGCAATAGTTATTTTAAAATTTTGTTAATTGAAATTAATTAAAACTTTATTAATTATGATTAATTAAAATTATTTAATTAAAATTATTAAATAAGTTAAAGTGAAAATTTAAATATTACAAATATTTCATAAGATTGTGATTTTAATTGGATTACAAAACGTTTCATTGATAAAAAATATTACACGAGACCAAATATAATAAAATTTAAATCGCTAATGTCCATTGATTTTCACAACCACAGTACGTATAGGAAACTTTGTTTGTTCGTTAAAGAAATATTGAAACAGTTTTAATTTATAGCGTTTTCTACGTTTTTGCTTCTCTATACATTTAATTATTGTATGTTCCCGATCAGCTCTCAATGTTAAAATATTTGTCGTATATGTTTTATAAAATATAAATATTCTCTCCCTTTAAATGTAAAAAATACTGTATAGTATGTAGCCCCTTCAACTATGTACCTATTGATGCACTTTGTATAATTGCTGTATAGTATGTAGCCCCTACAACTATGTACCTATTGATGCACTTTGTATAATTGCTGTATAGTATGTAGCCCCTTCAACTATGTACCTATTGATGCACTTTGTATAATTGCTGTATAGTATGTAGCCCCTTCAACTATGTACCTATTGATGCACTTTGTATAATTGTTGCTCATATTGTCCTGTTATGCATGAACTGGGCTTTAAATTAATAAACTTGGAAACTTGGAAACTCTCAGTGAATCTTAAATTGAACACATCTATATAAATAGTTCCAACAATTGTGCTTCTTTAATGTAGGATACAACAATTTTCTACTGTGAGAGTAAGTGAGTTTTGTTTAAAACTAATGGCAGAAGTGTCAAAGTACATACATGGTGGACAGTTGGGCAGAGGCAACGTGCTGTTTCTTGCAATGCCTGCGAGCGATGGCAACACTTAGGCTGTGATTCTGGTAAGTGTACTTATACAATAATTATTTGTTGTTACTTACATTTTTCAGGTCAGGCATCTAATGTTTTCCCATAACTAATGAATCTAAATTATTTGAAACTTGCATATTAAAGGGTAATCAACCAATGTCCGTTAATCCGTTGATACATAACAGATGTGTTTTACGACCTGATAACGATCATAAAACTTGTCAGATAAATGTGAGAAGTCACTTAACCGTTACATTTGCGTAATATGGGTAATGTTTAGTAACACCAAATACCATCATTTTAAAAACCATCATTTTAAAACTGAGAACTGTTTTTCATAAGTGTACGTGCTTGAATTAATGGTGCTCTTATTTATATGAGACTACATGCTATACTGCCAGTGTCATGCGAAAATGGATCTTATTTCTTAATATCCACCTTCATAATTTATTAGCGCCGTCTTTAATTAGGCTATCTCTATTTAAAGAACAGATTACTGAGAACTTAATAAAATTGTGCAACGGTGATGTTAATCCATTCTAGCTACCGTAGATAATATTTCTGTAAATAAGATTACATCGGAATTATAAAATTGCGTATGGTATGATTGTATATGGTATATGCGTATCCTGCCTTATAGCTACCATTATGGCACTATGCTTAACACAACTGTTATTAATACATACTGTAAATGCTCATGTCAATAAGACATGCTTTGTGATTGTATAACTCAACCATAGTGTACATACATTTCTTACTATAAGATAAGAAGCAATCCAATAGTTGTTGTCTTTTTCAAATACTTTTGTCCAAGTGTTTATCTTTAATTGTATGAGTATTACTATTATACAATGATATACAGTAACTGTTGTCTTTTTCAAATACTTTTGTTCAACTGTTTATCTTTAATTGTATGAGTACTACTATATTATTATATACAATGATATACAGTAGTGGTTGTCTTTTCCAAATACTTTTGTTCATCTGTTTATCTTTAATTGTATGAGTATAACTGTTATACGATAATATACAATAGTTGTTATCTTTAATTGTATGAATATAACTGTTATACGTTGAAATACAATAGTTGTTATCTTTTTCAAATACTTTGTCCAACTGTTTATCTTTAATTGTATGAATATTACTATTACATAATGATATACACTATGAATCTTATCCCTACAAACCATCTATGGTTTTGTTTTCGCATAGGTGGTCGCATATGGGTTTATTCATTCATTGGTGAACATAAAAATATTTGTCTCTTAATAATATTGTACTATATATGTGTGTATAGATAGATATATATATTATATATTTCCCCATAGATCACCTATTCAAATAAATAGGTGATCCTTTTTTGGGGGTAAATTTAATACTAAATAAATACCAATAGCCCTATTTTATAACTTTCATGACTATAATATGTACTCATGACTAATCAAAGCAAATCTTTAAACAAGATTATTTTATACAATTGTTATTGTAATTGCTAAATAATCTTGACAAATGTGAATCCTCAAAATGTGCTATATACAGAATCTTGTTGAGCTGATAAATTTGTGACACAAAATTCATATTAATTTATTGAACTGCTTCAGTAATATTACAGAAATATAATATATATGGTTAATCTGTCATAAGATACACTATGTAATCAATTTCTAACATCTTGCGTGGATGATCTTAAACTTTTACTT